>NC_092194.1:19727797-20080297 GCF_043641665.1 Enoplosus armatus
TCAGTTTACACTGTGTTATATTAGTGAAAGAGAGTTGAGCCAATATAAATCTTTGTATTATTGTTCCTAAAATGCATAACAAGTCCAAAAGTAGCATCACACTGCCATCAGATTTTACATTGGCTCATTCAGGAAATGATAATAACCAAAATCACTTTCATTTGTGAGCAAATAGGAGATGCACTCTTGTCCATCGGCCACAGTGGCAGGTTAATTCATCCCATTTTCTCAGACAGATTGGCATTTAGAAGACAATGACAACTCCAAATGAAGTTTGGCTGCCCGCCAACTCGGTTGGTGAATTAGATGAACAAACCGCCCGAGTCCAAAACTCGTTAGTTTTTCCTGTTGTTATAAACTGATATATGTAGGCACTAACATCCAGGCCAAGTTCTTAAGCTGGGCGCGCGGCTCGGAGACACATGCCAGATGCAAAGACTGAACTTGTGGGTTTTTCTTTCTGGGACAGTCTCTCTACAGCTCGACACGGACCTGCAGCTTTCTGCTCCTACAACTTACCGAGGTTGTACTCCTGCACCTGGCTTATGTAACCGTACAGAGGACAGTGTCCAAACAGGACAAGCATGATGGGACTGGCCCCCTCCTGGATGGGAGGCACAATATGGGCCGAGTGTCCCACCACGGCGTACTGCTCCTTGGCCCGGGGGCTCAGGAGGACCCAGGTCTGGTTCTGAATGTGGAAAACCCACAGCTGGCTGGACACGTTTCCTGTGGAGTCAATCTTTCCTCCGTACATGTAGATCTTCCCCTGGAGGAAACAAACCGAGGAGCAGAATTTGACGTGTGCGATATAAAACACGTTGTACCTCATTATGGCTTCAGACTTAAACACAGCAAACACACGAAGGATTCTCAAAGACATAACACACCCGGGCCCCAATAACCTTCCATCCGTCCTTGACTTTTGAATAGTAACACCAGGGTATTAATCATTCCCTGGACCTTGTTTCCTTCAGAACAATTTTCAGCGTCAAGAGGTCAGACAGAATAATGTCTCTCCATATTAAGAGCCAGTCATCTTACTGTCTTGATTTCACACTAAAAAGCAAACATGGGCAACATTTACTCATGCACTTGATAATAAATGTGCAAGGTATTGCAGATAGTATCGGACAGAGAACTTCTTTGGGGTTGAAATTGATTTGTTTAGCTTTGGAATTAATATTGTGGTGCATTTGGCCTTTACATTGTATTTCTACACAAAACTTTCTCATATCACATCAAAGAAAAGAGCGTTTTCTGGACCCAAAAGTCACAGAAAACAGCTCGATTTCACAAATGCTTGGATTGTCTCTTCAGATTTTTAGAAACCAGTGAGGGTTTGTGTGCTTTAGAGCCTGAACCGGTACGTCTTCTGTTTTTGCGAGACTTACATCAGTTCTATCTGTTATGTATCATCACGGATTTGATTTCGGATTTGTCTTGCAAGCCCACATCGACTTACAAGACACATTCATACACCGAGATGCAATTTGTGCATTATAAACACTCTGCAGCTCAAACCGAGTTCTCTCAAACCACAGAGCAGTCAGGCCGAGTCTTCCTCTGAATCCTCCTCTAATTTATTATTCCATCAGCGGCTCCTAACAGTCTTTCTGGCTGAGAAGAAACTGCTTCACCACTTTACTGCAGCATATCAAAACCTAGAGATTTATATATTAGTTCCAGACAACAGACACCACTGAAAGCATAAATAAAAGGATGGGGAGTATATAATATTTCTGCAAGTTCCTCCATTTAATTTAGTTGTCATCTGTTGTTTTCTTCCTCTTCCTCTTTTGAAGCTCTGTTCATAGCACACTGAGTTGGAAGAAACTACAGATGCATGGAAAATGCACTTTAATAACAGTGAAATGTACAGTAAGGAGACATATTGTGTTCATAGTAGATATGCATACCTCATGCAGAGCCAGTGAATGGCCATATCGTGGCGTGACAGTGTTGACGGAGGGGTCAAGGGTCATCCAGCTCTTGCTACTGAGGTTGTACCTACAGAAAGAAAACAAAAAGGTGTGAAGACCACGACAGAACTGCTTTAAGAAACTCCTGGTCTCTTCTGTGTTCAGTCATTTCTACATTTCAAAGTAAATGTTAAAAAACTGTCCCTTGATCCCTTGAATGTGACCCCAGTGAACCCAGTTCAGCCGGACAAACGGTAACCGTGACGCATAACTTTACACATAATGTTGGGCAGTTCCTTGCACCTTACAGCAGGCGATGCAGCATTCAATATGGATTACAGTGCTCTGCAGATGTCTACATGCAGTAGCTCAAAAGTTACTAGCTAGACGTCACCCCCTGTTTTCAGTCTTAATACTAAGCTAAGCTAAACGGCTGTATTACAAAATGCTGAACTATTCCTTTAACTCTTTTTGCCAATTTGAGCTTCACATGTGGGACTTTGGCTGGTGCAGCTTCAATGCTTTTTTATGGGGTTTGCTTATCTTCCTATCAAGCTGCTAACTGCCTGGTCATTCAAAAGCTCCCCACGCCCAAACTTACTTAGTACCACACAACAAAGACTGTGGTAAATAAAACTACATGTGGTGTCAATAAACAACACGATCCTCAATCAAGACTCCAAAGTCTAATCTGAACCCTAAACCTACCGACTACCTATCGAAAAGAAAGGGGGAATGCCTCTCATTACGCGCCTTCGCTGTGTTTCTTTGCTTTAGATTAGATGTATGGTTGTTCCACCAACTGCAGGAAAGCATTGCTCTTGAAATACCTGTAAGACTGCAACTACATCAGGAACAAGCTAAACAGTTAGACTGAGGAGGAGAATTACACGTCTGTCCTGTCTAACTATGGCAAGGTGCCAAAGTTGGCAGAATGTTTCTTTACAGATTAGATTCAAGTACTGAGACAACGACATTTAAGCAAACGGGCAGATAACTCCTAATGTGCAGAATCTGGAGAGACGCCCAGCCTTGCATTGTGCGTGTGCCACGATCTTAGGTCATGTGATAGATGGTCTCATGTGATAGACCGTGAGCAGACGGAAGGCTTGGCCCGCCTGAAACTCATAAAACCAAAATATGAGCCAAGGGAATAAGTGTGACCTTCCTGGGTGGAGTTCAGGGTGAGGAGCGTCAGCCTATCCTGTAATTTTATGGTTTTAATTACACCCCTCACTCTGTGCCTGACGCAGAGCTGTCTGTACAGAGCTGTCTTCTTTTTCTGACAGCACTGACAGCCAAGTATTACTTTAGGACTCGGTATTACAGGCATGCAAGTTAAAAATATAAAAAAACATTTGCAACAGAGACACTGTGTTTGAAAAGTACATTCCCTGCAGTTGCATAGCAACAGCAGGACTCATGTCTCACAGCTCTTTCGGATGAGAGGAAGAAGCGAAATGCCTAAAATCCGAGCGTGGATGCTCACAGGGGAGAGTACTTACGCTTTGACCATGTGATAGTCGGAGGCGTTGAAGACATAGCCCCCAATGACCCACATGATGCCCTGGTCCACCGCAGCCTTGTGGGAAGCCCTGGCCAGCCCGGCCTCGGTGTACTCCTCCCGGCTCCAGAAGGAGGAGTTGGCAGGCACTGAGACGGAGCAGTCTGGACCTGAGGAGGGAAGGAAACCACAGAGTCAGGGCTCCACAAGAGATTAAATGATGCAGGAAGCTCAGTTAATTCATTCTTTTGCGCTGACCTATGAGAAACAAGCTGCCACCTTTTAGAGGAACATAGAAACGGACTGCCTTAGAGGGCCCATATCATGCTCATTTCCGCTCTATATTTTTATTCTGGAACTCCGCTAGAGTAGCTTTGCATGATCCACAGTTCAAAAAAGTCCTTCAGTATCTTCTACTAGCTCTTCATGCAGCCCCTCAGTTCACCGCCTGTCTGAAACAAGCTGTTTTACACGAACTGAACAACCTCCAAAACCTTGAGGTCCTGAGCAGAACAGTCCAGTAACTGTGACAGACTGAGCGGGTGGATGAGCGTCCCTGTACTTGGTGGGTTCGCTGTAGCCGGAGCAGATGACCTGTTGGGGGCGTGGCTGAGTGCAGTGACATCACAACCTCACAGAAGTCCTGACAGCTCGTTTAAAAAGGCACAGTGTCTGAATACGGGCTGTGTGCATTTCTCTGCGGACTGAGCGTTTTGATACTTTCACAGTATTTATACAGCACCCAGACCTGCTTTATAATCAAACAAGACAGGGAAATCTCACTTTCTACAATATGGGGCCTTTAAGAGAGACAAAAAAATACCAACAAAATGAATCAGCATAAAAGCTCTAGCTTGTGAAGAAGTGGAGGATTAAACTTTCACAGGCTCCATTAGTTCACTTTAATGTCCTGCAGCCCGGCAGAGCGTACAAATATGGGGGCCATCTGCCTTCCATGAATTGACAGTGTCGGTAAAAAACCCCATGATCCATTATTGATTTCATCTCTTGAATTATGAAAGCGAGGTGTGAAAGAAAGGGCAGAGAGGTTAAAGAAGCCTTTAGATAACTGAGACTGATTTATGCAGGTGTGGAGTAATTTAGCATGAGAAAGTAGTTCCTAAAGTTTTTGAAATGCGTAGAGAAAAAATGATGCGTTATGATGTTTGGAGAGATTGAACTTTTTCAGGAAATAATAACTATGAAGGCTTTACGGATGAGTGGAGTGACTGCCTTCCTCTGTTACGGGACAAGAACAATAACGGCAACATAAACCGGAATCACTTCTGAATGGAGGGAAAAGATTCGGAGAAGTTTTTTGGCAAACAAGTGCCCAGTCAGAAACAGACAGATTGGCCTTGTCCACAGGTTGTGATACAGTTTGTGGACAGTTTGTTGATCTTGTTCACCTACAGTCTGTCCTTCCTACCTGAGGAAAGTCACAGGTTAAATAAATGCAATAAAACGTTTGGTGCCATCGCTCCATCTTACAGCAGAAACAGGATGTTAACTACTGGGGGAGTTCCTTATTGATAATTAGCAAAACAATGCAGAAATGGCCACGTGACAGGAAAGGAAGTGCTGCGATTCACTGCAACAATCAAGGTCACTTCACCCATTCTCCTTGTTGTTTTGTTCAGTGGCTGAAAAAAAATCCCTAGTGGCTAATATTGTTCAACTCCAGCATGCTAGGCAAACAAAATTACCTTTGCATCATGGTGGCATTTCCATAAATAAAACAAACGCGGCCTTAGCCTCCCTTAAAGGCGTAATTTGTTGAAGGCTACGCATCTGTGAAAGAGAGATTAAATGCGAGGCTGGCTTGACTAAACAGGCATCTGTCTCCGCTTTTACACTGGTAGGTGTAGAAAATGAGTTCATTTGAAAGCTGGCAGCACAGAGTACAAGTAAGTGTGCTATTCCTCGGCTAACACACCATGACAGGGTAATAAAGGCTAAAGAAAACGCCAGTCTGTTTCTCAACTCCCTCAGCTTTGGTAATTAGATCGTGAGCACACTGAGCTGCTGATATAACTGCAGTTAAATTAAGCCGATGTCTACGCTCGTGCAGGGTGGCGCAGTGGAGCCGTTTAAGAACTAATAGAGCGGTTAAAACGCCCATACGGTCTGATTCAAAAAGGATACAGTAGTGTCAGGTCATCACCAAAGAAAAAGACTCAATAGGCATGACTCAACCAAAAAGATGAGGACGCTGATCCTGCAAAAAGTTCATTTGAAGTGCATCAGGTTCCAGCAGGTGGATGTTGTGGGGGCAGCGGGAGCCTCAACAACAGTGGCGGAGGCTTAAAGCTGAAGAGGCACTGGGTTGAATCACCGGATAAACAGGCAAAATCTGGACGGATAAAGTCAGTAACTCTCTCTTTAAAAGACATCCAACTGCTTCAATGGAGTTTTATTCCTGGGTTCTTTTTGACTGGGATTAACCCTCGTACGGAAACCGTCCCTCACTACTGACTAGTGGGAGGTCAAAAACTCCTAACGGCTTCATTAAAACCTAAACAAATTATATGAGCGGCTTTCAGCCCCTTTCTAAGGGGGAGGTACACTAATCGTACTGAATTGACATTTGGTTTCACTTCATTCATTCTATATGAATCACTGAGCAGGTCGCAGATGCAAGGGTCTGAAACCAGGGTAGTTTCACATGGTCTGTAGTCTAGTTCTCAGATCTAATCACTTTATACTCTCCGCCTGTGATATAACAGCTCTGCATCAAACGGACACAAAAGGTCTAAGCAGAGTTGTTGCATCTACTCTTCATTTTCTTTAATCACTGAAAGCACCGTACCTGCTCCGTTAAAAATAGTATCAGAAATAGGAAGGAGGCACGCTGTTTTTCCATAATTATCCTGCATTAATAATTTTGGCTGTTGAAAGTGAATGTTGGCAGCTCAATGTATGATTTACCCACCCCTGGGACCAGAGCCACTGTTCATTCTGTGCAGTAAGAAGCTTATTTAAGTCGCTGAGGAGGGTTTGGCATGCGTGGGCCTGCCGAAGCCAACCTGATGACATTGTGGTTATTCAAAACCAGCGCAGCGTACGAAACAATGAGGTCACATCACTGGCAGACGAAGGGATGCTGCTGCAGTGCCAGCCCACCTTGCCATCCGGTCTTGCAGACACATGTCTTGCCCTGGCAGTGACCTCTTTCAGGGTAGCCACAGTCAGCCAGGCAGCAGGGGACGTCACAGGCTTCACCCTTCCAGTTGGCTTCACACTCGCAGTACACCGAACCAGTGGAGTTCCCCACGCGACATTCGCCACGGCCGGAGCAGTTGTTGGGACATGTATTCACCCTGGGAGCGAGGAAAGAGGAGGAAACAGAGAGGGAGAGAAACTAGGATTCAAATCCTGGCCTGAAATATAGACTCTGAATAAAACATCAGGAACACTTTTCAACGATCAAGCTACATCTGCTTTTGTGCGAGCAGCGCCTCAGCTGTCTCCACGCTCAAAGGTAAAATATGCAACATTTCCCCTTCAGCAGGAAATCAGCAGAAGGTGTTGCTAGTGGCACTGTCCTCCCTCATCAGTTGGTCAAGCTCCTGCCTCAACACTTGTCACTCATCTCAGAGGACCGTCTGCACTGAAACAGCATCGAGCCAGAGGATGAGGCAACTGGCAGACATCAAGTCACCACGGACACAGCAGAGCAGATGGAATCAGGGCATATACATTATGTCTGTTGTAGATAAACATCTGTATATCTGTTAAGAAATCATTAAAAAAAATCAGCAGATTTTGAATCTTCTTCAGTGTCAGCAGTATTTCAGGTTCACACACTGTTGTCCCACAATGCAATGCACAAAGAATATGGAGGAATCCACAGCTGGAAAAAAAATCTTCTTTGAGATCTTGGAAGATAAAAAATGAGTAATAAATCTTTGGAAAAACATTTTGCTTTCTCCTTGTGAAGTTTAACTGGCAGTAATAACACACGTTGTTTTGTCATGACAAAACACATTTTTCTTACTGTCAATAAATCCCATGAAAAGACCAAAACCAACAACGTGTTAGTCCATCTCTCCATACTTCAGTATACTGAATACTGACTTCCCTGTTTGCCTGAGGCTCTTAGCTTCAAATAGGTTCCTACTGAAGCCGTAAATCTTCAGAGATGGGTCACCAATATACTGAATAGTTTCATTTTTAAAAATGGCTGGACACTGTAGAGGAACACACATGCAGAAGCAGCGCAGGGTATGTAGGGTCGACTCAAAATAAACTACAGGGTCCATGTTAATGGTAAAATATGGAAAATGTCACCCAGTGTGGGTGGGTCTCACTGATTTGATTTTAATAGCTTTTGGACAACAATGGAGATCTATGGGAGAGAGGAATAAGCTGTATCAGACATTGGATACTTGGACAATACTTCATTGTTGGTTTTGGTCTAATTTATGGAATCCATTGACCACACAAAAAATATAGAATATTGCTTACTCTTTAATACGGGAAACACTGCAAACTGAGTACAAGACTAGAAAATATTCCTAATGTTTTTCTATAACAAGAGTAAACAAGTCAATGTCAAAAGTTTTGCTTTGTTTTGAAAACATTATTATCCATCAAAGCGAGAGTGAGACGCCTGAGATGTTTTCCTCCTGAAGACAAACATGCTTGGGAGCGAGACAGACGACACAAAGGACCCCCGTCATTCATTCATGTTCCTTCGGCAGCCTGATGGTTTGATGTTTCGGGCTCCTCCACCTCTCCCAGACACCAAAGACCGGGGGCCCGGGGGCACTTCGCTTTCATCCGACTCTGTGCTTCTCAGCCCAACTTCAATCCCATCACTATGGCGACGGTACCAATGAGAGAGGGGGGGGGGATGCAGGAGTCCATTGTGTCCTTTGCAGATGTTTGGAAGGGACAGGCTCCACTTTGGTTTTTAGAATACTTTTCCTTTTTATGCCAGTTTGAAACTACCAGCCTGAAGAAATGAATGACATTTTTGGCTCTTTCTGACTTGAGCAAAGTTTAGTTTGATCTATCCATCTGTGGATGACGTGTCTTGCACCCAAGTTTTAGAAACATGGGAATGAATACGTTTTCTGTGTTTATAGATCTGTGAGCAAGCACAATATAATGAAATAAAGGGTTTTTTTTTGCTGCAAAGAAGTCCAAACTGGTCTCTGAAAAGTTGATGACAGGTACAGACTAAAGACACTGACAGCTCACAAGGAAAGATCGGTGGAGTGAAGCTGGGTTCAAAGAAGGAAAAGGAGCTCTAATCCAGGAGGACACAGAAGTTCAATCTTGGCCTGAAGTGGACCCGCAGAATATATAAAACATGTATGTCTGGTCAACAGATGGACAGAAAGGTGGACCATAAATAAATAAGCCATAAATGATCTTATTCTGTCATAGATGACATTTTGTATTTTCCTTGGCCTCCACGCTGCTTTACAGTATGAAATACCACAGATGTTATGATTCAGCCCAGCGGCGTGTTGCAACTGATTTATATTTCATGTGTTTGTAAGGTTGCCAGTACCAGAGTTACCTAAGATCACCCTTCAAGTCCTACACATGTGTGTGTAGCATCAGAACCAAAAGACAGTCTATCCACACTGGACCCACTGATTAATTAATTTCACAACAAACTCTGACAGGTGGTCTTTAAAGATAAATCTATATTTCCTATATATGATATATGACATATTTCAATTCCATAATTTGTGGCATTTAAATTTCAACATTAAGGATTCAGTAGTGGTTCAATTTCTCAATCAGTTTCTCATCAGATAACAAAAGGCCAAAACAATATCCCAATTATTGTGGCATTTCTTTGCTTCCATGTAGCGTTCATGTCAGCATCCCCCTAAAGAAGCACGTACCGAAACACAACAAACAACAAACCACAGTGTGCCTGACAGGTAGATGATGGTGTAACGATGCAACAATAACATACTGCAGCAAATGGACAGCAGCAGCCCGACATGATCCTCTAAATGCTGTCAACCAGCCGTGCCAGCGCGCAGGCTGAATCACGGAGAAAGTGATAGCTTTCTATGCGTCATCACGTCCCATGGAAGGGTGTGAAGTGGGCCCTTCACCTAAATAAATCTCAAGTAAAACAGAAATGATTTGCACTGGAGCTCGGTATCAGAGTATCTGTCATTTAGCAGATACTTTTATCCAGTGACTGACACTATCCTGAATGCATGCGTGGACCCTGAGAGATGCGACCCCTGAGGCCTGGCAGCTACGCACTCAGCTGTAGGGGATTATGAGCAATTTGATATGCGGAAGCTGCCATCCCAGCTAAGATTTCGAAATCAAGGAGAGGCCTGAGAATATAATTTAAGACACTTAAAAACATTTCATTTACTAAGAGAATACGTGTAAGAATATTTTCATGTTGTGCTTCTCTCACCTGTAGGATATGTTGAAGCCTGTCAGGTTGTAGGCAGCATCACTGAAGAAGTGCAGCAGGGCGTAGCCGGACTGAGACACCACCTCAGGAACCGTCTCGTTCCCGTAACGTTCAGGAACAATCAGACCGCTGCAATAATAAAAATAAAACACAGAAGTCAAATCTAACATGTTTTTAGTGTCATTTTTACATATTTTCCTCCTAAACTGAAATGTATTTGAAGGTCAGGCTGTCATTGAACGCAATATAGTAAACGTTGAGTTTAGTAAAGAGTTTAAAAGTATGTTATTAGTCTGTGTCTCAATGGTGAGTTCAGTCAAACCCACAGTAGACGTACCTGAAAGCGGCGAGAAGGGGGGCGTAAATGGAGTCTCCGTCATACACGTAAAGGTGGTCCCAGCTGCATTCAGTGGCAAAGTGGTTGAAGCGTAATCGGAGGATGGTGTTGGGCCTGGAAAACACACACACACACACCCCTTACCTTAATACTAACCAAGACCCTCTAACAGCAATTAGAAGTCCACCCGTGTCATCAGTGCATCAGAATCTGTGACAACTGTATCTAATAATATTTGAAGATCATATGAAGATTATACACTTTATGTACAGTCATAATGCTGATTTGATGACTGTCTTTGGGAAACTTTGGAAATGAGAAGGCTCGCCAACTTCCCTGCTTAGAATTCCAACTTAAAGATCACTTTACAACTTAATAACATCACATGAGAAGTATTAATATTTCAAACAAAACCCTCAAATACCCATTGTTTACTCATTCACGTTCACGCTCACCACAGCTGCACACAGCTTTTGAAAGTTACTGTTTCACTAGCTGAGGAGGCTCATTGCAAAAGGAAACCATCCAAAAAGAGGAGGGAAGAACACAAAAGGCCCATTTAGCGGATCCATAACGAGGGCACAACATGTACAGGAAACGTTATGAATGGTCACATTTTTGTCTTCACAGTTTTATTTATCAAAGTGAAGCGGTGGCTCTCTCTCCCTCCCCCTAGCAGACAAATAAACTCGCTTCTATTAGTAAAGTGTGACCGGTAAATTAAGAATCAGAAGTGAGGAGTGACTGGGGCGTGCAGCAAAGCGCAGCCACATTTCACTGATCATTTCCCGGCCTCTCCGTGGGTTAAGTCACGTCAGGCCACTGCAGACGGATTCAACACACTTGACTGCAGAGAAAGCTCAGAGTGGATATATGTCCGGGGCTTATTGAAGGATTCTTGTCATTTTGACGCATATACTGCATTAACCTTCTGTTCAGAGCGGGCCGAGGTCTCAAGACAGCACATAAAAGCGCCATTAGTATGTAATGAAAACGTTGGACGACAGTGTGGACTAGTGATTAGAGGAGCCATCCAGGAACAGGAAGGTCAGAAGTTCAAAACCCTGCAACATCTACACGTCCTGCCAAAGAGAACATTAGTGTGACCTCCAGAGCCCCAACCAAGTCACCCGTGGTTAAACCCCCTGAATGAGAGCGTTGGCTAAATGCCTAAAATGCAAATGTAATCAAAGAGTTTATGGTTGGGATGAGCTGGCTGTCGGCTCTACATCGATACTCTGCGGCGTGGTTATGCTGACTAACACAACAGCGAAGGAGTATTGAATTTCTCACGGTTACTTTGCCATTCATTTTCATCCATCATCTTCTGGACACTGTATACTCCTAATGCTGGACGGATCTCAGTTAAGGACTGCAGTGCATTCTGTGTACATAACAATCATTACGAGCACCATTGCAATATTGAGTCGCAGCCACGCTTTTCACAATCCATCTCTCAGCTGTCTCGGGGTGTTGGGATTCCTTCCTTAGCCTTTATCCTTTATGGCAGAGGCCGACTTAATGGATGAAATCGATAAGGGAGTTTCGGTTTCATGTACTGGGTCTACGGTCTTTGTTCTGGATACTTAGAGACCAGACGTACGGGGTTATAAGCAGCAAAGATGCTTGATCACCTCCAAAGATCATTTGAAAAATGAATTGATATTACTTTTGGATCAAGATTCAAAATGTGCACAACATATTTAAACTGTCTGGACAATCAAATGTAGGTACTACAAGTAGTCTATTATAAACACTAACTTTATTAGAGAACATCGATTACCAGATTAACTTATTTATAGTGCTGTTTGAGAGTTTTACTAATACTAATAAAGGAATTCAGTCAGTGTGAGTTTTCCAGTCTTAAAGAAAGTCTTTAAAGAACAGTCCTGTGCTGATCTGGTATTTCTGCACTCCACTTACTGTCCCTCGATCAGCCAGGTGCACTTGGTCTTGTACTTATAGTTTCCTGGACCGTCAGTCAGATGACCAGAGGGCCCCGTCAACCTGAAAGGAGAGAAAAGAGATTCAAGGTTACAGAAGAAGATGTAACTTTTTTGTTATTCTAGACAAGCTGAAGTCCTGGAAACTGTGTCCTCCCGGTCTGAAACAAAGTACGACTGACGGCAACACGACCACAGCAAAGATCACTAAGAGAATCACGCAGCAGTTTTCAACATACTGTATGTACCGTTTAAAAAACACACTAAACTAAGACGGTGAACATGGGAAACATCAGCACGTCAGCACTGCTGTTTGTGAGCATGTTAACATGCGGCCTTAGTGCAGCCTCACAGAGCCGCCAGCAGGGCTGAAGACTCTTGGTCTTATTATTTGATAAATAATCAAACTGATAAATCAATATAGTGCTGAAACGATTAGTGGATCGATCACTGGTCATTTATCAGGAAAAACCTTTTCTGCTTCCAGCCAGTGGGAGGACTTTATATCACTGGTTTTCAGTCAAAGGATTCCAGCACTAGAATATTGGTCAAAGTCAGTTAAGTAAGCTGCAATACGGATATCTGTTTCATGTCACTATCTAAAGCTTTATGTTCTGTAGTGGCACCATAAAAATTATTACACAAGAGCCAGTCAGCAGAGCAGAGAGCGCAGGTAAACACTAACGTTCACAGCTTGGCAGTTGAGCAAGCAGCAGATAGGACAGCTAAAGGGCTGAGAATGATTAAACCTCGCAGCAAATTATTATCTAAGGCCGACACCGCGACGGGCAGCCGCAAACACTCTAATCGTACAGTGCGGCGCCCGGCCTCTGTTATTGCCTGATCAATTCCAGCTTGATGACACAGCAGCAGAGAGGAGCTGAATTACACAGGGGACACTTAGATGCAGTCAGAGATTGTATCATTACTGATGTAGGTCTCAGGGTGCAATGACTCCGCTAACACACCCAGTAACAGTAACAGTCTTGTTCCAAAACAGTCTCTCAGCTTCAGACTAAAGTCTACTGAGAAAGCTGCAGAGAACACACTCCTGCCCCGTTCAGCTACACGAGCCAGTTAAAGACCTCTGCACCACAATGCAATACCAACCTAAAGGAACGCACTGATGAAAGTGCTCCACATTTTGACAAAATATTACATTAGTCTCAACTTACTGTGGATGATTTCTTTTATTTATTTATATAATTCTACTTCAAAAAAACAGGGTGTTATTCTTTCACACAAGAGATAAAATATGTTTTTTGAAACTGATAACATTAATCATACCCAGAACTTCTGGGGAGGTCCCTGTTGTGTATTGCATAACAACGTTTTGTTGTGTGCTGCAACTTCTTGTTATTGAAAACTTTAGCCTGCAACCATAGCTGCAGAAGTGCAGGCCAATAGCCTCAGCTGTGTGGGCTGGGCAGCTCAAGACCCAAGGCCAAGGGTGTTGTTAAGTTAACGACAACTTTACAGACCAAAGGTATGACTGTATATTGCAACAATACTCTTCTGCTATCTCTGCAATGTTTATCAGCTTAGATGTCTCAGAGTCAGTACGTCAGCAGATGAAGCCTTTACTCCAAATAGATGTGGGGTTTTTTTTGAGGGAAACAGACTTTGAGAAATAATTTATGCAACAAGTTCAAACACTGACAGCCACACAGGAGTATTGCCGGCTCACTGTTTGTACTCTACGTGTTTTAAGAGAGTAGTTTCACCCAGCCCTTTTCACAAGGCAGGTCTCAGCGGTTAGCTAACGAGTACACTAACACTGTAATTACAGATCTCTCAGTGCTAATACAGCCGTGGGCCTGCAGGGACTCTCAGCTCTCCCAGCTAGCAGACAAACAGAGCTCCCTCAGAGGACGAGAGGCTCCAGATTCTCCTGAACCCAACACACCACCACTCTCAACCCTATTACTGTACCTTTCTTAATAGTACTGGACAGACTGTACTACTACTACTACTACTGGGATACAAATATCAAACGCCAAGAGAGATGATCTAAAAATAGTTATACATGAACCTAGAATTCATGTTTTTATCATTACTGACCACTTAAAGAACAATTAAAGGGTTAGTTCGCCCAAATCATGCATATGTGCACCCTAGGAAGAGTAGTTATTGCTAAACCAACAAACAAATGGGGATGCAAATAGACAAATTTGACTTCATAAAAACTTATCTCACGAATGTCTAGTGGAGGTAAATGGAATTTCCTTTGACTAAAGACTTTTCAGCAATGTCAGGTTTTAGAAACAAGGTCTGTTAACTCAGGATTAAAAAACTGTGACACTGAGGTCTGGACTATCCAGAGTAGTGTGGACACATAGCTCAACAGTTGCTGTTGAGTTTTGCAAAGTCTCAGCACCTGTTAACGTGTCAGATGTCAGATATATTATGGTCATTTACAACCCTGAGGCAATACAAAAAAAATATGATCAATGCTTTAAGGACAGCAATCTGTACATGGAACATATTAGGGTCCAAAATGGGAACTGAACTGAACTGAACAATCCTCTATGAATCATTTAAAGCTTTGAAAATACATGTTTTTACTGCATTGGATTGTGAATTAAATGTGATGCTGATTTACTTCATTATCACATGTAAAATTAAGTTCTGTTAAAATAGCGGCTCCTGCTCCCACTCCACCTGCTGTTATTAAACAAATGGTAGCTAATTCATCACAGTGAATATCTGAGCTTCTTCAGAACTGCTTGTCAGTTGGTGGAAAAGCTTCCAGTGTGAAACAACGACGAACACTTTTGATTTCCTATGTGGTCCGACAACACGTCACACAAACTAGTCCTGATCGAGCACAACCCGACCTTTAGTCGCCTTTATCTTATTGTCAAGACAATGTTGTCATTGTGTTGCAGCCATAAACTCTCTTGTTAAAAGGATCACTCAAGACTTGAGAGATGTCATATCATAGTAAAATTACTAAAAGTTTTCCTGGTGCTGGGTTGATACATCTGAAAACATAAAGGTGTCAATGGTACTTTAAAGGTCATGTGCTTTACAGTTAATGAGCACACATATATACATATGGCAGCATTAAATTCGAGGCAAACTGTTCCAAGTGTCATGTTAAACTCTGATAAAGAGTAAGCCAGCAGGTGCCTGTACTTCCCGTTATTAGAGGGACACTGATACAAGCAGAGCCTTTCATTCACCGTGACGTCCAACAACGGCTCCCTCTAATGCAAACAGTATCCCTGCAGCAGAGCCAAGTGGTCTGCAAATGGCAAAGTGGTGCAGCATGAGAGCAGAGCAAACACGATTCTTCATTCAAAGGCGACAACAATCGTGTCCAGTGGCACAGACTGGAGGTGGACAGAGCGTGCTCAGACAGTCAGTAAATGCTACAGAGGCCTAAAAGGGTTTTCCCCTCAGACTCTCTGAGCGGACACGGAGAAGCTGCTGATATGAGATTTTAAATCAATTAGGGAATATTGGGATATAACACCACATGAAGGGCTTTGGACACTGATAATGTCACGTGACTTTGCACATGTTGGCAGAAAGAAACTTCAATTCATTCACTCAAAGAAAGATCCACCAGATGCTGTAATCAACAATAAATATGCTATCCTCCCTTGTTAATGTTAAAAATAATGAAGAGATACACAAGATGATATAAAGTTACTCAGCAGCAGCCACGGAGGAGGAGAGCTGTGAACCGAACATGGCTGGCAACAAATCTACAGAGGCTGTGCGCCCAAAACATGCTCATGGAGCTATAAGTCAGTTATATTGTGCAATAAATATTTCATAAATTATTAAAAGTGGCTATTTTCCAAGTTCCTGTGCTTTCACACCTCAGTGTTTTACTTGAGTTACAGTTGCACTTCAATGAGAGCTTTTTTTAATGTCCAAACGTATCCGTTCATCAGCCTCAAAATGCATCCCATCTCCACTGAGACGATGTAGATTTACCTCATGCTGTCCTTTGATATTCAGCAGCAAAGACTGAGGCCACCTTACAAGATTTAAATAGTTAGCCCACTGCCATTTCAGCCACCGTGGCCTTTCTGTACAGTTATAATACAAATCCATCCAGTACCTGTAAAACCCCTTCTGTGAGTCTGGGTAGCTGTGGAAAGGGATGGGGCAGATTTCTGTGCCTGTGCATCACTAAGCTGGAAAAAAAGAATACATCAGTAGTACAGCAGTGGGGACCATTAGTCTCTGCAGAGGGCAGGCAGACTGGTCGCTCAGCGGGGCCTTTAGTAAAGCGAGGTCAGCCTTCAAACAGGTTCCAGAGAGGGCCTGAGGATGGATGTGGACTAATACGCAGACCACACAAGAGACGACGACAAAGGAGCAAGCTGTGAAACTGAAAATACCGAACCAAAGTTCCTCTTAGGCCAGGACAAATGTATCAGCAGAGTATCAGTGGATGAGATATTGTTAAAATGTAGTTTTGTCATTTCTACCAATGTGGATTCTGCACCCTGGTCAGGATTCGAGATCCTGAATGATTCAAACTAGTGCTGCAAGTAGAAGATTAAATCAATTAGTCAACTGACAGAAAGAAAAAGAAGTTTTTAAGAGTAGGTTATCGTTTTGTTTATATCTCGTACATTCGCACAAGAACGTGGGGACGATACACATTGCTGCCGCCGTCTATGCCACTGATTGGTGGTGGCAACACGATGAGGAACGTGGCAGGAAAAGGCAGGAAAGAGGAACACTGCTAGCTAGCAATGAACGATGAACAGGAAATTCAGTTACTTCGGGAGTTGGCTTCATGGAGATACACATTAATTGCATTAGATTGGGGGAGTCAGAGTTGGTGCCAGGACATGGACATGCAGCAGAGGCACACTGGCTCTAAGTGGCATGGACAAGGCATTTATTCACCACCCCATCCCACTGCAAGAGAAAAATGGCTCATAACTCCATTCCTAGAAAAAGAAAACTAATTGGTCTCGTCAAAAGCCCCATCTCATACTAATTTCAAAAAATTACAGTTGCGTGTCTTTGGGACTCGTGCATAAAGCTGACTTTTGTAGCCATAATCTGATCAGAGCAGTTATGCTGCATTCACGTGGGTTCAGGCAGACAGCAAACCAGACATCACTTTAGTGGAGGAGAGCAGGGCGGTAAAATTAGGTGAGGCTAACAGAGAAGAATGACAACGGTAGATGGCATGGCTGTCCAAAGTTAAGACATGTTACGTAGCTCCCTGACACAAGGAGAAAACACGGGCGATCTGGACAACGAGAAGCTAAAAACGTCTCAGGCAAACATAAACAAAAGGATACACCAAGTGCAGTTCTCCTTTCACTCTCCATGCTGGAAACGAATGAATGACCTCACGTCTTGGAGGGAATTTAACATTGATATTCAAGTTTGCAATTAAGAGAAAGCTGCATTTTATAGCTACATGCATTATTAGAATAATTAGATAAGATAACAGAAACAAAATAATTCTAATATATTCTACTCCATTCTTTGTAAACAATACGATATCACCATCGCAACATATCACCATGCCTGTTTCCTTCTGCCATTTATGTTATAGTAAACCAGACAGAAGTAGGTTTTCACATGAATATAGAAAGTTCATAACTGCCATGTTACATTTTTTGGCTTTCTGAGGATCAACAACATAAGCCAGCAGACTGAGCAGTTCAGCAACAGGGATGATTTTCCCCAAACAGACTTACCATTAACCTCAAACAAGCAGGTATTAGACTAGATATAGGGGCAGGACTTGACTTTGGGTGGGCCGGTTTGGTTTGGTGGTGGAACAGTATTCACTTTGCATATATTTGTCATACTAGGACAATTTGCATTAATATTGTGACATTCATGTCAACCATATTGCCCAGCCCCAACAAGATCTACTCACTGAGTCCCGTGTGAAAGAGTTACACACTTCACTACTCAGAAGCACAAATTCACAATATCCTCAGATGAAAGAGGAAATCTATTTTCTATGCCATAAAACGACAACAAAAACACACTTGTCTGCTTTTGTCCCCCTCCTCCTTCATGTTGATTTTGGCCCTCATGGCTAGTCGGGACTCCATCTTGGCACGACCCTGCCAGAGAAAGCTGCTTTTACCAGCATTCAGCCAGCCTTGTATGGCAGCATTGTCTGTATGCTAAACACGGCCTCAGACCACCGGCTCTCCCCGAAAAACTATCGGCCCTTTGACCGCGTTAACAAGACAACACAGCCCTGATTCCCGGCAAATCTGCCATCACAAAGCAGAAAGTTTACCATTCCATTCAATGATAATTAGCACCTGACGGGGTATGGTAGCTACAACATCGCTGATAACGCTGTACACTGTGGCACGGGAGTTAGCGCCGATAAACATTATACTGTAAGTCAGTGCTCTGCTGTGTTATTAGTACAGTTCAGGGTCAGACTAGCA
The DNA here is from genome assembly GCF_043641665.1 of Enoplosus armatus. Taxonomy (NCBI): domain Eukaryota; kingdom Metazoa; phylum Chordata; class Actinopteri; order Centrarchiformes; family Enoplosidae; genus Enoplosus; species Enoplosus armatus. The sequence goes on from NC_092194.1 coordinate 19,746,308, forward strand.
CTCCTCCAGCAGACAAGCACCAGAAGAATACAAACTAAATGCTTGTCTGTTGCTTTTAAAAGTAGTTGGAAAAGAAGACAAACGTAGCAGCCACTGAAAAAGTTCAAATTTAATAATCCCCACAGGGACGTTCATCCTCTGCACTTGGCCCAGTGGTCAGTGCTAAAGCAGTTCCCAGGAACTAACTCGAGCTTTAAGGGCCAGTGACTTGGTCAAGTGCGACGGCAGGAGTATGCCTGATACTTCTTACACAGCACATATGCTTGAGGAACTGCAGGCGAAAGGGCCATGCAAAGAGGGCTGCAACTAGTAGAGTATAGTATACAGTATAGTATAGTATAGTATACTTGAGTCATTATCAATAAATTGGTCCATTTTCTAGCATAAGAAATTGTGAAGTTTACAAAATGTTAGAAGTGAAAATGGCCATTATAATTTTGCAGAGCCCAAGGTAAAGTTTCAAATAGATTTCTTGTCTGGCCAGCAGCCCATACAAACCAAGGATATTCAATTTACAGTGATATAAAACAGAGAAAAGCATCTGCACAGACAGATTTGCCTGAACGATTAATCCATCATCCAAATTGTTGTCGAATATGTTTTGTCAATCAACTGAAGAATTGATCGACTAATCCAGCAGCTCCCGGGCCTTTCCTGTTGTCTGTCCCTTCTGGCTACAATCTGCTCATCTTTACATTACATTGCATTAGAGTTCAGTACAAACCAACTTCCATTGTTCTCTACACACACTGGCAGTTAGCAATGTGAAGAAACCTTTTCTCTACCGCATGTCGTTATAAAGCAAATCTCTTTAGGTTTTAGGCTAAACAAGCAACTGGACGATCACACCTTAAGGCTCTGGGTCCCTGCGATGGACATTAGTCCTTTTCTAACAATTAAATCACTTGAAAAATGATAGCTAGATGAATCAGTGATGAAAATAATGATTGCAGCCCTTAACCTCCACTCCACTTGAACCCAGGACTTTCACGCTAACATCTGAGCCAGCAAGTTACCCAGGATGCAGCTGGTGGCCAGCGATGATTTCCCACAGTGATAGACTGTTTCAATTAATCGTTGAGTGCAACGGGCTCCCAGCTCTTAACCACAACCAAGACGAGCTATTTCATCCTGAGAGCACTCAACTCTGCCATTCTGAAACATTAGAAGCTCAGCAGCCATTCAGCCTCCATTTTACCTGTTTGGATATGCTCAGCAGCCGATGGTGCTAATGTGCAAATAGTTCCAGCTTCCCTTTTTCTTGACCACTACTGATTTCTGAGGATGCATAAGACAGCAGGCCTCCTACCAGCACTGCTTTACGACCTAACAGGCTGGCACTAAGCTGAGACAGCATGACAGAGAATATCAAATAAAACAAAATAAAAAAAAGGAAGAAAATGCTCTGGATCTCCTAAAAAAAAAAAAAAAAACGTTTAGCCGAGGCCTGGCAGTAGGGCACACCCTGATGTCCACATTTTAGCTGCACAGACATGCCACCTCATCACAATTATGGAACAAGATCAGCTTGCTAACAACCAAAAAAGAAGGAAAGCAGAAGTGTAATATTACCGTTAGCGCTCAAATGTGACTAAACCAATGAAAATGAATTTGGAAAAAAACGTTTTCCTCATGAAATGCTGGTTTATGTTATCTTGGCAGGATACACAGAAGGGCACAAGCCTCTATAAACTGGCCAATAGCGTAATCGTCATTGATTTTGTCCAAATGAAGCTGTCATCAAGTAATGCAGGACAATTTTCCTCACCAGAACATGAGACTCCAGTAATGAGAAGTGACACGTTAATGGGCACAGAGAACGAGCTGCGCAGCACTGATTGTCTGAGTATTCTTATCAATTGACATTTGACACCTTTTAATTGCATACTGCTTTTGCCATTGAACAGTATGTAGTGTCACCATCCTTTGTTTACATCAGGGGGAGCACCTACACTGAGAGCTAAAATAGATGTGCACAGAATGGGAGGGGGGGGGGGGGTGAGAATGGATTTGTTATTGGTTTTTATCAAGTGGTCACCTTCCTCCCACCTCTCGGATGTTTCCACAAGTTCGACCGAGAGCACCAACCTTGATGGCTCAGCTGTAAAAACGCAGAGTGCTTTCAGCATGTGTGCACGCAAACATTCCCATACTTTGACCCTGAGCTACTGTTGTCCTGTTGTCCTGTTGTCAGTGATTATCTGGTTATCAGTTATCTGAACACTTCATGCAGCCCTTTGGTTCAAAGCTAGCCTGACACCTCCTGTATTTACAGTAATGTAAAGCTGGACAACACAAAACAGTCTTACTGAGGGGCCTGAGGAAACCACTAAGAAAAAGCCTGTTTGGACGGTACCCTCATCTGTGCTCCCTGCTGAGATCTCCAGCAGCTACCACCTCTGTTCCTGTTCAGCAGAGGGGACACTGCCAACTCACCGTCCTCACAAATACAACCACAGCGATCAACACGTGTTCTGGAAGAACCTGACTGGAAATATATACCTGCCTGGGTTGTATGGAGGCATAGAAAGCTAAATGAAAGGGTTTGAGTGCAACAATTTTGATAATCATTTCATCATTCAAGTACTTTTTTTATTTAAAAATTCTAAACATTCTCTGGTGGATTTGCTGCCTTTCTCCGTTTTATGCCATTTTAAATTGAACACATTTGGGTTTAAGGTTAGATGACGTCTTCTTGGCACCTGGGGAGATTGCATTGAGATTTCTTCACTATTTTCTGACATTTTATCACCAAAACATGTAATAACAAATGTATATGACGGAGAATATAATCCTTCATTTCAACCTTGCTATGGTTACACTTGTGTGGTTGACAGGTGATCACAGTCAAGCAGCACCTGCAGTGATGTGTTCAAAGACGGTTACTTGGTTTGGTCACACTGCAACAGATTTGAGTGACTGACTGACAAGATGGTGACAGTAATGAGGATTAAAGCACTGAGGCTCAATATTGCTCAACTGCAAGCCTCATACACCTTGTAATAACCATCCAAATGACATACATGCACTATTCAGTATCTAAACATGTACCGTATGAACCAGGAGGACTGTGCCTTCATGGTAACGTTATTAGCAGTAGTAGTAGTAGTAGTAGTAGTAGTAGTAGTAGTAGACCGGTGTTTAAATGCCTCAGGTGTGCACTGCTCGGCACCTCTTCACTAGAAATCTCGGCTCTGAATTAGCAAATATTTGGCACGAAGCAAAGCAGACTTAGACCACATACACAAGCTTTTATCAGCGATACATGGAGCTTTATTCTGCCCGTGTGTTCACTGTACCTGAATCTCCCTCCGCAGTGCTGGCATTGGTCCCCAACCCAGCCGGGAAAGCACACACAGTTGCCAGTCGCGGTGTTGCACTGCCCGTTCATGCAAGGTTTGTCGCATTCCTTCGCCTCGGTGAAGCCGGGCAGCCCGGAGAGGAGCCCGATAACCGAGAGCAGGACCGCGGTTGTCAGCATCAGCAGGCTCCGGCCCCGGCCAGAGCCCGAGCAGGCCCGCCGTGTCGCCCCGTACATTCTCTCACCAAAGATGGCTGCTTCGGGCAGGCGCTCCGCTGCTTCGGGGATAGCGACTCAACGAGCAGCCCGTCGGCGTGGTTCCGTCTCTCGGACCTCAGGAACAGTCTCTCTGGAGATAACGTTTAGTGTCTTTGTTGAGGCTGGTCTTCGCTGGTGACTTGGTTTACATCTTTCCCAGTGGTTCCGTTTCCCAGCGCCGCACCAAGCCGCATATTGACATCCAGAAGTGACGTGATGGCAACGGAAATGCGCAACCGGAGCTGAGGCGAAGCGCGCAGCTCTTTAAAACTCTTATTTTGAAAACGGAGAGCAGCAATACTGACCCTTTACAAGCTAGCTTGTTAGCTTCTTTTCCATAATATCTTAAATGGTTCCTGTCATCAGTTATTCTGTAAAGATGAAACACGATATCTGCCCCCAGGAGCGTCCCACAAACAGCCGACAGGTGCACGTCAAAGCATCATGGGAAATAATTAGTTTAAATGCTAATAAAAAAAAAAATCATGTTATCTTTCTTAATATAAAAAAAAAGTACTCGGATAGTAGTGAAAATCCGTTCTTGACCTTAGCATTAGTTTGACTTAATAATCATAACTCAAGGTCTACTTATTAGCATTTTCTTGGGCTTTCAACCGCATCCTCTCATGGTCTTCATCAGCGAAAATGTCATGTGAGCAGCAGTAAGCAACTTCATGAAAACTGAACAGCTAGTGGGGGACGAAACGACCTACTCAGACCTTTCACTTTGAGTAAAAGTGGCAACTCAAGTAACAGTACAAAAGTATTAACATCAAAATATATTTGTAGTACCAAAAGTAAAAGTACTCATAATGCAGAATGGCCCATTTCAGAATGATATAGATTGTATCACTGGATTATAATTAGTGATGAATTAATGTGTAAGCATCTCTTACGTTGCAGCTGGTAAAATCTATAATAATACATCATAATTAATTAGTATATTTTACATTATTTTGTATTTACTATACGACTCTAAATAGATGCAGTGAAGTAAAATGTACAACATAGGCTTCCAAAATGTGGTGGTCGTGGTCTACTCTTTCTTACTTGATTCAGTGTCAGTGTAGTGGTGTATTAAACAACTGTGTTTCTGTGCATCACATGTTGTGCTGGAGAAACACAGCTTGGCATAAATATATATATACAGCAACTTTAAGTAGCACCAAACCAGTGTGGATGATTTATAGGACTGGTGTTTATGGAAAGAAACATTATTTTTTATGAAAGTTTTAACTTTGGTGGTTGTTTGCCGAATGATGATCAGGTGATAAATATCAGAAGGATCCAACTGCCCAACACCGACCCACAGACTGCACACCAAGGACACAAAACTGTACAAACGGTATAGAACAGTTTATTAAATTTAGACTTGTAAGAAGTCATCATATTCCAACGCGCTCCGTCGCATGAAGCGCATTCATAATAACACCAACCCAAAAAGGATTGATCACGTCATTAAAACATAAATAAAGCAAATAAACATATTTACAATTCAACGTGGACAGAAAATGGAGTTTGTGCACAAGAACACGCAACTAAATGTCCAGACAGAGGCGTCAGAGATTGAGAAAGGGGGTCTGATTCTTCAATTGAACTATCCTCAGGAAAAGCTACCTGGACGGCAGGAGTAGAAGGAGGATAAACACAATTCAACGTAGCATGAAAAACCTACTGTATAATCACATTTTCTTGGTTTGAGTGAAAAGAAGAAAATCTCTAGAGCCTCCGATAATACACTATTGTCAATAATGCTGTTTTCAGTCTTAACGGTATGAAGCTGACAAGCTATTTACTACTGTAGGTGATTTAAGTTGTGAAAGTTTCCTTCTTTCCTGTCGTAAATCATCCACAAACAAGTCTTTGTATAGCAATTCACTCAGAAACTGACTTCTATGAAATGGAGGAGAAAAAAAAAGTCTCCAAATCCTTTCAGCTAATTTTATGGGAGAGAAGGATTTACTCTGGAGCCATTATTGAATTCCTTTGAAATATCCAACATTAATTCTACAAAAAGGTGTTAAATTGTCAAAGGACTTAAGTAACCGGACCTACATGTCTGAATTCGCGGCATGAGTTTTCACATTTCCCCCCCTAAATTGAGGATATGTCATTATGGAACTCTTGTCATGGTGGGAGTACAGTCTGTTTTAAACTCTGAAGAGAGAGTTGATAATTTTACAACAATGACTCATCTTCAGTGGGCTGGGTGGATGGATGAACATCAGTTTGACTTCCTGTATCAGACACAGTCAAGACTTTACAGTAATCAAAAAACCCTGCAGAATAATCAAAAAACTGCTTATTTAAAAAAAGAAAAGAGAGAGAGAGAAGATCCTTAGAAAAGTACAATCATTGAAAGCACATTACAATTAGCAGTTTGTGTGTGTGTAGTTACAAATGGGTCATGTGACTCTCCCAGCACTTCTTATGTACATAAAACAATGCTTATGCGGATCACATGACCAACATCAGGTCCAGGTCCCCAGTAGACAACGTAGAGGGGATAAAACGGTTTCATCTGCTCGACTAAATGCTATTTTTCCTGCACCGCGGGAGAGCTGCAGACCTCGGTGTTCGTGTTTGTCGTGCTTCACCGGAAACACCAGCAGGATGGGGTTGGGGCACAGTAGCACAATTCCAAAAATGTGAGGTGAGTTATCAGTTACAGAAAAGTACACTTAACCGACTTTCAAATGGCACTCTGGTCCTGTGGGTTCTCCTCTATTGCTCAAAACAGGGCAAACCCCTTCCACTTGGTACCCCACACATGTGAAAACAAACACTGAGAATAATTTCAACAGCTAGAAGAGGTGACCACCATCATCTGTCTCTGGAGGTCACACTGTAACATTCAGCTATCCGTTAATGGCAGAGATCGTCTCCTCTTTGTTCCCGCTCCCACAGTATATCACACTATCTTACAGTTTCCTCATGAAAAAGCCATTTACAAGCAACAGCGTCTTACAATATGTACAGGATTGATCACACATATCTTCTGAATTTAAGAAAAAGATATAAACAGATTTTCCCTTCAATTATGTACACAGAGCAAAGAGGAGGTGTTGGAAAATGATTGAGCACCTCAGAGTCATTGTGTAAATTTACACACAGAAAAACTGCTTCCAAGTACTGGCTTTAAGATAACAAACTCACTCAACTCTTCACTTTCCTATCAGGTACATGCAAAAAAGACAGTTGCCAGAGGCTCAGCATTCATTCAGAGGGGGCCGCAGTCCCCTTTCTAAAGGCAAATCATATCTGATGAACTTCTCTACGCAATACATCACCTTCTCTCATTAAAAAAAACACATAGGAAAAAAGATGGTCTTTTTTGGTCTCCCAAATCAGGCATATCGGGTGTCAGAACACCAGTTAGTGCTCGTACCAGTGAGCAGTACTAGTCACTAGTAGATAGGTTGATCAAGCATCAAAGGCCCCTTTGGAGTGTCCTCTTGGTTTTGATACCTGAGGTGTAGCGTGGGTGAGTGAACACTGGCTGAATGTAGGGCGCAAGCAGCATGTTGTGACCAGACAGGGATCAAATCATACCTGAAATAGTTCTCAGCATGTCTGTCAATTGTCTCAGAGTACCAGATGATTGAGTTAGTTGTTTAAGACACAGGTAAACATTTCATAATCATTTGGTTATAATGTTCTGTGAATAAATGCTTAGTCTACACTGAACTGACTGGCTGCAGTAAACACTGCCCATCTGGTACTCGGAGCCATTTGAAATAACCACTAAGAATTACTTGCAAGTACCACTTAAGCCTGGTCTGGTCGTGAACGTTACGGAACGGCTGTCGCTTTTAAAATATTCTTTCACTTGTAAGTGTGATTAAAATTGGGACCGTGGGCAGCTTAATGGTGTGCGAATATGTAACGGCATGTGTATTTGCTAAGCAGAATAACTGTGCAGGACTTTGTCTCGCTGCTCTAAAGCCACAGAGATAAATTCCTGCACATTCGTCTTACTTGGCCTTTAAAGTGATTCTGTCTGAGGCAGTGCGTGATGGCGTGGGGCTGAGGTGTTTCTCTTGGGTGGCAGACCAGCAGGGGGATGAAAGGGAAACGGGGGGGGGGGGTTGTGGGATGAGGGTTACATATTGCGTCACGGGATTTTCAGGTAGTCGATGTCTGGCGAGAGGGGCGGCCCATGGATGAGGCGCTGTAGGTGCGGGAGCGCTGCCTCATGGCCAGTCGGCAAGGCAGCTCCAGCTCCTGGAGGAGGGGAGTCCCTATGATCTCAGCCGCCTCAGGACGCTCACTGGGGCTCCACGACAGCATGCTGCGCACCATGCTCAGCTACACAAACAGAGAAAACAGTACAGTGATGTCTTTCAGAACAGTGCCATGCTACTGCTAATATCATCACCCATTAGTTCAACTGACTTGCTTCACGTAAGGCTCATGTAACACAGCAGACCCAGTGGAAATTGTAATTTAAGCACTAAATTACACACGCAACTCCTATAATGAAATACTACATAAAAGCATTCAGCCACAAACACACACAGATCGTACACAAAAAAACACAGAAGCACGATGTTACAGGACATCTTGAAATAGAACAGTACACAACTAGTAAAGTGGGATACTAGGATAACAGGGCGAGGGTATTTCCAGTGTTGGAGAATCACAGATTATGCTATGGGATTATGTTAATCTCATTACAAAGTAAAGAGGTAAACAAGGTAATGTAACCAACCCCACACCAAACTGCAGGCCGGGGCCTGGCGCGGTACTAAACGCATTTTGTTGATTATTTGAACATGTAGATAATTTGATTACAATGGGATTATGGATACAAATTAGATTTACAAATCACGTTGATATGATTGTCTCATATAATAACGTTGCTATTTACATTTCAGTGTGTGAAATTATGATTTTTGCATATTTAATTTCATATTCTGTTGACTTGGGAGCAAATAATCCCTACATCTCCTAATTGGATTAGCTCAGTAGGAGGATAATGTAGGTGTGGACAGGTCGTTTTAAATCTGTGACAGACTACATACTGAGAATGAACTCTCACAGCTCTGTTCATTGTTCATTTCCTATGTCTTGTTCTCAGGATAAACAACACACCAGTTTTCTTTTCTTGGTTCAGACGTTGTTTGTGTTTACAGCCACAAGGTGGCAGTAGACGGCCACTCACCTCCTGAACGTTGTTTTTGGAGAAAACCTCTGGGAAGCGCAGCGCTCTCACCTCTGTCAGCGTCTGGAAGAAAGGATGTAAACACCTGTGAGTGGAGCTGTGCTAATAGCTAATCAGGCCCTTTGTTACTGAAACAAAGACATCCTGGTCAATCGCACACACAAGGGCAAAGAACATCTACCATTTAAACTGACAACAATGATCATTCACATGACAATAGTGATTATGTAGTACAGCTCCCCAACAGACTATTCACACAAAATAGAATAATTAACTGAATAAAAGACCAGACAGAAAGATACACTGCCTCATTACAAAGTCTCTCTCTTCTTCAGCTTAAACTAATTACAGCAGCAGGGATTCTTCCTGGAGCCAAAATTGAGATCATATTATTTCCATTTTAACTCTTAATCTTTATGATCCGTGGTGGTCTGTTGTTTTCGAAATGATCTGAAAATTTGAATTGCTTCTCACTCTTTAATAGTTCAGGCTGGGTAAATATTGCTTACAACATAAATGAATTCTCAAAAACACACTTGAATCTTTATTCACTTCCAAACTCCTGTAAATTACACAGAAATCATTGTGTATTATAAACAGGAAAATACAAATACAGTCAAATACTGCGGCCATATTGCTGTATAACTGTATAATAACCCTTCTGAGAATCAAATAAAAAGGAGAAAGAAAATGAAGTAAACTTCAGACATGATTATGTGCCCATGTGTTTGCTGACTCACCCTCACTCTCTCCATCTGGGTCCTGAACGGATACAGCAGCTCAAACAGGATCAGACCCAGAGAGTAAATGTCCACTTTGTGAGAGTACGAGTTTCCAGAGAGCTGCCAGGACAAAAAAGAAAGGATGAAATTTGCAAACCTATCTTACTTACCCACAGAGGAATTCTAGCATGTTATAGTTTCTTTATTGCAGTTTCAGTTTATCGTTCTGGTGAAAATCAAAACAGTAGTAGAATGTCTCCTGTAATGTGTCTTACATTATCACTGGTCCACGCGTCTGCTCACCTGTTCTGGGCTCATGTACAGCTTGGTGCCGACCTGGCCCGTGTGTCGGGTCAGGAGCGGGGCGGGCGTCAGGGCGCTCGGCTCTTCCTCATCCTCCTCCTGATCCATGGCCGTCACCAGGCCGAAGTCTCCCACCTTCACCACGTCATCCATTGTGAAGAAGATATTGGAGGGCTGGAGGTTATATAACATGTACAAAAACATTAAACACATGAAGGCAGAGAGTGTTACTAATGCATGAACCTGTTGACGCTACCAGCTAATATTCCACTTCTCGTACATAAACACAGCCAATCTCATCATATAGAGAGTCCAAACCAAATCCAGGCAGGAAAATCTTTTTTGAGAGTTGTGTTTCATTTCACATTAGGTTTTAACTTGACACTTGCTATACACTATGAAGGGACAATAGTTGAGACCAACATTTATTTAGATTTTAGGGCAAAAATAGTGAATCTACAGAAACTCAATTAGTGTTTTCTCTACCGCTGCCTCAGTGTTAGATTTAAAATATCCTTCACTTGTTGCCTGTAAAGTAGACAGTGTGTAGTGTGTGTGTGTGTGTGTGTGTGTGTGTGTGTGTGTGTGTGTGTGTGTGTGTGTGTGTGTGTTCACCTTGAGGTCCCTGTGCATGAGCCCCTTGCTGTGCAGGAAATCAACGGCCTCTGCAATCTGGAGGAATATATCCAGACACTGATTGTGCTCCCTCTGCTCCGGGAGGCAGCGCTGAGCCATCCAGTCCTTCAGGTTCTCTTTCCGACAGAGCTGCATCTGGATGTACAGGTACACCTGGAGGCAGGAGACGAAGGTTTCAATACATTATGATTTACTAATGTTTCACTTAAGAGAAAAAAGAAAAAGGGAAATCTCAGGTGTCTGTATTCACTGTGTAGTGAAACAGGATTGTGCACCAGTTAATCAGAGCTGACTCAGTGAATGATTGACTGACCTTGGGAGAAGGTTGGACTCGCTGGGTTGGAGGAGCCGTGGGGAGAGCCAGGGTGAGTGAGGTTGGCCGGGGGGGAGAGGAAGAGGAAGGCGGGACGGATTCCTGTCGTCTGGTGTGCGAGGAAGACGAGCTGGTCTTCTCCGTTAGCGTGCCTGGACTGGCTGCACTAGAAGCCGAGTCTGTGTCTGCGTCGGCATCTCGGTCGCAGCCCGAGTCCTCGAACACGATGTCAAAGGAAGAGGAGGTGCAGTCGCTGGGGCCACGTGGAGGACAGAGCTCGAAGGAGTGGGGGGTGTCCGAGGCGTCGGGGTCGGCCTGGCTGTCCCTCTCAGACATCAGGCTGTCATGGCCCAGCAGCGGGTGGAAGGACAGGTCTCCAATGTCAACACCAAAACCCATAGCACCACCGGCACTGCTGGAGAGCAGGGCCCGGGCATCAACAGAGGCCTCCAGAGCGTATCCTTCAGGCCCAGAGACAGGTGACACTGAGCTGGACACTGGAACTTTGACCGACAGCGCCTCCATGTGGTCAAGGAAGCTCATCGGCCAGCCGGTGGTACTGAATGAGAGAAAGGAGAGAGTGTTGTTGCTGACAGGCTTACTGGTACAATCGAATAACAATCCAATCAAATTATATTATTATTATAAAATACTAAAATATTCTATAATCTTTTATTTTGACAAATTGACCTTATACGTTTTCATTCTGTTTTGGTTTTACATTTTTGCACATATTTTGTATTGCCTTGTATTCTTCATTAACATCTGATTTACTCGCTATTGCTGTGCAGTTAACTTGAGTTTGTACAGCACTTTGGACACATCTATATAAATGAACTGGATTTGATTTGAATGAACTACTATGTCAATATTACCACGAATGAACAGATAACAAGCAAATGTGCAATAAAATAATTATGACAAAACACTTAAAAAAGTTTATAAAATACCTTAAATAGTCAAAAGTAACAAGACAACCACACTTACACAGGGTATATGCAGGAATCCTGAAGTTAAACTGAATATCTTTTAAGACCCTTTTTTTAAGACCCTTTCCATATATTTTAAGACCTCGTCGTCACTTTGTTACTGAACTCAGACTTGAACTTATATTTACTATACATTGATTGTAAGATGATGAAGCGGTGGCTGTTGTAGTAACTTCAGCGGTGGGGGGTAGGGACGGTGGTGTAGCACAGAAATGTGCAATAGAGACCTGCTGTCTGCATCCTATAGCAGCTTTGTGGCTCGCAGGGGCGGTTCTAGGGTCAGTGGAGATCCAGGGCTCAGCCCTGACATCTTTGAATAAGTCTGGCATCATGTGTCGATCGATAAATATTGCAATATACATAAAGGGTATATGAATAAATGCTTATCATCATTATTCATCATCTTCTTCTTATTATTATGATTAGGCCTATTATTTCATTTTTATTTCAAATACACTGCATTTGAACAACATCTTTGGACAAATATACATAGTGAACAAGCTACAAAATGTAATGACTCTGAAAATGGCATTTAAAACTTTTTGAAGGCCTTAATTGTCGATAAATTGATTTATCAACTTTTAATACTGAAGAGCCTGCATACAGCGAGTGATGTAAAGTCTGTGGTGCAATAAATGTCATAATGTCTCCTGGGTTAAATTTCGTTGCATGGATGCCATCCCTGGACAACAGACCCCCGACAGTGTTAGAGCCATGCTCGACCTGCTGAACTGTATAGGATAACAGGTTTAAAAGCCCCGGCTCACCTGGCGTCTTTCAGCCACCTCTGGTCCATCTCCTCCTGCCAGCCCTCGGGGGGGCTCTCTTGCCAGGCGTTGAAGTAGCGGATAATCCCCGGGTGCTCCAGCTTGGCCAGGGCCTTCACCTCTCGCATCACCTTCTCGCGGGCCAGCTCTCTGAATGCCATAAAAATTGAGCTTTAGGGTTTAATCCACATTCAGGACAACCGCTTCCAGACACAACTTTGCTGTTATAAGACTTTCTTTGTGTTTGGTATTCAGAATCAGAATCAGAAATACTTTATTCATCCACGGGGGGGTAATTGTACAAGTCCAAGTCACACACTTTATTTCTATAATTATTACAGTCATTACATTAACTGACTGTAATGACATTCACATGAGCCCAGTCTTGATACACCAATGGCTCAATAAGTGCTTCAACAAAAACACTGGGCACGAAAACAATGAACAGACTAGTTTGTCATGCACAGCGTGATGCACCAGTCGACAGGGCTGACATGAAAATACACGCAGAGCTGCTGTTGCTGAGCACTACATTTTCATGCTTGTCAGTATAAATATAAATACATGGCTAATATTTGTACCAAACTGTCAGTTATGTCTCTACGTGGTTTTCTGTGTTTAGACAAGGAGGTTGCTGCTTACAAAACTGAGTGTAACAGCTTCAAAAGAAAACAGAGATAAAGGATAATAGCCTCAAGCAAGGAAGTCTGTGTTGTGACCAGCGAGAGGCGCTACCTGTTGGGCAGACGGATTCTTTTGATGGCGTAGTTGCAGTCGTCCACTTTGTTGCGGGCTTCAAACACGACACCGAACCCCCCGTGGCCAAGGCACTGCACTGGCTCAAAGTCAGTCAGGTACCTGGGGAGAAGACACTTTGGTTGTCATTATGCAAAGAAGAATCACACTGCTCTCAGTGGTAGACAGGAGCTGTGTGTGACACGTCCCTGACAATTTCAAAGACCTGGGATCATACAATTCACTGCGGTCAAGGAGGCGTATAAAGTGGTAAAAAGGTGATTATCAGGGAAGGAATTATTACCAGCAGATCCCGGTCAAGGCTGACGCTAGCTGGAAGTTGGTTACCTGCCAGCTCAGCAAACAGTATCACTAATTCAAACTGATGTTGTGCTGTCAGAAAAACGCTTGGCTGTCACTAAGCCACGACAGACTCTAGTTAGGTGCCCCATGCTGAATAACAGCCAAGACAAATGACTTATAACACACTGTAGAGGGTGACAGTGCTTTAACTATGTGCTCAGTAAACATAGCTGTACTGCAGTGCGTTTTTAATAATGCATAAAAATAAAATAATAAATACAGAATCACCGTATTAAAAATATGCAGTTTCATATGCAGGTATGCCGCAGCTACTGACATGACAACTCATGGTTGCCGGTTGTCATAGTAACACAACACGCTTTCCTGGTCGGGACTTTTCGAGAGCTCAGCAGAAAAATGACCGTCACAACAAGCGGTGGAGGATGGATATCCATCATTGTTCGAGAGTGCATTCACTGTGGTACTGCACATTCCCGACATCATGTAAGTGTGATCTTGCTCTCTCATCCCTGGTAGTCATGAAAACAAGACAAGAAGTTGTCAGTAGACCTGCAGGTTGCGCTCTCTCTCCCACCACACGAGAGGGTGTTGCGCAGCAGGCTCACGTGTCCCATTAAAATGCCTGCAACCTTTGTTTTGTTTTGTTTGTCCCTGTTAACCTTAAATATAAGCCAAATTAAATTGAATATTTATCTATAAATCTGCAGAGCACCTGTTGGCTTTAATTCTGTGTGATGTAGAGAATGGGCCTATATTATTTAACTTTATATCGATATAATATAATATATATCTTTTTTTTAACCAATAAGCATCTGTGTGCATACATACGTACATGTTATATTTGGCTGGTTGGCTCTGGGTACCACGATAAAAAGAATGTGTGCCGTGCTCTGAAGAAGTTTGTTCTACACCCAGTCAAAGCATCCCTGCTCAGGCTCCTTGGGGGATTGAAGGCTGTCTTATTAGGAAATGTGTGGGCACATGTGGTTCAGGCCATGTTTCCTGATCTCTATCTCCCTCCTAATGATCCTGACTCATGCCAGCCTCAGCTGCTGCAACAGCCACCAGTTTTATTTTGGGAAACTTCTTCGGCTAAAGCAATTTGCATGGATTGCAGCAGCAGCTTTGAAAGGAAAGGGGTGGGTGGGGTGTTTGCAGATTTTTTTTCTACTGTTGTCATCACTTGCACATTCTCTTCTTTTGATCCACCCTGAAATGACAGTTTAATCAGTATCTTGCTTGTGTTTGGGGGGGGTATAGCCATATTATTCATCCAACGAATCTAAACAGGCCAACTCCATCGATCACACTACAGGAGGTCAGTGGCAGGCCATAAATTATGGCTACTGATCATATTAGGGATGTCCAAAATAACAAAAAAAACTTCTGACAATGTGCTGACAGTGATGTAAAGTGACACTCCGACCCTGTGGCAGATGCTGCTGGGTAGGGTGGGGTCTGCGGGGGCCAAGGTCATTCTCATTTGATGGTAAACAGCTGAGTTATCCAATCACGCACTACTACGATTCCTATCTCCCATCTCTGCCTTGTCCTATCAAGGCAGGCTGGAAGACCAGTGGTCACCATGGTAACAGTGCCGGATCTGTAGCTACACCTTGAAAGAGTGAGACTCGCGTGTGACTTTCAAGTGTGGGGATAACAATTCCCAGCACAGTCGTAGTGTTTATGTGGAGTTCTCCTGAGTCATAACAAAAAATCATTTACAGAGAGCCTCGGTTTCACAGTGTATTAATGATGTACCTGGACACATATTCGCTGGAACGGGTCTCCATAGCAACCGGCTCTTTGGATTCCACCACTTCAAGGTCAAACTTGCTGTCTGTCTGGCACTGTGTCTCTGACTCTTTCCGTTGCTTTGAGGGACAGAAGGAGGACAGCAAAGACACATAGGGAAATTATAAATAACTTCTGTGGCATGCTGGGTATTTTTTGGTACACGGATGTGACGATAAAGTTCATTAAGTGACGTATTTTCCTGATGGCCACATAAACGTCTGTGTGATGAAACAGAAATGCTGACAAAATCAAATGAAGCCTTCATCCACACTGAATCACAATCATAATCATGTGTGGAAGCAGGTTTTTCTACTGTACACTGGTTTCAGAAGTTACATGCAGTGTCTAAATTAACATTAACAGCATATGGCAAGAATAAGCTGCAGCAGTCACTATGGTATTCTGGCTGCAGGAGGTGTCTGTGGTCTTACCCTCACGTAGGCCACAGGGGCGGGAGGGTGGAAGAACTTGCGGACGACGTAGGTGGTGGCGACGATGCAGAAGACGATGGTGCCGAGGATCTCCTTCCACCAGGGCAGCAGCAGCACGGGGTCCTTTCTCCTGCGACTCTCACCTCCCGCCCCATTTTCCTTGATCAGGCTTACAGCATTGTCACGTTTCCCCCGGTAACGCTTGCTGTAGGGGAAGTAGTAGCCGTTGTCTACAGAGAGGAAAAGCAGAAATGAAGTTAGTGGTGTTTTGTTCATTTCGTCCCTCTCAACCAATGAACTTTTCTCTTTATTGTGGTCTTTTACAGCCTATGTCAGGTTAGTACCATATGGATACTGAAGGATGGACAGCGCTCCGTTGCTGTATTCTTCATGGGAGAACTTGTCATTATTCAGACACTTGTCGAATTCATCAGAGCCGACCAGGGCTGGTGTTCGAGATGGGGAATCTGTGTCAAGGACATGATGAATCAGTTCTTTGATCTCGGTAGAAAGAGGGATCGATACAGTCAGAATAACAATGACGGAGCTCTGAGCAACAGGGAACAAGCCCAAAAGGCTACTAATTCATTTCTAATAATAATTTCTTGAAGACAAAATAGAGTATCACTTTGTGTTTAAAGCAATAATAATGGACCCCAAAGGTTGCCTTGGTGATCAGACACAGCACTGAATGACAAAGGAGGCCTGAACTTACGAATTAGAGGCTTCCATTTGACAGTGGGTAGTGGAATTATGTCGTTTTCCAATCCGATAGCTTTGGAAGGGAACTTTTCAGTGATCCTCACTGAGGACTGGAGGTAGAGTTGTCCCTGGAACATCCCTGATAGACCAAGAAGTTACACATTCAACTGTTGAGGGTTTGTGCCGATACAAATCACAGAAATTGCAACATTGGAAACGAACAAACGCATGCAGTGTGAGCATCTGTGAATGTGTATGAAGTTACCAAGGTAAACACTGGACTCTGCAGCTCCTCTGGCCTTCTTCGGGTCGTCCTCATCATCCTCTTCATCAGTTTCCGACTGGTTGCTGTAGGCATTGTCATCAAACAGGGTGATTGGCGTGACTTTGCCCCCGCCCACCAGCCAAGCCGAAGCGATGGGTGTGCAGAACTACACAACACGGGTGATACAGAATGAGTTAATATACTTTATAGATCTCCAGAGTGAGGGTCACGAAACACTGAACTCGACTGAATTCAAGCAGCCAAGTAAATAAATAAACCACATCTCACCTGACGTTCCCAGACCAGCTGTCCATCAGGCTCGGTACTGAAGGCCATGACCTTCCAATCAGGAACAGACACTTTGATGACGAGGTCCAGATGTTGGTTCGGGTTTTGCTGGTTCTCCGTCTGCTCTCTCTCTTTTGGCTCATCAGTGATGACCCGCTGACTCTCCCTCCAGGCGTCGCCATTTGCAACTTCTCCCTCCAGGAAGTTCATTCCAGACTGCATCTCTGGAAGGAGCTTCAACTCAAAGTTTCCAACACTGAAGTTCCACCTAGAATCAAGAGAGATAAAACATGAACGAAGGAACTACTTCTCTTGTAATTATGTAACCGATTATCACAATTAAGAGTCAACCTAAATACACATAAACGATAGTTAGTTGTTGATTATTATTTTGTAATACTCATAATGCTCACTGTATTTTAAATATGCTCAGGCCCAATGTAAACAGAAGCTATATTTATTTACCATGATGGGCCTGCTTTATACAGTTACATTGACAAAAAGAATGGATATATTATGATACTTCAGATAACATATAAGAAAGTAGAAATAAAAATGAATTTAAAATGATCAGTCTGGACAGAGTGGTAAAGCCGGCAGGTGAAAAACAAGACGTACTAATGTTAACTCCAAGTGGCTGAAAAGTTTACAGAAAACTACTGACAGAAAGTCAATCTGTGATGCTTTCTGAAATACCACACAAGATACAGCAGCTGCTTCATGACTCAAGTTGGCTGACTGACAATGACAAACTGATTGACTGATTAAATAAAACTCACTTCTCCATCCCTGATCGGGGCCTGATGGCTCGCACAGTCTTCTGAGTCCTCTGCAGCAGCAGCACGTCTTCGGTCTCTACCTCGTCGTCCCCCCAGCGACTGCAGCCCACCGCAGAGCAGATGTACCGAAGCTGGGGTTAACAACGTGAGGGGGAATTACAAAGAGGGTTATTAAGTTCAATTCCTTTAATTTATTCAAAAGAGAGGACAATTATCATTTAATTCTTGAAAATGTATTAACATACCACAAGCTGATTTTACTGACCTTGCCACTGTAGGCCCCCAGGCCATATGTAGTAAGGGATTTGCCCCCAACCAGGACCGTGTCCTCTCCGATTCGGTAGGACGACTCCAGCAGGGACTCCACGCTGAAAGGCACTGCCTCCATACTCTCCCTGTCTCGGTTCCACTGAAACAAGGCACCGTCCAGTGAAGGGATGACCATCTTATTGCCAAACACCTGCAGGCACAAACAAGTTGGTTTGAAAGTGTTAGTGTCGATTGTTGAATTGTCAAAACAAGTTGAGGTTAATGAGTTGGAACAAGCTTAATTGCCACGCTAACTCCTTCCTGTTAGTTGCCATTAGATCGCTGGTAGCTTATCCTTGCTAATGTTGTGTTAGCTTTGTGTCCTTTGTGTCTTCCCCTGAATAATGTTTTCTTATCTTCATGTTCTGTTAGCTGATGAAGCTAATGTTGTGTTAGCTTTGTGCGGCGTTACTGGATGTTGTTGACGCTTATATTATGTTTGCCATGATTCTTTATTTTGATTTACCAGTTTGCAAACTAGTAGGACAAGAATTGCAATACAGATGATGCTGTGGCACACCTGGACTCAGTTGTCTGAACAAACCTCTCATACACAGAACAGTAGGTTCTGCTGCCATTGCTGCAGACACTACGTTATGTCATGACACCCTGTTCCAGTGTCGCTAAAACAAATTGCTGAACTACAATGTCCTGGGCAAAATAATTGATTCCGAATTTCATTACTTCTGTCTGATGCAATAGCTTTTAACAAACATCAAACCTCTTGGAATATCTTTTACAGTTTGAAGTCGTTTTCAGCTCAGACAGACAATCGTTCAAAAACACTTTGTGCAACCAACACTGGCCGACACACATCCGCCCACACAGCAGCCGCTTTAGCCCCCGCACACTTGGACTCAATCCACAGGCTTGGGACCATTACACAACTAAGAGCCTAAGTAATTAACCTGGATCTTTATAAAAGTGTGCAACCATGGATAATGTGTGTGTGTGTGTGTGTGTGTGTTCCTGTGTGTGTGCTACTAGGTGTTCACTGTAGGGGGGCAGTAAGGATGACATCATTGCAAAAACCTGAGCCTAATCCTGATCTAGCCTCCACAGCTTTAGCTCATCAGGGGGTGTTAGGACAACTGTTTTCTTCAAACACTTTATTTATTTATTTAACAGTCATTATTATACATAGACTGTCAAAAATCGGTTTATGTGGAAGTCCAAGTTGTGACTCACTCTTTTGAACAAACAGTGACATAACAGCAGTTTGGGACTAATTAGTGATTCATTGTCTTGTTAATAGACTTCCAAAAGGGATGGACACATCAGGTGCTGCTGGTGTTTAACCTGTGACCTGTTCTAAAAAGACCTCAGTGTAGTAGCTTTATGGTAGATTAAAAATGCCAGGAGGGATAAACGTGTGGTAGAATGATTTACTAGAGAGCAGAGCCAGGAGCAGAGGTGATGTCATCTCTTTAGAGGGAGGGGGAGGTGTGGAGACAAGATGAGGATAAATTTAGCAAGTGAAAGGAGGAGGGGTTAACAATCTGACCATCACATCACACCACGCTGGTATAGCTGCGGGGGTGCAAAGAGGTTTACAGCAGAGGGGAACTTCTCAGAGGATGAGTCATCCTGCTCCTGATGCCTTAATCCATGTCCCTGATCCGGCCCAGTGTTCGATCACCAGTTACCCTGGATCTCGTCGTGTCTCATCTCCTCCATGTTGTGAAAAGTTGTGCAAGAGTTTGCATTAATTATGCATTTCAGTTTTTATTCAAAACATAAATTCTCCAAGATGACAATTATGAGGTTTCAATAGGACAAAAAGTGTACGACTCGCAGCAGATGTAAGGAAATCTAAGTGGTGCCCTGCAGGCCGAACCCAACTTTATTCAGTGGATGACCCTTATTATTACCATCACAGTGGCTCTTTAACATCCGGCAGGGATGTCAGGTTCAACAGAGAAATGGTTAGTTTACCAAAGTGAACAGGGCCTTGACAACCATTATATCTCAGCACAGCGTAGTTAGAATGAGTCTGTAGAGGTTTTCGTGGCATGTGGGATGATTCACTTTCACATATTTTGATAGCTCTTGAATCACAACGCAGTCTGTGTATATGAAAGTCATGAAGGAAAGCACTAAAGTTTAGTGATTAAAAACGGCAAGACAAGATGGGACTGAGATGACTTTGAGTTACTTATAGATAAAAAATAAATGACAAAAACTCTGCCTGTACTTCTACACAGATATACTTTCATGTAATTAACATTTTTTGCATCAACTTTATGTTACCCCATCCACCTAACTTCCAACAACTTACAGTACATTGGTATAGATGAGGGAACAATCCTCACAGTGTCACAGATTTTTTAGTCTGGCTCACAGGAAGTAGGCTGTGGGTATAAGCCTGCCATTGGCCGAGTATTTCAGTAGGAATTCTCCTACCACTATCTATTTTGCAAGGGCACCGTTGCTGCATCCTGGGCTTAATGACGCTCAAGACGATTGTGATTGGTTTAAAGAAATAAAAACAAGCCAGATCGTTTTCTTTTCTCCAGCACTGGCACAGAGCTAAAACAAAGTGTGGAGAAACAAATTTAATGACTTTTGCCATGAAGCTTACAGAAATCCTGCGAGCCATTGCTATGAAAATGTATTCCATTAAAATGGAAATCTGTTGTTCTGCCAATTGGAATAAGGTTATTTTTAGTTTGCGATGCATTCAAGAAAGAAACAAGGTTTGAGGAAAAGGATGTATTTGTATAAGATATGGCAGCCCTATCTTCATTACATGAAACCCACCCCCATCAAAGCAAATTAAAGGTATCCTTTGATGATCTGTGTATGAAATTATGATCAACGTCCCACCCCCACTCTGCCTTTTTGTCTTTGTCTTGTCTGTTTGTATAAAATGATTTTTGTTTTTTTGAAAGGGTCTTGTGTTTTATATTTTTGTTACATCTTTTAACTCCCCCCCCCCACACCCTGCCAAAAAAAACAGAAAAGGGCTTAGATTGTGCTTTTGGAGAATAATAAAATAAAAGCTCATCACTTATTAAATTCTATATATATTCTAAATGATTTAAAAAAAAACACATCTACATATATTTTTCTTCTCCTTGGTTCTCATTTGCTATGAATTTCCGATGCCTATTAATTCTTAAAGAGTTAAAACTCAGACTCATTCAAGTCTTACCCTCTTCTCTTTCTTGAATGAGTGGGAGCACATTTTTCAAAAGGAAACAAAGATATCCACTACCACTCTGAGACCAGAGCCATTCAGTTATTTTGAGATATTCATCTGTTGACAACAGAGAGCCTCCAGTGTATGTCTTCACTGTGTAAGGTCAGAATGTAGTTGGATGTATTTGTTTTTGCACCATTAACACTACATGTGCACTCTGCAATGATGATTATTAGTTCATCTTTATTAGTGTTGTTTAAAAAATACTATTTCAATACACATTCATCCAAAGTCATCCAAATGAGCAAATGATGATTATTTGATATCACTAATTATATCATTGTATTCCACTCTTGGGAAAAGTGGGGGTGGGGGTGGGGCTCTAGGTTCAAAGGGAGTGGGATGGGGGGGTCGGATAGTCGCGGTCTTGTTTTGCTGCTGACGCTCCAGCGTTCCTGTCAAACAGAATCAGCTCAGCCACTGTTGGCCCACAAGGCTACTGCTCCACTTAAAGGCGGCAGACAGCGTGAGGCCAAGTAATGCTGGTGGTCTGAGTAGAACAAAAACACACACACACACACACACACCAAAAAAAACAAAAAAGACATTCGCAACAAAATCAGAGTGGCCGGAAGGAAAATCGACTTTCTGCCAAAAATATCGCCCGTCTGGCCTTTTTCATTTCCTTCGCCACGCTGGAAGAATTATTGCTTGTCACATTAGTCACAGCTAGGCGATCAATCGTTAGTCATTGTGTAGCGTTCA
Organism: Enoplosus armatus; assembly: GCF_043641665.1. Taxonomy (NCBI): domain Eukaryota; kingdom Metazoa; phylum Chordata; class Actinopteri; order Centrarchiformes; family Enoplosidae; genus Enoplosus; species Enoplosus armatus. The sequence goes on from NC_092194.1 coordinate 19,768,298, forward strand.
ATCAAATTCTCTCATCGTTCATTCATTCACGCCGCATGCCGGCACAGGGCGGCAAGTGTGTGTATTGTCTATTATGTGATGACATCATCTCTGGTCTGAGGCATTACCTCACCTCCCTGATCACCCAAACTCCCCCTCTTCTTCATCCCTTTAACCCCACCCACCCCCAGTATGAGTCACTCCACGTTGGCACAGACTCCCTCCATGTAACCCCCCACTCCATGCACACACACACCCTTAACCCCCCTCTAACACCCCCAAGCGACTCCTGGCTTTTTGAAGTGATGGCTTCTTTTTCTGCAGACAATGCTGTTTGTGGCTCTGCTGTCCCTCATTTCACAAAAAAAAAAAAAAAAAAAAAAAAGACACACACATACACACTCCGCAGGATGCAGCAGGTGACTGGCTGTTTCCTCCCCGGCGTGTCGAGGCCAGCCAATGGCACGGCGGCAGACCCCCCCCTAGCCTCTAATCACCGAGCAGACTGGTGTCTCAGGGACCCAGCAAGCACCAATGAAACCGTTGCTAAGCGCTCTGGAGGCATTGGGTGGGGGGTTGGAAGTAGGAGCTAGTGGCAGCCCCCCCCCCCTCTCCACAAACACACACACAGCAGACAGGCATCCCAGGTTACTGAGGCCAAGGCTAGATTTAAACTTACATAAAGTAAATGAGAATTAAAAAAGCACTCATACAAGAGACACACACACACGAAATCATAACAAATGACGTCACAGCGAGTCACCGGGTTCAGAGCTGACAGGCATCTCTCCTCGTTCCGCTCTGTCAGCCAAATGAAAGCCAACAGGTGAAAACACACAGATAGAGGGAGTCCAACACACACACACACACACACAGTCAGCATCCTCTGTCACAACATGAGCACACAGGAGGATGACAGGAGGATGTTACATGTGTGTCTGTCTATGAATTTCTTGACACTTCTTGTGAAGTCTGACACACTGAACACGGGTGTAAAGGCAAGGAAAACAATGTAATGTCCTCGGAGATACTGTAAAACAGCTGTGAAAAGCAGTGACAGAAACATTTTGCTACGGTGTCATTACTACTTTTACTCTGACTACTTCACTTTTAATTCATTACATTTGGATATTTTCTGGAGAGAACTTCTTGTACTTGCTACAAAATAAACTAAACCAAATTGGTAAACAGTAACTGTTGGACCATAATATTAAATGGTAAATGTCTCCAAACTTTCTGGCTTCTGTAAGTTTAAACTCTACATGTGCAAAGACAGAAAATATTTCTGAGAAAATGTAGAATTGCTTTGTTTTGGATTAACTCCATCAGTCCCGCCCACTGTTTAAGTGAGACTTGCAAACGGTTGGTCTATTGTGGTGTCAATCAACACATCGATAGCCCTGGTTCTTGAATGAGGTGAAAAATTAGGAATCACACTTGCTTGAAACTCCTCCTTGTGTGTTATTATGGCAATTCAATAGACATGCGAGCATCACAGTCTGGTGGCAGAAGAGGCTGTAAAGACTGAATAGTTGCCTGTTGTTAACTGGTTATGATGCTTTAACCCCTGTGAAGTCCGAAAGGTTTTGCTTTGAGTGAATCTTTGTCACTTTATCAATTTTCACCTGTTTTGTTAATTGGTTATGAGGCTGTTGTAAGCTCAAAGAAATAGTATAGGAAAACATTGGTGACAAAAAACACACACTTTGAATCTCTGAGAAGAAGAGTTTTTGGTTAAACAACAACTTCTTTTCTTTTTTCTTGAGTTTTTAAAGTGATTCAGGAGCAAGTCTGTCATCAGACCATAGAGAGTCATGTTATCCTTCCACTGAAGGCATGGAAATCACCAAAACTGCAGATCCCATATAACAAGTGTGATATCTTACCATTCAGTATAGCAGGGTGCAACTTTATATTCAAGGTCAAATTTACATTCTGATGCATCCAGTGGAGAAGCTATACTGTGCTTGCACAGTCTCTGTACAAACTCTAAGTGCTTTGAGGAACCTTTAGGGGTTCTCCACAGTATAACCTCCGAGGACCCTGGAATAAAAAAGGGTTCATGAATTCTGATTTTCTAAATCTCAAACACAGCAGTTTGCAAAACCATGTGCGATCAAGAAGCACAGATTCAAAGGTTTTTTTTTTATTCCAAACCCACACTACAGCAGCTGATTTCAGTGATTAGTTCCCTCCTTCTAATTGTAGGTTTACTAATCAGTGAACGTTTCAGGCTTCAGGTTTGTCAGGCTGAATGGAACATACTTGAGAACCACTTCACCCACTAATATGGGAGGTTCAACACTTCTTATCTTCTATACTGAGTAGCCCCGAAGTTTCTATATGTGGATTGTTGAAGATCAGATGAAACTGCTTATTTTTTATACACATTTCTTATCTTTTGCTCTAAGTGCATTGGTTTTTTTTATCATTACTTCCCAGAACGGTCAGGGTTGGCTTTTGATCTGTGTTACCCACCACCTCTGATCAATCAACCAACTTCTGTGGGAAATATAAAATACATCCCGACCTATGAACCAGGCTTTCTCAGCAATCTGGAAACATGCCACCTGTCAAAAGATATTAAACTTCATGAACTGGTTCTAGATTGCTTTTTTATTGTTATACCAGACTAATGAGCAGAAATGAACAGAGCGTTCAGAGAGTTCATTACACTCAAACACGCCTTACGAGCACCAACAGACTAACATTAAACTGATCTCAGCAACCACCCAGACCCTTGTTAGTATCAGAGGCTTATTCCCTGAGGCAAAACTCTCACAGACACAGAGCGAGTCCACATCAAAGTAAACCACGAGCACATCTCTAGTATGTATCTCGGAGAGCAGAGCTCTAAGCTACACTTCACTTTCAGCATGTCGGTGTGGGCGGTTTAAGCTTCTGTATACATGTACAGACGAGGGTCTTGCTATGCTTGTATGTGTAAACCACTACAGTCAACAAAGAGGCTAATCCTCCAGGCGAAACAGCTACACTCAGATTTATGTGGGGGTGTACAGTATGTCTGGTGTGTATTGGGTATTTGTGTACATGAAATGAATGTAAGCAACAGCAACCCTTGGTTGACTGTTCAAAGTGCACAGAGCTCAAGTATTGGACTCACTGTCTCCAGAAAGAAAGCCAGGAGGGACAGTGTTTGTTTTGAGGCAAAGACTCAGAGGAGAATGCATCCTTAACCTCACATTGACATGTCAGGACTGTGGTAATTGACTTTTTCATCTATAGGTAGATCTTAATCAGCTGAACAATGTAACCTGTTTAACCCTTTAACACCGAGCTGAGACGTTGCGCTTTACAGCCAATATGGTGTCATTACGGTAATTTCACTCGCACTCAGTCAAAATAAGCAAAAACGTCCAGGCAGACATTTTGAGGCTTAGGTTTTAACCCTTTAAAACCTAAACCTGGCTGTAAAGCGCAACGTCTCAGCTTTCAGAAACCGTTGGATTTTTTCCGATAACGCAAACTGTGACGTAATTATGGTAATCCAAAGTGCGCTTGCGCAAACGTGTCTCCTCAGTGTTAAAGGGTTGGCTGTGGTTGATTCTACATATTTATGGGTCATTCGAATAAAACTGAAAGGGAGATTCTTTATAGTACTAGTCTTCCAATCAGGATTATTTCAATTTTTATTATTCATTCGCTAAGGTGACAAAAACGCCAATAAATCTAGATTTTTGTTGCATTAACATTCTTCCATATGTGTGCCTGTTCAATATTGGGTAGGTTTCCTTATTTTCCCCATTCAAATGAATAAAAATGCAAAAGAAACAAGTGTTGGTCTACCTCAGGTTTGCTGAGGCTTGAGGACACCAGGCACCCTGAGCCGACATCTAGGTCCCATTGTTTCCTGCCCTGGTTGTGAGGATCCAGAGCCGAGATCCGCCCATCCAGGGTACTGATGATCACAAGAGACCTGTGGACAGAACACAAAGACTTCAACACACTCTCCAAAAAGCTTTAGATACTGGCAAGGCGACACTCTTTTCAGCCCTGGGCACCAATGTTGACAAGACTGCCTTGCAGTTGGCAAGGCGGCAATCTCTGCAAGCTGTTTTTACAAAAAAAAATTTAAAAAATGCATTTTACCAGTGTTGTCCTATCTTCCCAGTGGGGGTTTAAGTTTAATACCATCACAGACAAGACACTAAAGGGCGAAGAATTGTTAAGCGGTGGTGCAGATGTTGTCTTTCCCTCTCTTGTCCACACCCTTGTTTAGCAATCAGGGTGACCTTCAACTGCAGCCAAAAGCACACCTGTGCCATGACAAACACCATCCTGTCAGCTCGTCTGTTGATTAAAGATGGGACCAGACCGGAGGATTATTAAACCTGACCAGGCATCCCACACATAGCAACTCATTTCCATAAAAACAGTATGAAGGTGTAAGACCATGAATTCTCAGTTCTTAGTAAACCAAAACAGGAATCCATCATCCTTGTTCATTTATGTTGCACTTGGCACTACAAAGGTAAACCATGTGAAAACATCAAATATGGCTGAAATGCTGGATGAAGAGAATTGGGCTACAAGGGCTGTAAACTGATGAACTGGATTGATAAACTATACTTACTAACGCACATCACATTATGTTTCTTTTTCCATATTACTTCTATCAGAGTCTAAAACTGCTGTTAAAACATTAAACCACCTGGGACGGAATTTAAAATCCGTCTCAAAATCAAATACAAAAAACAAGCCTGGCAGGCAGACGAGGTTGATTTCCTTTCTACAAGTACTGAAAATAATTTGCCTTTCTTATGTCCTCATTTTATAAACCGTGGACTTCATCGTTATCCCCTTTTTGTCAGAAAAGACAGAAGAGTTTGCTGCACTTCAGGTATGGGAAGAGCCACTGATGGTGCTCTGGAACAGATGGTAACAGCGACTGTTAAGAGTACACCGGGGGATTTGACATGGTTCCTTTTCTCAGGCTTAAAACCGTTATTACTGCCATAAAATTAGGCTCATTTACATGTAAAACCTCAAATAAATGTTTTATGTGTCGACAAAGACCGTCTTTTATTCCGAGCCGATGGATTCGTTCAATGACATTTCTGATTAGTCTTGGCTCTCCAACATTGGCAGAAAATGAGTGTTCACAAACATTGGCTTGACTGCCCACGATGACAGCTCAGAGAAATACCGTATCAGTGCTGTTAAGAAAACAACCAAACCCTTCAGAGACTTTTAATTTAATTAAATTTCACTCTCAAAGATCTTCGTGAGTTTAAACCTCGTCTTAAGCCTGCTGGATATAATGAAAGATGTTTGGCCATCACGGGCAAAAATTACTTTCATTGGTCAAAAATCGGTTTTCGCAATACAAAAAAAAAAAGACGTGAAAGTTACTTGAATACTGAACGCTGTTGCAAAATATAGTGGACGTATTTTCCACATATTTCCATTCAGAGGCATTGTTGGCAGAGACACAGTGAGGAGCTAAAAATAAGATGCAGGAGGAAAATAAGATGCAGGGGCTGAAAGTGTTTTCCCTGGGATGATGTATGGGCTAAGGATTTCTCACAGCACCAGGGTGCTTTACCTCTGAGAAAAGATTTAAAAATTATTGTGGTGATGGATTTTTACATTTTAGTTTTTTTTTCTCCCCTCCCAATTAATTCTCTACCAAAACGTTGACTTTGTGAAGGGTTTTTCCTCCATCAGTAGTACAAATTCTCCAAACGAGTTTTATTCCCCTTTATGTGCCGACACAGCAAGATTCTTCTCTCTCTTGTCTAGTAATTCCAGGCTAAAAACAGTCGAACTGACTTGAATTAATCGAGACATCCAGCCCCACCCTTTGCCTAACTCTTAAAGGTTCTGCCGCATTGCTTGTCAATCATGTCCTGAGCTCTGGCAGGGGCCGCCTCCTGACTATTGATTTGTATCTGTCTGGAGGAGATGCTGTCAACTGGGCTTTTAGCTTTATTTAACCAGCAAGGGTCGTCTGAGCACACATCTTGTCTCTGAGCACCCACTGCTTCACATCCACACAGCTGGGACCCAACCAGCTTCCCTCTGTTGGCCACTGGGGCATATGGGGTTTTAACTACCTCCCTCGAGGGCCACTAGACAGCAGTTGGTGGGGGAAGAGACAGTGTTACACTTGTTCACTTTATAGCTCAGACTGAAAAAATTTGGAAATAAAGAAAACATTCATCCTCTATCCTCTTTATTTACGTGCACTGATAGTTGTCAATTAAGCTGAGTGTATTTAATATTGGCATCACCTGCACTTTCCATCATTTAGACTGAGCAGGTGAATTGCTATTGACCAGATATAATCCCTTATTGATGTAATTTATCGAACACTCTTCAGTCACGAAGGGGAAGGAGCACGTTCAAGGATGTTTAAGCTTTCAGACAACTAAGACATGGATTGTATCAGAGGGTGCAAATCAATTTTAGGAAGGTTTCTCTTGTGTTTCACAGTAGTCACTGGCACATTCACAGGGAGTTACAACTGCTGCTCTGGACCAACTAGTTGTTTCAGCTCAACTGAAGCTGGAAGTTTGCATAAAAATGCAAATAGGATCACTTAACAGTAATGAGCCATGTGTCTTTCAGCGCCATCAAAGCCAAGATTATCTCCCCAAATCTGCTCTTAGCATTATCAGCACCGTCACTAGCACTGAAGTGTAGAGTACTAAGAAAAACATTGTTTTTCCACTCAGCCACCAATAAAAACAGAGCACTGAAGCCCGCTCTCGCCCTCTCGATTGGCTGCGAGACCCTGCCAAAATATTAGGCTGATTGGTTGTTGCTAAGCAGTCGGCTCTGTGAGAGGGTGGAAGCTTTGGCGGCTTTCGCTCGGCCGGCCCCGCCCCCCCCCAAGTCATGCTGTGAATGTAGAAGTAAAGACGAAGTCACTGAGAGCATCGAGTTCAACTTCAGAGATGGAAAGAGGGTGAGCGAAAGATAGAAGAATTTCATTCTGAGAGGGAGATCAAAGGCTTTTGTGGACTCTTTGTACTCCAGATAAAGAAGGCATAGAGAGGGGGGGGTCGGGATGGGGGTGCACTTAACTCCACAACTTAGGTATCTTGATGGTAATGGAAAGAATGAGCTAGGCTACAAAAATAGTATTAAACCGAACAATAAAAACAACTCAAACAAAACAAACAGCCCTACTGTATCATTTAGAACTCAGGGCAATTTATTTTCCACGTCTGAGCCCCGAGACGCTGCTGCTCTGCTCGTCACCAAAGGGATAACATGTAGCCTGTGGGGCTGCTGCTGCCGACTGTGACAGATGCAGGCGGCTGAGACACTGCAGAAGACGTTGGAATGGAGAATGGAGACGGAGAAAGAGTGAGACTTGTGCCAACAGACTGAGGGTTGTTAGCGTTCTCGCCTGTAATGCTGTCAAAGTGTCATAATAGTGCAGAGAGCTTCTTCAATCACAAAGCGTATGGCGGAGCAGGGAGCCAATTAGCCTCACTCTCACCAGACTCTCTGCTCCTCAGAGACACTCAGGCTCAGTCTGCATACACACCGGCAAAACTGAGCTGCTGGTAAACACTCCATTGAAAGAAACAACCAGGATGTTTACACAGGCCGAGTCTCTAAGGAGCGGGAGCCGTCGAGCCAGGCCAATCGCAACAGCCTGCCACTTCCCAGCAGCCAATGGAAGCAGTGTTTTTCTCCTCCCTTACCCAATGTGCGGGCAGCTTTGCAGACTCTGAGCCAATGGCAGGGCAGAACTGTCTGTAACCATGCAACAGCGAGCAGCCTGGATGCACGCTGGAGTGTGGAGTTCTGCTGCCGCGCAGCTGCCACCCAGCCTGCCATGCAGCCACCGAGAGGCAGAACAAAAATACGAGAGCATGGGGAGCACGTGGGGAGAAAGTTATGGATGCAGCTCTGAGCCGGCCGCACCCAGCACCACCAGCTGCACTAGCAGGAGAGAAAAAAAAAAAACGTCAAGTGCATTCCTTTAAACAGTGCACATTCTGATAGATAATGCCACAGGGATGAGCCAAAGAGGGGAAGGTTTAAAACATTTAATTTGAGATTATTTATTCAGAATCAGAATTAGACTGAAGTCCAGTTTTACCAAAAATACGTAAAAGGAAAAACAATACCAGTAATCATAACCTGTTTGCAGTGAAAATGAGTGGTATGAGCCTTCAGGGCTTCAATTAAACAGAGTAAGTTTTCTTTTCAGAGCCATTTCAAGTCTTGCAATTGTAGTAATCCCATAATTCAATACAGGATATTTTAAGGCTTAAGAACCTGCAGGCAGTTAACGCAACACAGCATGAAATCAGTAACCGGTGTTTTTCTTTGGCAAACCTGAATATGCTCCCATGTACATAACAATGCCTAATATAAATGATCACTTACAATGACTAGATTAACTGTTTAACTTCAAAAGAGAAAACAAACACCGCCTTTGTAGGGTGTCACAAAGGTGACTGACATGGCAGTGATGTGCCACTAAGCCTAAAGAGACATTAATAATCACAGATGACATAACACCAGCACTTAAACACAGCTTAATGTGACTTGAAGGTTTATATAACTGTCCTCTAAACCTGTTAAATAAACAAGTGATCATTTTTTATGCGTTAGTCACAGCAGCTGAAGCCTGATTAATGAGGACTTGAGTGACACCTGCGATGTGAAGTCTGCTTTTAAAAATCGACCTCGCATCCATCAGGGTCACTGCAGCAGACCACCGCAGCAGAGAGCAAAGGGTGTGGTTGTAAAAAAAAATAGTGCTAGCATAAAAAAAAAAAAAACACACACACCATTTAAAAGCGTTGCCATCACCCTCTCTCCTCCTGCATAAGTGTGCTACCCTCTCCAACTAGTATCATCTCACACGTGGTAAAATCCAAACTCTATGGCGCCACGCTCCTGCCGGCTGATTGGCTGGGCTGTAACTCCGATACGAGGATCTGATTCGTTGTTGCTAAGCAGTGAGGAGCCATCGAGAGTGAAAACAAGACAGCATGGTCCTTAACTCCTTGTTTTCATCCTCCACTCCCTCCCTTCCTCTCTCTCTCTCTCTCTCTGAGTATCCCACCTTTTTGCCTCTGCCCCACCCATACTGCAGTGCTGCAGGATGGGTCCTGCCGACTTACCAAAATAGCCACTGACCTAATAAATTCCCTCCTCTTAATAATTATATTCAAAACTAGTGTTGTTAGGCACTCACATTAATGAAGAACTGGTTACTATTTCTGTCACTACACATGGTTATGAAACAACCCACAAACATCTTGTTTAATGAGTCATAAGCGCTTCTATAACCCAGACAGTGTTCATCATGTGCAGAAAATCAGGAAGTCAGTGACAAAGAAAGGTCATTACATCCCAACATCAGCACCTGCGGGGCAACTTCTGCACAATAAACAATAACTTTACAAATAATATTATTACAGAACGCAATAAAATAAGAAATAGTCGAATAACGCAACAACAAAAAAATAGCACCAGACACGAATAAAAACATGGTTACATAAGGAAAAGACAATGAGGATAACACAGGTTAAAGGAGATTATATAAGCATGTTTGAAGTGGCAACGAGTTCAGTAGTTTGAGTTATACATTCAGACCTCTCCAATGTTAAACAACTCCAGTACACCGACTGAGTTTCAAGAACTGAGTTTAAAGTGCTCAATTAAAACTTCCCAGAGGGAGTTCAATCATCTTCATCTTGACCTGTTATTTTGGGGACAGTTGCTATTAATAAAACCCACAACATCTCCCTGGTTACAGGGAGCGGACTACTGAAACAAAGTATGAGGGAAAAAAACAACAAGGAAATGAACTCTCCCCTCCCAAAAAAAAGGAAAAAAAATCTCCTCCTCCTCCGTTACCTAACTATAGCCAGACCCATGCGGCCAACTCAAATTCTGAGCACTAGCCCGTCTCTCCGACGCAATTGGCCGACAAGTCACCCGGCTTGGCCGATTGGCTGTTGCTAAGCAGTAGGCTGGTGGGAGCCAGCCGACGAGCACGGCGGCCCAGAAGAGTTGTTGCCGCTACAGGGCCCTGAGGGGGGTGTGGGGGGCGGGGGGTACAGAGGGTAGGGGGTGGGTGGCGGTGGGGGTAGCAGGTTCAAACAAAGCTGCCGTCCTCTCACCTCCAAGTGTTCCCAAAGGTGCTGGAGGCCCCGACGGAGCGCTCGCTGGCGGAGGCATCAAACCTGGCAGTGCCGTCACATGCATGATTCTCACACACACACGCACACGCGCACACGCACACACACACACACACACACACACACACACGCCGCACACACACACTGAGACAGATGTAAACACCAAGTCTCCAGAGCAGAGTTTGTAACGTATAGATGGCAGCGTTAAAGGTGAGGTGACAGCCGTCAGCCGACACGACAGCAGCTCTCGTCACAAACTGAAGGCCGGATCAAAGCGAACATCTAGAATATTTATAGATTACAGGATACAAGGGCGGAGGAGGGAACAGGAATAAAAAAAAAAACAACTGCAACTGACAGAAACTTAAAAATGTTGACATCTGAGCGTAGACGGTTTTTCAAGCTGTCCGCATGAAATGTTTTCAAGAGTCTGTGTTTGAAGTGCTCCACTCCAAAATGTAATTTTGAAAAAAATAAAACACCAAGAGATCCAGACTGAGAGTTATGATATTGTCAACAAACCACTAAAGTTGCCGGGATCCTTCCAACGTGGAATAAGTGGTTCATAGGTGTGAATTTTGTGCCACGAAGGAGGTTATGATTCTTTGCTTTCTTTTTTCTTTTTTTTTTTATAGTGACTTTATTCACATCTCTGTAAAGTTGTTTCTCTAGCCAAAGGGATCAAGGGTGTGTTAGCATTTATTATTGTCACAGGGTGGCACTTGATATCACAGGAACTGGTCTGTTTGACTTGGAAACAGCCGCACCTGCAGGTAAAGCTTTGAAAGGTCACAGAAGGATGTGGCGAAATGTTTTCAGGAGGCTGACCTAATTAATACTGGACTTAAGAGACGATTACGTCCCAAAAAGTGTTTTTTGTGTTTCTGTTTCACACTGAGTCATGGCTGGGTTCCCTCTCCAGGTCCATTGCTTTGGATGTGCAAAATCTCTTCCATCAACACAAACCATTACATGCTTTTTGCTTACAGTGCTGCCTTAAGCAAGACATTCTGCTAAAGTGATACTTAAGAACAACAACAACTTGAACTGAAAATGAATTGATTGTTGAAATACATTTTTCATTCCGTTGTAAATGTGTTTTCTGACATTTAGGAAGTCTTCTTTTGTTTAAATTGACCCATCTGAAGGCAAACACACCTAAATCATGTTTCACTTAATTTGACATTTCTAAAGATCAACGACAATTCTCTTGACAGATGGATGGAAACAGAGCATGGAGTATATACTCAAGGGGTGACATTAAAAAGCAATGTGTATGTGTGAAGGTAAGATGAGAGAGAGAGTAAATAAAAGAGCAAGAGACAAAGAGAATATATGCAGGAGAGACAGACCTCAACAAAGACATAGAGTCAGAGACAGACAGGGTGCGATAGCGTAGGTTGCATGAAAACCAGTGCAAGTTCATTATTTTCTTTATTTCATCCGTCATGTTTTGCATATTTGTTGTTGTTTTACAGACAGGCTTCTTAATGAATAATTCACCTGTTCATTCTTGCTGTATCTGCATCTCAAGCTACTTTGTTAATTATTTGTCTCATTGACTTCTACATATCAGTGTTACTGTTTGTTATTGTGATGGTGTGTAAATTCACACCCTCTGTAGCAGCCTTCGGAAAACTGGCAGAAATAAAACTTTTTGTGAGCTCAATATTTCAACAATATTTGTTCAAAAGTAAAAAAAAAAAAAAAAAAACAAGAGAGAGACATGAATACTTTAAACTTCTAATACTATGGACATTGGTAAACAAGAAAGCAGGAGGTACAGATTGTGAGAAAGGAAGGGGAAACGCAGTAGAAACCAACAGAAAGTGACAGACACAGCTAGGTGCACTGTATAGGAACAGAGGCAGGCACAGAAAGCGAGCAGTGGCAGGGTGTGACCAGCAGCAGGATGACACTCAGGAGTTTTCCTGCAGCAGCTGAGGTGCCTGGCAGGGGAATAGCAGGCATCTATCAGAGCAAACTGCTCTGCTAATTACTTTCGATTTCCTATTATTGTATTGAAGATGACAGGCAGAAGCCTTACCATCCTTGAAGTCCTTCACCATGTACTGCCCTTAAACCAGACATATTTTGACATAACTTTTATCCTGATAAGTTTGTTAGCTCGGTAGTGTAAACAGTGGTGTAAACAGTGGTGTAAACAGTGGTGTAAACAGTGGTGTACATAGGGTTGCAAAGGGTCGTTAAATTTCTGGAAAAGCTCTTAAATTTGGGGCATTTTGGAAATGTTACAGAATGTCAATATAAAAATCTTACGTTTTAAATCGTGAACTTATTTGGGGGGAAAGTACACATAAAAAAGTAATACTGGGTTTCATGTTGCATGATTGGGTTAAAAGTATGCATGCAGTATGCACTGCATTCAGCAGCGCACTCTTCCATCACATGTACAGATAATTTGCCAGGATCCCATTAAAAGAGGAATTCAGTAAAATTACAATCCTCTGCATTTACAGTTCATTCTCCCATCAACACTACTGCACTGTCTGAGCCAAAGGACGACATCCTGTCAGGTAACTTTTGATTATATATTACTGGAGTGAGTATATTTTACATCTTTTATATTTCAGTTACCCAACAGATAACACGTTAAAGCAAAATACACAGTTTATAGCTTGTTAACATCTTCTGCTAGTTTTTGCTAGTTAAATAGTTAAATAAATGGAAAGTTTCCACCTTGAATATTCACAGAATTTTTCAAAATAACATCTACAACAACTAATCACACCTATACCTCTTGACTTGCACTTCATGGGGATGAAGCTCCCGGTTGTGACAAAGCTGGATGGCATCCCAAACAACAAGAACTAATATCTGGTGCTTTGGGGGTTGTCAGAAAGCTTTTAAGTGACCCTCATGAATAAAAAGGTTGATGGAAAGTTGGAAACAAGCTGCATTTTTACCAAGTAGATACAGTAGCAGCAAGTTTCAGTATTACAGTAAGAAACAGCCCCAAAAGCCTTCAAAAGGTTTGTTTTCAATTTTATGACTGACATCAATCCAACTTTCTCTTGAAAAGCAGACAGCACATTTGGAATACTACACAGAGAATAATTTAGTGAAGGACCTGATGTGTTTCGACAAAGAAAAAGGCACTGAGATAAGAATGATTCTAGAAGCTGTCGAAAGTCGAAAGTATCTGTAATGGTCTTGGTAAAAAAATAAAAAATAAAAAGAACAACATGGCAGAGAGAAGTAACATCATGAAGAACACACTGCGCCAAACATCTAAGGTGGGCGTCAAACCCACTGTTTACCAAGGAAGACAAAATCAATGCCCTACCCACTGCGCCAAGAACTGCATCTCACTTTGGGCAGCAGCAGCAGGTCTAACAGGGTTCGGTGAACCTGTGGACTGTGTGAAGCCGTAAACTTTTGACTGGCAGGATCATGGGGATTTTCTCAGCCCAGTGACATGCCTTTACATGATAGTCTGTCAAAAAAATAAAATGCGCTTGACATGTTTTATTAGTATTCTTAGTAGGTGAGCGGAGCACCCCCCAAATGTTTGCTTTTTATTTATAACAACTGCTTTCAGTTTCAGTTTAAGTCTAAGCTTAACACTTTAGATTGTGTATGAAAGCTTTATTCTTGTGCTGCAGAGCCACTTTGTCACAGCTTTAGATTACCCCAAACACTATCACTTGCCAAAATCCCAATTAACTGTGGCTAATTAAACAAACGGACTCCTACTTTATCTCAACTTTACTTTTCTCATCTAAGAAGTAGAATCTGCTGACAAGGAGGAGATAAGCGGCGGATCATGGGAGGATGGTACCTCTGCTGTCAAGAGATTAGCAATGTTCCCCTCATGTAATGTGATTTCTGTATGATGATAAATGGAAAGCAAATTAACTCAACAGTGCAAACTGACGACTGAATGAGGAGAGAAGAAATCAGGAACAAGAACCCACAGAAACAAAGCAGACAGGAACCTTCCCCTCCACATCATACTTCTGATAAACCCGAAACTCGCTTATTAAAATCACATAAACTGAACCTACTGCAGGTTTTAACTGCTCGGGATCTGTGGACTCAACTGTGGACACAACTTCCAACAAACCCGCATAACAACGAAGCCATGCCCGGTCATGACATGTCCCTGCAGCGCAGGAGGACTCCTCATCATCGTCCCTCACAAACTTTCTGGTCGATGAAGTAGATCGCGTTTTGCCCCGACATGCCATGACGTTAGTCTACTTTCTAAAAACGTCCCCCTTTTTAATCAACAATACTAAGACTAGTAAGCAAAACAACCACATGTAATACCTAAAAAAGCAGCTACTTCTAAATGGCCTCATGTTCCTGTCGCCTGTGTTTTTCAAACTCGAGTCGAAACTCCGCGACGAGTTCTCGCAGACGAAGTCAAACCCGCTCGTCAACACGGTGTTTTTCATGTTTTGTGCCCTGACAGCTCGCTGACACCGCTCGACATTACTCCCACGAGGATTTATCAGGAATATAGGGAGATGAGCTGGGATATAACACGCGTTAACACGCGTTAACGCAGCGTTTATGAGTCCGCAACAAGTTTTGAGCGCAGTAGTGAGGCGGAGGAATACTCAGCGTGCGTCCAAAGCACGAGACTGAACGTTAGCTGGCCGAGCACTCGGTGAATTTCATTGTTTTAATAGCTAACGTTAGCTAGCTAAAATAGACGTTCTGCCTTTTTATGCTTTAATTTTTTGTTGTTTATTTGTCATTTTGGAGGTCGTCCACATTTTGCAGGTGTTACATACGCATGTCATAATGAAAGTGTCCGATAATGGGTGTCTATCGGCTCGCTGTCCGCTAACCTTTGAGAATTTTTAAAACAAATATTACCTCGTCGGTCGGACGCTTCCGTTACTTTCTCCATGTGACTCGTCGGCCTCCCCTGCCGAGCCATTCTCGTCGTCTTCCACGGTAACGTCTGCTACAATGACCGGAGCGCCTACGTTCTCCAAGCCCCGCTCCATGACTCTTGCACCATCTTCCTCCGAGGTCGAACCTGAACCCCGGGTGGCGGACTGCGGCTCCCTCCCGATGGCGGAGCCCTGAGTTTGCAAAGTCCCAAATCCGATGAGCGCTTTCAGCAACAGCAGGAGCACCAGGGAAATGC
The DNA here is from genome assembly GCF_043641665.1 of Enoplosus armatus. Lineage (NCBI taxonomy): Eukaryota > Metazoa > Chordata > Actinopteri > Centrarchiformes > Enoplosidae > Enoplosus > Enoplosus armatus. The sequence continues at coordinate 19,783,538 of NC_092194.1, forward strand.
TCACGTTTCCAAAGTGAAGCCCCCTTTCCATTTGTAAGACTGGCACATTAGTGAAATATGAGATTTACATGCCACTGGCCTTGTAAATCTTAACATAAAAAAACTTAAAGTGCAAAAAACTGTGTAACTACAAAGAAAACTCCGTTGTGTCTTGCTAGACGCCCTTTCAAATCTCTACTTTAAGTAAACATAAACAGCCACTGGGTCACCATGTTATTCCCTTTATACTTGACTCAAGACTTGCCTTGGTAACGCTATGTCCCGCCTTGTTTCTACACTAGGATTGGACAGTAAATCATGTTACCGCTTCTCATTGGGCTGTTTGCTGTCAATCACGCATACTCGCATACTAAGCAGAATACGATTGCGTCCGATATCTGTCACTCAAAGAGGCGGGATCAGAACGTTCCAGCCCCCCAAACAGTGCACTTCATTGGCTAATCCACTGTTTGTCAAAACGACGCAGGCGCACTGGCGGCTGACACACAACGGGAGCAAAAGGTGACGCAAAAAAGTCCCCGATGGCGAATCCTGTAGCGGAAATATGATTGGTGGGATGTGTCGTTGTCTGGCCAATGAGAGAGACAATACGGATAAGCAGCAACACCATTGGTCGATTTCTGCCCTTCAGACGAAATGTAAGCACTAGATTCGATATTTCAGCTGCCATTCATGAGTAGTTGTCAAGACAGTCGGTATGAAAGCATCAACGTGGCTGCAGCTGTACATAGGTACATTTCCTGTTCCTGATCACGAGTTATGTCTTCTCATATTTGGCCAAACAAACTGAAGGCTATGACATAATGTCTATGTAAGACTTTGCGTTAAGGAATTTAGTTTTTTTTAAAAAGGAAGCTCATCTTAAACTGCATGCCATCCACGAAGCTTTCAAGTGATGTTTTCATAAATATATATTATACATGGCAGTTACTTTAAACGTATCACAAAGCATTTGTAGCGGTACAGACAGTTGCTCAATGCGTGTAGCATATATTTTATAATGACTGTAGGTGGCATTTAAGGTCATTGTGAACCCCGTTTGCTGATAGGAGTGAACTTGCAGCAGATTTAAGCTGCTTGCTTTTCTAGCGCCCCCAAGTGGCCATAAAGGAGAACGGCACCTTCAACGTTTTCTTTCAACTGTCACCTTTTGATGGAAAATACTGTCTCATCGTCCTTGACATGAAAACTTACAGCAAACAATACAGGCTTGTTTCATCCAAATTATGAAACATTTTCTCACTTACCTCCACTGATATTTACAAGGGACAGGGAAATAGTGAAATATCACAAGGAGTTGACATATATAATTGCCTGTTTTTGTCTGACTAACAGTCCAAAACTTAAAGATAGAGTTTACCATCATAGAAGACAGCAAATATTCACATCTGCGAAGCTAGAAGCTGTGAATGTTTGACATTTTTTCCTAAAAAGAAAAAAAAAAGACAAACAATTATTGATTATTGATGGAAATTTATTTTCTGTCGTTTCACTAATGGAATCATTATCATCACAAATTGTTTCTGCTTTAGTATCTAGTTTTGGAAGTCTGTGTACCACCATATCAAGTCATTGACGGAAAGTCAACATTTCAGTTTTCACAGAATCATCAGAAGTAAAACGAGGAGGCATACTGTTCATTCTCATCATTTTGGTCTTGTATTGGTTGACAGAGAAAACAGTACCTTCACAGCAAAATCATTATCACAGTCCATTGGTAAAGAAAATAATAAAAGAAATGCTGGTGCAAAAATATCCAACATAGTGTACAACTTGTACTGGACCCAAACTGGGTCACATATTCTCAGCTGAGTTAACGTCACTTTGTCTACACACCACTGAGGCTGATATATCCTAGAAAATCATCCACTTCCATTTGATTTATGAGTAGAATGACTAGAAATATTCTACTAGAATAGAATCAGATTGCCCGTACCTAATAACAGTGGCTTGTAGATAAACATGTCATCCAACTGCATTTGCTTGATTGTAATAAATTACCCAGCCTTGATGTTCTGCTGAGTCTCTCAGAGCCGTACATACAAAAACAAACATACAATAACAAAAAAAACAGGGTGTAAGGCATTGTGAGCCAAAATCACAATTTTCAAACAAATGATGGTTGTTCTGGACAGTAAAGAAACTTGCCTTAGTGTCAAGAAAGACAACTTGACTATTTGAATCTTTGAGAAAAGGAATGATGATGCTTCTGATTACTGTTTAAGGAGGAGGAGGAGGGGGGGGCATCAATTCAACAAGAGTACTGTGCTGTAGACTTGAGACACATTATCTCACCGACCCCTGCTGCACACTGAGCATAAGATCTTATACAACACCTTCAAAGCTGCACTATACTGGTTTGGGGTTTTTTCTCAATTAGAAATTCAATAAAGATAGGACCTTGTGAAACAAAGTGACCAAACATGACATATAATGATGTCTTTAACTACCACATTTGATATATTTATATAATGAAATATCTTTCCTAAAACCTGATGATACAGCTTTTAACAACATGTAGCACTGTTGCTGAGTGACAATGTGATCAGCTACAAGATCAATGCATTTTGCTACAACTGAATATAAAACTGTTACTACTACTGCTTTGGCGTGCCAAGGCACATAGCATGCCCTTGTGGTGCTGTTGGGTCAGACTAGAGCTACATCAGTTCACCATTGTGACCACTTTATAGCATAAGCGCCCATTACCACTACCTCAAATTGTTTTACACGTCTTTCCATAGCTACATTTAAAATTAAGTTTATGGCACAAGACTTCCTGTGAGCAGACGGCTTATGTAAGGAATAAGAAATTGTAAAGTAAGTTATAGGCACAAAGAAAGAACCAACACCGTGGAAGGAGGTGCATGCATGAAAGTACCATGGGTGTAGCTTAATATACGTCTATGGAAAGTACACACTTTCAGTTGTTTGTTTTTTAATGCAACAGTGAGAGGCTGTGGCCTTCAACTCTGCTGATCTTCTGCTGTTGTAACTCTACAGGAACTGTTGTTGAAACTTGGAGGAAACCACAACAAACTTCCACTGTCTTCACTCAGTGCAGGAAACCAGATCATTGGTGCATGGCAACATATATATCACATGCTAAAATTCAACAGCCAAGGAGAATTACAGCTGAACTTCCACATCACGACCACATATCCCACCAGCCAGTGAATTCAACAACTGTGACTCTCAAGCGACAGAATGGAGCCGTTTCCAGGTTAAAATCCTGAAATGCACACGCTGTGTGGGTGTGGTTATACCTGTCTAACCTGTACAGTCGTCCAGAACACATCAACAAGTTAAACAACTTCAAAATTCCTAGTAAACAGGATGTACATTTGTTGACAAGGGCGGCTGCATGATTGAGATGATGAAAAATGTCCCAAAATGAAACAAGAGCTGCTGCGGGACACACAGGGACAGCAGACACGACAGAATAACACCAGGAGCTGCAGTGACATGGAGGCGCAAAAAAAGGACCGGTGACACCTGCATGTTTCAACAACAGGAAGTGCATGCTCTCACAGTGACAGGACGGTTTCACCTTGTCCTTCGGTTTGATGGTTCTCAACCCTTTTGCTACTCGTATTTTTCAAATAATCTGTTGACACGTCTGTTTGAATGCCAGCAGAATCTACATTATATCTATTACAGCCAACCTCTGTGCTATAACCAACATTGTATTCTCACAGTGTCACATGTCTTCTTAACACAATAACCAAATAATGGAAGCTTCATGGCGGCACCACAGGGTTTCCCTAAATTATCAACAATCTCATTAATTTGCTGTTTAAATTAGCATATTAATTAGGGGAAATTAATTTCATGAAAAAAGTATAACTTTCTTCTTTTTGTTGTAGTATACAGTTAGTATTACTCCCCCATTCTGTGATCTAATTAAACAAAAAGACTTCCAAGGCATATCAGCTTTCTGACTGCTTAGTGTCTTGACTGATGGACTTTTGTTTGCAGCAGCTGACGACAATAGTTTGATGTCTGATTATGAGCTTTAAATGTAACTTTAACAGCCTCATTTCTTTTAGTAGGACTTAAAATGTAATCTCAAGGCACACCTTAGTTTCATTCTGCAGCACCGCTGTCATTCCCCACACTGGTTGAGAACCACAGCTGTGCAGACATTCAGTCAAACCCGCTAATTACAGGCCAACATTCCCAGTGAGACCAGGCAGCCAAACTGAGCAACAATACAGACACAGACAAAAACGCTACGTATATCAGATGCACTTGATTTTAGTCATCAGGCACTTTAAAACTCGCAGAACCAGAAGCACCACCTGCAGGATGAGAAAAATCAAGTGATCCTCATTTGGATCTGGTTTTGAGATGTGTGAAAACGTCCCTGCTACGGTTTTGTCCAGTTCTGCAGGAGGTGCAGCTCTGTCCAAACACAGCCTGAGACCGGGTGTAAATCATGAACACGGCACTTGCGGGAGAGGTGAGGTCATTCAAGAGGAGGTGAGAGACGGTGATTATGGCAAACTTCTCAGTTGACTGGAGGATCCCGAACCTGCACGCTTCCATCCTCCATCCCGAAGTAGGCTCGCTCAGCCATGCCGACGAAAAGCCCCGTCTCCACCACACCTGAGGAGGACACACAAGAGACACTGAGCGTTTTGATGGACAACAGTGGTCTTTAGTCCAATATTTCCTATTGCTTCCTATGGGAGGCTGTATGTGGTGATTGGTTGGTAGGTGAGCAGGAGACACCATCACTAAACCTAAACTGCACTTCATGAACCGAGATCAGTCGCCTGTCGGCTCCTCACCTGGAATCATCTTGATCGCGGTGTTGACTTCCTTCCAGTTCTGAGCCTGCTCAAACTTCCAGTCCAGGATGAAGTTGCTGTTGTCAGTGACCACAGGACCCTGAGAGCCAGACAGACACAAGTCAGACCTCAGTCAGGTACCAGCATCATTCACAAGGCTCTTTATGCCCCAATCTAACTCAAAGTTTGTGTTAAGTGGTCAATCGTTTTTAGGACATGAATTAACAGTTATTAGCATTTCATTTGCTGACATACAAGCACTTCTGAAGTCTTTCCAACAGTCTTCTTTATCTTGACTAGGCAACGACTGAAACTCTTCAAAACTAAACTGCTGAACGGAGGTTTCCCAGTTTAAAAAGTGGAGTAGGAGGTAAATCATCACAGTACATGTGTAGGTTTCAAGTAATATCCGGCATTAAAAAAACGATGTAATGCTTATTAAATGTTTTAATTAACTAAGTGGTTTCTAACTGGTTTAGCTGCTCTGACCCTTTCTGGGAAGGTGACTTTAACTTTTTAGTGTCACCATGAAAAAGGTCTCACTACTGTATGAAAACAAAACATCCGAGCAGAGCTAGGAGTAAAACCATGAACAGTGACATCGCTGCTGTAACAGACGGAGAGCCGATAGGAAGACAGCAAAGACGAGACAAGTGTTGGACACAGAAGTAAGAGTCGAGCCAATCCTCCACTTACTGCTTTACTGACAGCCATCCGTAAGTTGGCCTCCCCTCCAAAGTGGTTGGCTATCGTCCTGGAGACAGGAACGTACGCCATGGGGATCACCTCAATAGGAACTCCCTTCTTCCACTGCTGGCCCAGAGCCTTGGAGTCCTTCCTGGGAGGAGAAAACAGACTAAGAACCAAAGCTGGACACACATTTTAAGACACATCACATAGAGGCAGATTAAAGACCCTTTTTAGTAGATGTAGATGTGGGGAAATGTGTCATTAAAATATCTGAGAGGTAAAAGATAAATCTAGGAGAGGCAATGTTGTTTCTAGTGGTGTGAAAGCAGAGTAACAACATTCAACAAGTCACCCAAAGTCCAAATGGTTTCCTGTCGTGCTGAGTGACTCCAAAACCCTGAGGCACTGTCAACAAGCTCATCACATGCAACATATTTTTTATTAATGCTTTAGTTAATGCTACTAACTGGAGGTTAAGAAAAAACAAAACACACCACACAAACTTCATGATTTGCTTTGCTAATGCAGTCTTGTTCCACCTCTTGAGGCCGCAACCAGCTGGATTTCACAAATCTCCTCTCGAGGTAAACCAGCAAATACAAACCTGTAGTCAGCAATGACAACGAAATGTTTAGCACAGCCGGCAACGATTTTCTCCTGAGCCAGGCAGCCGCTGTGAGACAAAGAGAGGACGAGCGTGAGACAGAAATCACGGGAGACACTGGCTGTCGAGTTCTGCTGTCTGCGCTGAACTGTACTCACCCTCCACCTTTTATCAGCGTGAGATCTGCGTCCACTTCGTCTGCTCCGTCAATCGCCACATCCAGCTGTGAGAGAGGAAAGTAAAAATGACTTATTACACGAGCAGAAAACAAAGCAAAGGTACAACAAATAGACCCCTGAACAGTCAGCTCCACCATTCATGTTTGTTTTTTTTTGCAGTTGCATAATTTTCACAGCGCTCCAACTCAAGCTGACAGGGTTTGAGGGCCAACATATTGTGGCCCTTCCTCATTTCCAAGGCTTTCAGATTCATTTGTAAAGAGCTCGTCGTACCTCCGGGTGCCTGTCCAGATCCGACAGCGTGAGGCCGTGCTGCAGGATCAGCTGACGGGCCTGTGGGAAGACGAGCCGAGAGAAAATGTGAGGAATCTTCTCTCGCAAGTCACGGTGAATCGATGTGTTCACAGGAAAAGAAAAGACGGTGTGTGTGGTAATGAATTGCAGTCAAAGCCGCAACGTTGCAGTACATGCTGTTGCCACATGCATCAAGCCGCCAGTATGAAAATAATTAGGAGTCATGTTGGTCTGTAAGTAAGACTAAATGTCTCAAACTAACCTGGAAAGAGGTGGGCACACACACAATGTTGAGTTTCTCCTGACGCACTCTCTCAGCTGGAATAAACAACACACAAAGTTAAAGAGGCATCGTGAGCGCGTTAACCTCAAGCATTGGTGATGAAAATCCAATTCTGCTGTATTTATTAAGAATTCCACTAATGATAAAGTAGAAAAACATGCAGTGAGACGAGTGAGACAACAGCTGTCTCATGAATTACATCTTAAATCTGTATTATAATGATTCCACTCACCTAATCTGTCCACAGCATAGACAATGGTTGATCCGCTGCCCACTCCAACCACCTGGTTGTTCTACGAGAGACGGGAAAGAAGTCAAACTGATGCTTCATGTTAAAGCAGCTGCTACAAACAGATGGGAGCAGAAACCTGCCATATGCACTATGAACATATCGACGGTGAGCTCCTGTAAAAAAAGGACACAGTATCATCAGCAGCAGTTATTGTTGATCTAACCGATTGTATTCATGTGTTCAAGGTGTTTTGATTAACACTGACTCATACAGGAAAGACCATGAACACAACATCTAGGTGAAACACACATATGCCACAGTCTCAATTAAAAAAGCGGAAATTATAAGCTTTTTCCTGATATTTGACACCAACAGACTGCAAGGATGTTCATTTCATGAGCTAAGTGTGGGGATGTGGGAGGTTAAGTGTCCACTTCAAGCATCTGGAACAGGCAGATAAACTCCTGCTGTATCACCACAGTCTGTAAAAGACGAACTGCCACTTATTGTTCATTATTTATGTAGTGTTTCACAACAGCAGTGCAAAGTTATGTGAGCACCAGCTTCTGGTTTCAGGCTGCGCGTTTAAATCATGCATAACATGTTGGCTCTATCTAGTCCTGTTTGTCCATCAGTTAAAACCACACTGCTAACAGCTAACACATGCTGTAACATACGGCCAGTATATTTAGTCCTAAAGCTCACTATCCGGGGACAAGCATGCATAACACTGAGCTAAGTCCCTTCCCAACCGCGCAAGTTAGATAACAGTAATAAGTTAGCAAGCTAGGCTACACGGCTTCCTATTTGTGCATTAGCTAACTTTGCTAGCGTTCAGCATCTGAGCAACTAGCTAGGAGTAGAAATGACCGTATTTTACCTGAGCAGGTGTAAACGACAAGCTAGCAGAGCGTGAACACACGTCGACACACTAGCTAACAGCGACCCTACGAGCAGTCCACTGTACCTGGACGTGGTTGTCCACAGCGGCGTAGGCGGCCAGTTTCTTCGCCTCCTCTGCCATGTTCGCTCCGGTAAGACTGAACTGACCCACGTGTTTGTGGTGGCTCGGAGCCGCCAGCCTCCAGGATGCCGGAGAGACTGCTGATCCAGCTGCGAGGTTACGGAGGGAGACCCACCCCTGGAGTCTCATGGCCCGGCCCACAAGACACAGAGGCAGGCCCACAGAGAGACAGACAGACAGACAGACAGACAGGTGTCCTCTGCACCAGGAAGTCAAGAGCGCTGTTTTAACTCTTTGCTTTTAGTCCTGTTTGACAGCTGCTCACCTGTCCTGCGTCCTCTCAAGTAACTTAAAAGAGATCTGCGCTCATCTGCGCAGGTGCGGCGCAGCAGCGACACCAGGCGGTACAAACAGAGGCTCACCTGTTTGTTATGGTGTCACTTAGAAAATAGTTTTTGTGTAATGTGTCTAGTAGTTACAAACCACAATACATCTTCCTGCTGATGAGGATTTGCATACAGCTTCCGGTGTGGCTGGTGATGTAACGTTTTGTCCTGAGGGGGGCGCCAGAGGAAAAGGAGGTCAGTGAAAGTGCAAATTGTTCATCCTCTCGGGAGCATGAATGTTCTCAGCAACTTTCACAACAGTCTTACATTGTGACATTTCTTGTTTGCAAGGTTGACATTATGGCCTGAGGGTGGTGCAAGAGGAAAGGGTTCAGTCTCTGGGGTGTGAGCAACCGAGAACGCCACAATTATAGTCTTCAGTCACCGGTGAGAGTCGTGTGTTTTTGATGGGATATGCAGAAGAAATAGATTTAACTCTCTAAACCTCTGTTCCCTGTGTTCATACATCCTGTGTTCTCTGATGCCTTGTTTTCACTTCTCCAGCCTGTTATCTTCAGGGCGAAGTATTGATTTTTAGGGTCGATGTGATGCCAAAGTTTCACTGCTGATATTTTTTCAATATCTTACTTTGGGGAATATAAACATGTTTGCCTACAAACCCCTTTTTTTTTCATTGAATGAAAAGGCCAAATTTTTACAGTTTGTTAAATCACAAGCATCTGTACAAAATCTTTGCATAAATATACATAAAATATAGTTTTTCAAAGACCACATAAACAAGATTACAAATCTGACCTCACGTAAGTGCTAGCTTTCAGTATGTGACAGTTTTTGATACTACCTTTACACAAAGAGACTTGTTGAGCATCTCCGCAGCAGATTTGTAGACTGTAAATTCACTGCATACTCTGTGTAACCATTTAGCACATCTTGACAAAGTGTTTGGTTCAGCCTGATGGTAAACAAAAGGTCAATAACATTACAAGGAATCCTCCTCTAAAGGCCATTAATATACAAATCAAGCACTGTGACAATCTGGACATTCATTTAGATATTTTGCTGTGGTCTAAATGAACACACACGCACACACAGGTGTTTACATCACTACTACTTTTTATTTGGCAAACAGCTTGAGATAGTCTCTCTTTTTCAGTGTACAGTATATATACTATAGTAAACCAACACATTCTGTTTGATAACCATTTTTTTTTCTCGTTTTTACATATTACAGCTTACAAATATAGCTGATCTTTTTGACAAAATTACAGATTTTGTTTGACACCTAAATTAGTATGCTATATAAAAATCCACACATCTTACATTCATGATTAGAAAAAGTAGGCTATATGAAATCAGGAAAAGAAAAGAAGAAAACAAAAACACCACAGCACGCAAATTTCAAACAAATCCAATTGGGAGGAGGGGAAGGGGGAGGTGGGGGGGGGGTCAAGGTTTCACAAACAGAGTAGTATGACTTTCACTCTGAATCCAACATCAAGTCCTCTGAGAGAAGTTTGCTGCTATTCCAAAATCATCAGTACAGAGAAGATATCAAGGAACAACAACAATAATGTCACACAAGAAGGTTAAATCTCTGCTCTCGGTCCAAAGTTAGAAACTAATACCTTGCCATGGATTATAATGGATAGCTGATAGAAACTAAACTCTGCATTGCAAACTGTACATATTACTTCATACCTCACAATCTCTCTCTTCTCTCACTAGTGCTGCCTTAAGCCTTAGTCCAAGGATTATGTAAATGCTTCCCAGCTTTCCTTTCGCGCCTTGCTATCTCGGCATGAGACAGCTGCTTAAATTGGACATCTTTCTCACATCTGTAAGACAAAGTTGAACAGAACTGCATGAGGGAGCTGCCATTTGGATATTGGGAAAGCAACTAAACCGTAATAAAATCCTGCACTGAGAATGCCTCATTGACAGGTAGACTTTTTTTTTTTTCTCTCTCTCTCTCTCTCTCCTTGATGTGTGCAATAATTGAATCAGCACGGAGCAGTTTTTGTACCATGACGATGGACTGAAAAGTTGCTGTCTTAAAAATACAGCTGGCCTCTTTTTGCTTCACTGATGGGTCCGCCTTTGCTGGGAAACCCGAATCTCACCGGTGAAGTTCTGTTTTTATACACAGTATTGCTGAATATTGAGCATTGCATTCGGTTTATTGAGAAGTTACTGCTTGACTTGCTATTTTTTTTTTTCTCGTGTAGGATACATGTCCATTGGCATCACATTGTATCAAAAACCCAGATGAGTCATGCTTTTACGCAAACCAGTGCCTAGAAATGTTCTTTTTTTTTTTTTTTTGTCTTTTTGTACTGTAGATAACAAGATAATCTTTCCAGCGACTGGATTATTACATGACAACGTTTGCAAGCATCGATCTAATCATAACATCTAAATAGAAAAACAAGACCAGATTATTCTAAAACTCATCTCTGAACACTGGTTCACAAAAATAAAAATTAAAAAAAAAGGGATGCATTTCGTTGAATCCAAAGCCCACAAATGTTCATTTTATTTATTTTTATTTTTTTTACCTTTACCTGACTTTCATCTTTACTAGCAATGCACCAGAACTGTGTTGGACTTCGACATGGAGCTGGAAGGGACTTTGATATGTAAACACTGCGGCAAAGCCAGATGTAAGACAACACACTCAAAATACGAGAATCAGTAACTGTGGAATGTAAAGGAGCAAACAGAGAATTACAGATTACGTTCCAGTTCGGGGTAAAAACACATAATTATAATTTCGTACTTAAAAGATAAACTGTCATTATGATAAATAAATATTCTATTTCAATTTAACCTAAAATACATTTTTTTTTTGTATAGTGCCATAATATATTCTAATATATTCATAATTTGATAAAGATTTCACTATATGTTTTGGTTTGTGCTGTCGTTCTAAATAATTACATATAATATATACCTGTGGAATGTATTTTTTCATTAGGCTGAATACTTCAATTCAGCCTTAAAAACGAGGTTTTCTAAAGAGCTGGCAGGAAGCTAGATGAGGGACAGATTAGTAATGTCCATGACACACACACACACACACACACACACACACACACACACACGCTCCTTTGTCCTCTCCTTAATGAACACTGACATTTGTTGGAATGACTTAGAAACTAAATATGTACGGGCACAAGTGTCCTTTATAGAAAAAGGGGGAATCACAGCTAAAAGGTGCAGGAATGTAAAGGTTTTAACACTGCACAACGACAGAATTACAAAAGGTAAAGATTTACTTTGCAGTGGCCTAAATGCAGTCTTCTTACCAGTTAAGTCACCCATGGAAAAGTATTTAAGTACTTGTCAACACAGTGTACGTATGTAAAATTTACCCAAATGAGTGTAAAAACACAATGTGAGTGCAAAGTGTCAGAGAAGATATTGTTCATACTTAACATTGTGCCATTACACCTTTCTAAGTACTCTCCTGTATGTACACTGGCAGCCTTTTTTATCACTTACACAGCATTAGTGAGTACTTTCAGCGCTGACCCATAGCTTAACACACAGATGAATACACTGCAGTAAAGATATTGTAAAATGCTTCAGTAAAATGTAAAGGTGTGTGAGGAGAACGTGGAGGTATGTGGCACTGAACGATCTGACGGGGTCAAACGGAGGTGAAACAGGGAGTTCTGGGCGGTCCAGTTTTTCGGTGGAACTTTTCCCCAGAGAGATGCTGTCTGTCCATGTTTGGAAAACATTTCCTACGGCTCTCATTTCTCCTCCTCACTCGACTACCCACATTTCCAGTGCTTCACCTGTGAGAATGTTCTTATCGGATACAAAAATCTAAACAGTCGGTATTTCTCCTTTTTGCTTCCATACAGTTTTGCATTGAAAAATACGTCTTTTTTTTTTTTTAATCCTCATTTCTTTTCTTTTCTTTTCTTTTTTTTTTTTTAATGCTAGACGTCTTTTTTGTGGATCCAGAACTCGTCTCCATCGGTAGCTACATGTGTTGGGCATCCATTATGTCCAAGTATTTGGCCTCAATGATATGAGGAAGCACGTTGTTCCTAAACACAGAGCAGACAGAGTTTATGTCAGTTGTTACCAGCGACAAAGAAGAACAGAAAACATAAGAAGAAAAAACAAAACACACCATCAAAATGTCAGATCTTATCAGACGAGATTCATCACTTCCTTCTCAGTTGTACCAGTGAACCGGAGAGAAAACCAGCGATACAGTGGTGGCTGATATACTGAAGTATGTGAGTGTGAACAACAAAATGATACTTTGCATGGAAGAAGTGGAAATGTTTTTAATGTTAAGACAGCACAAGAAAGGCACAAGTCCAAACTGGACACGATGTCTGTTTTTAGATCAACAATGGATGAAATGACCAAATGTGTGTGAAAAGGTGTTGAACTCAGAGGGAATTATCACCGGACTCTGCAGTTCCCTCAGCTCTACAGAGCATTTTAACGCCTTGCAAATAGTTTTGGTTCAGTCTCACTGTTTTAATGAGTGTTGTTTCAAGATGCAGCTGTTTTTAGTAAAAAATAAATAAAATAAAGAGACGTTACCTACTGTTCACTACCAGCACCAAACAACTGTTGGTGAACATAGTGGAGCATTTACCAGCTAAAGATGGTAATGAATGTTTCAGTAAACTGGGGTAAAACAAACTTTGAAGTCAAACCAAATCAATAGGAAAATAAGAATGCTTAAACTTTGAAAAGTTTACTTTACATTCTTCACAGTTTAACAGTTGCAAACCATCATTTTTTATTGACGATATCCCGCTAGTTTGATGCTATAAGGGTGCAGGTAAATTATTCTGAGAATTTACAAATATCATGTATAATGCACTGCACCCATCTGCTGTTAGTGCTGCAGACACACACCATGTTTAGTATGTGTGTGATGAACTGCAGATATTTCCAGGTGAAACACTTTAAACCTCGTTGTAGGATTGAAATATGTAAGTAATAAAACTACTTTATTCCCCAAAAAGGTGCTGTGTAGAGATATATTGGGTGGTGGCAACAACAGCAACATGTCCACAGATTTTACTGAGGCTGAAGCACGTTTCCATCGGAGGCAGATTCAGGTCACAGCACTCGTTACCCGCGTGCTGCTCCATGTCATCCTGCTTTAAAGCACTTGACAAAATCATTTTCGGGGACAAAATTGCAGCAGTCGTACCTGATTGGAATTAGCAGGATCATGAGCAGAGGGAAGATCATCTTCATGTACGGTATCGGGTACATGCCAAACGTACACAGGATCAGCAGCTGCATCATCTGCAGGAAGGTGAAGTAGTGGATCTTTCTCTGGGGCACTTTGCGTATGTAGTGGGTGGGCGGGTAAGACGTCTGCAGGAGGGGAGAGGATCAGGACAGATTAAAATACAATCTACCCTGAGGTTATTTTCCTCACCGTCCTCAGGTCTCCTGCAGTCTTGAAGAAATGACTAAAGGAAGTGAAAGGCCCACACACCTCTAAGAAGTGCGGGTGTTAGATCGTAAATAACAGTTAGCTTTCAGTGGAGGCTTTCTTATAAAGTACAATACGTGTATTTATAGCGTGAGGGTCTCCTGTGAATGTACAGGAGAGAAGCTGCTGGTATTCTTGTAAACCTGCGCTCGATAAGATTCTCATATAAAAATACACCTGTCTTTCCAGTCTAAGTGAAGCTGCGACAAAAACAAACTCGTCTCCCCCCTAACTGATAAATCAGAAGTTACCAGATACCTCTGCCAAATAAAACCATTTCACAATCCTAATTACCACCTGCAGTCGTTACGACATCTGGAATGTACAAGAACAAGACTCGCTCCACAGTTGAGGCCTTAAAATGTGTCTCATCAAGCAAAATTAACTTGATTTTCCCATTTTAGAGAGATTCTGTTTCATGTTGGATATTGTAATAAAGATGTCTTATAATCACATCTACTCCTAAGTTCCCACATCACATCGTGAGTTGCATACTGCACCAATGATTGGCTTTATATACAGTATATGTTCAGTACATGTTAAACTGAGATTTAAGGTGAGCGCAGAGACACTTCAGCAGGTGAATGTGAAAAACATCATTCTGCAGAGGGAAGCTCAAACATCCAAGTTACCGCTCACTGCCATTTGGAGGCGCCAGTGTGTGAAAAACAGAGGAAAATGGCATGTGTTGCTTCCAGTGGGAAGGTTAAATCGGACACACGAGAGAGGAGATTCTTGTAGATTTCCTTTTTGGGAAGAATGTTTTGAAAATATTAGATTTTATGTGTAAATCTGGGCGACCATTTTAAAGAGTTCAGCAGTGGGATAATGAATAAAGATACTAATGTCAATTTACTGGCTGATCTGTCTTAATTCTCTAAACCCTACCCACCTGGTATTCTGAGTAGATTAGAACAAACAAAAAATTATATTTGCAAATATTATTTGACTCAGGTCTGGTCCTCCAGCACCGGGCACCCAGTCAACCGTTTGATCTGCAGAGCCCTGCAATCGACATATGGTCACACACACACACACACACTTATTCAGTCAACCTCTTACACCACACACACACACACACACACACACACACTTTCTCACCTGCTCCTTGAGGAGGAGAGCCATGCGGTCGCACATCTGGTTTCCGTCGATGGAGGTGAGGGCGATGTAGAGGAAGAGGCCGTACAGGACGGGTTTGGGGATCCACTGCAGCGGGAGGGGCAGCAGCAGCACCGACACGCCGATGAAGATGTTGGCAGTCAGAGACGTCAGCCGGGTCTCCTTCACCTGGACGATACTGAGGAGACACACACACACACACACACACAATAACGCACACAAATGAATGGCTACTGGAAAGCACACAATTGTTTCATACAATGCAACAGACAACATTTTTCCCAGGATTTTCTTATCAGTGTTCCGGCACATTTTCCATTCGAAAACATCTCAGTTTTCTAGAGCAAATTTCCAGAGTTTGAGGGAAGTATATATTTGGTCTAATCTTGGACTGTGGTGAACAAAATCATTATTTACATATGACAGTATTTATGAAACATCATCGACAGGCCCTGTTTCTTCTTTTCATGACCGCCTTTGGTCCCGCACAATGAAAAACTCCCTTCACTTGTTCTGACGTCTTGACTTTGTCCTCTGATGAGTGTCACGAGATCTTATGGCCACATGGCTCCTCATGTTCTTTGTATTTAAAGCGTATATACATGTTCTATGATTACATATGGTCTAATTTAATGCCCATTTGTCTGTTTAGGCATCCTTTGATGCAACGTGTTCGTGGCTGTGCAGGCTGGGCTTAAAATGGCCTATTCCCTCGGTGTAGTTTTGTGCTGGACAGTGTCTACAATGTAGAATTAGGTTTGTCTTGTCTAGTGTATTGCATAAAGTGAAACATCCATCCATCCTGTCTGGAGAAGGGTGAAGCTAGTGAAAGCAAACGCATTCATTCAATAAGTGGTTCCTAACCTGGTGCTTAAGACCTAATTAAACATAATTAGTGAGATAGAAAAGAAGCTATTCTTCCTCTAACTTTTCTTTTCTTTTTCTTGAATAGCGTTACCTCTTCAGACCTCTAAAGAGTATTCAAATGAGACAATCTTAGTCTTTGGTTGAACAGTTCACAGCTCATGGCTCATATGCAACATGTATTGCTTCTCTTTCCAGGCTTCAAACTGAGGGAGACAGTACTTTTGAGGTTGTGGCTCCTTAACTTTGGAACTCTCTCCCTTTGAACTTTAGGAGACACTGTGGACACCTTTAAAAAGCAGCTCAAAATCCACCTCTTTAGACTTTATTTATTATATTCATGTCCTTTTCACTCTTCTTAAGTCTGTATTTTATGTCTCTTGCTTCATTTGCATTTTCATTGTGGAGCACTTCTGATGTTGATGTTCTGCTCTTGAAAGGTGCTTTATAAGTAAACCAACTTACTTCTTAAATGTTGACACATTAAAAAGGTTGGGAACCACTGCCTGAAGTAACTTTCTTCACAGAAAATCAGATTTGGACATTTGGAATATTAATTTCCAGACATATACTTCCAAGAGCCCTGGATTGCACATTTTTCTACAACCAATATCTCTAATTAGATCTCCTGTTCTTTTAGAAATTGCCCCCCTATGCCCCATTTATCACACTTGACTACTTAACAAATCCTGAATATATGCTAACTACAACTTTGCACATATCTGTCTGCCAGAATGATGAACTTAATCCTCTCATCTCTTAAAAACTCCCTCACCTCTTCCACCCGGAGAGAAAATGGTTAGTTACATAGTAATCATGCAATCAGGGAAGAGCAGGATACAGTAGCCTGCAACACCAAATTACAGTCACCACACGCTCTGAAGACGACCTTTAATTGAGCGTCTGATTAGCGCCGGCGATGAGAGGGCGGGCAACTCACGTCTCATAGAGATGCCCCCCCTCCACGCGCTGCTCCACAAAAGCCAGCTGGCGCACATGGAGGGTGGAGTGGGGGAAGGCGGCGTGCATCCAGGGCAACCCCAGCACCGACATCAGTATGTTAATGAGCCCAGAGAGCATCAGGTCCCAGTGATACGCAGTGCCCTTCAGCAACCTGAGGAGCAACACAACTGTTACAGTCAACAACAACATACTGCACCACAACAGCTCAAGGAAAACACACACACACACACACACACAGACAGAGATGTAAAAAGAAAATACAGTAATATTTAGAAGTGAGCACATGTGACAGTAGTCAACACACACAAATACAAAGGGCATCATTCTCCTAAGGTTAGCGGTGCCCTTCAACACAACCTGAATAAACCCGCTAATATGTTTCACTAATTCTTCTCATTCAACATTCGAGAGAATCCGTGTGCACGTTGTGCATCCTCTCGTGTTTTCATACGAAGCAAATCGATCGATATGTCACTGGTGATGACATCATAAGCCGAGCGTGACATTACAGTAACTTTACGTAAAAAAAAGTTGACTGCGACCTTTATGATGCCACACAACATTTTGCTGCACATGTTAGTGAGGGATCACTGCTGTGCATCTTCCCTGCCTCCCGCTCTGTAGGAGGGCGGTGTGTGTGTGTGTGTGTGTGTGTGTGTGTGTGTGTGTGTACGTGTCTGCGTGTCTTTTGGGGGAGGTTTAACTGTGAATAGGTTGTGTGAGGGCAGGCAAGTGTCTACGGCAATCGTTCTGTAAAGAAACATCAACACACTGATCATCCAAGCGTCCTGCTGATGCGCCCTTGAGCGTGTCATTGAAACCAGCACGCTGTAAATCACTCTGAATAACAACTTAAATAAATAACTAACTGGTTATCAAGCTGTATTTTCATCTATTATTCTTCACTGTATGTTTACTCACATAACAATGACAGATGTTTTAAATAAATATATTATGACAGAAAACAAAGACGAGATGCAATAAAAGGTCTGTGCAGGTGGAAAAAAAGTCCAATAAACATCTTAAATTTAAAGCAAATAAAGGAAAGCACCAGATAAGGAACAGAAACAGCCTCAACCTTTTCCACATGAGGGATGAAGTGATACAGCAAATACCAACCTTTGCTTTGATGTTAGCTAAAATCTGTTGTGGAGAGTAACTAAGATCACAATAGTAGAATTTATAGAACAATATGAAAATAGTGTTGAGCAGATCAATACTCTCAGAAAACACACTTTCTTACGCTATAGCAGCCTTTGTTTTGCCTTCCGGTGACATTTAGATTAATTAATTTCTGCGCAACAAATGTAGAAGATGAAAGGTTGAAATTCCATCATTATAGATTTTGACTGTAGGGTTGGTTGATGGCTGGTGGCTCTAAATTGTTCCGTCCAATGCAAATTTAGAAGAACAGGGTAAAAGCCCAACGTCGTGTTTTGGCTCTGAGGCTTCTTCAGAGCTCCCTGACTGCGACAATTTGACTCAGATGTCAAGTTTCTGGCTGAGTTCATCTCCTCTCCCTAACAGACCGGCAAATATCCGGTTTCAGCAGATCCCAAAGTGGGGTCAGTGGATCCCCAAAGGTCCTTGGTGGCTTTTTGAAGAGTCATGGAAAGAGTTTAAGCCACTTGTGACCTGGGATCCCGGGTTTCACCCTCGCTAATAACTTTAAGCCAGATAAGAAACAAAGCTCGAGATGGGTGCTTGGTAAACCTCTACCTGTTCTCTGGGGCATTGGTCAGCGAGACGACAATGTTCTGGTCGATGAAGATGAGGAGGGCCAGGAGGAAGCCCAGGCCCATGGCGCTGACAACGTTCATGGCTGACAGCCGCTCAAATGGGGCCACTTTGAAGATGGGCCGGTCATGAACTTTAAAGACGGGAACTGTTTAAAGGAGAAGAGAAAATATTACAACTACATGCTGAAATATTAGTCAATTAATCAATGACTCAATCGACAGAAAATAAATGGCATATGTTGATATTTTGAAACATCCGCTGATTCCAGCTTCTCTAATATGAGAATTTGCTTTGTTTTTCTTATTTGATAGTAAATTGAATGTGTTTGGGTTTTGGGGAGGACTCACTTTCGGCTCTGGGACAGTTTTCACTATTTTCTGGACAAAACAATAGATCGATTAATCGAGAAAATAACCTGCAGATTAACTGAAATATAATTTAAAAAATCCTTTAGCTGCACACCTAATCACAACTATTACTACACTAGTGTCATTCAGCAGTTAGATTTTTCTGAATGTGTTCTCACTTTGTTAGATAACAGCAGCTTCGGACGTGACCGACCTGATTACATCTCTATAATAGCTAAGTTATAAACACTGGTTTGGCTTAAATGGTGACAGGAGTCCATCTTCACAAACATATCTGTCTCTCAAACTGTTGTGATGACTCACGTTTTCACACCAACAATCGTTTCCTAAGAGTGGCTGGATGTTTTTCAAACGCTCGGTTCCTCATTTAGGACTGTATCCCCTCAAATGCTGCTGAATTAAGTGCAGTTGGTTAAATTTAGGAAGACATGACAATACAATAATGGGTCTATTATCTTATGACTTATTGTCTCTGGAGGTAAAGCACTTAAATTTAAATTCACTTGAGGGTTTGGCGCTGGTCTCTGTGTTTCTGTGTCGACCCCTGGAGAACAGCTGCTGCCTTGGCAACAATGAATGGAGATTCAAAATGATGCTAAACAATAGAGGATACAAACTGAAAATCTCCAATGTGTTTTGGCCTGTGCCTTGATTAAGGAACATAAAAAGACAATAAAGGCACCAAATAAGGTGTGTGGGGGGGGGGGGCTCGCAGTTAGACAGCCTGTCTTGGAAGTAAACAGGCTATAAGTTTGAGCCCTTCAGCAGGTCTGGACCAGAATCCAAAACCCTGTTGTGTAAATGTATCCCAAAACACAAAAAGACAGCTGACCTGCAACCAGCTTTTTTAAAATTACTCATAATTAAAACTGTGACAATAACAAACAAACTGTGCGCTGCAATTCAGAGTATTTTAACACAAAACACAGCTGCTAATCACTTCATCATTCATTAAAAAGCTGTGAGAAAACATATATGTGCATGTGGTGTAGAGTTTCCATGTGGGAGGAGATATTTTGGGCGTCTGACCATTTTCTGCATAGACAATAATGGTGACGGACAATTGTAGCATTTCAGGCACGAAACTCCCGGTCGAATCACACAAAAGATGAGCTACTGTGTTATAAAATATCTGGTTCTTTGATGCACAGTCAAAGGCACGAGTCCGTGTTAATAAAAAAGTAAGGAAGAGGTTCATTGGTGTCGTAGCGTTTAGAGTTGAGATAAGTAAAGCTGATGTCAGCGACATAAATCTACAGTGTCATTCAATTATTCAAAAGGCTCCCGTGTTTCTATGTTGAGAAATATTGAGGGTATTATTAAAAGAAAACGCTGAAATTGTCATTCAGGATGGGAAAATATTCCCCTCTTATCGACTCTATGGAACATCAAGGTCACGGAAACATGGAGGGTCATTACAGAGGCCATGTTTGTGATTTACACTGCTGCTCTTCAATTTAAAAATCTAAAATATCAATATAAAAGCTTAATGTACATACAGGATGACCAGAAACCTCACAACAACTCTGGTGTGCAACGTCTTGCTCATTAGAAATGACCACTGTGTACGATTTGATCCTGACAATTTCATAATAAAATGCAGCCATGACCACATTTCAACAAGGACCATGTGTACTGCAGTAAATCTAGGATGATGAAGGACCTAATTTCACTAAACTGTCTTGATTTTTAGAGTAAAGACTCCAGAGTTTTGCATGTTGAATCTCTCCTCAATCTAAAAGTGTAACGACAGTTTAGGTGAAAACAGACTGCGGTCACGTTTGTTGCAGGCCGATAGACACGCACACACTATGATTAGACTGTACAGTTTTATATGGCATGGAAAATCTGTAGCGTCTGGTGAAGCAACAAATGATACTAACGCTCGATGTCACTGAAAATGTAGGAGCCGATGAAGGAGAACAGGAGCACTGAGATCGGCAGGGCGCAGTCCGACATCACCTCCCTCACTTTGGCATGCAGGAATGGACTGAAAGAGAGAGAGAGAGAGAGAGAGAGTGGAGGAGGGAGTGAGTGAGGAGAGACAAATAATAGAGGAATACAATTACTGTGGACAAGACAAGGACAATGGCTGCAATCCTGACACTGCTTAAGTACCTTGGTTCGCCTTTTGCTTACACAATTGAATCTGGCTTTGAGGTTGATTTGATTACTGGGAGCAATCAGAAGTAGAATATTAATGCTTATTAAATCACAGGCTGGAACAGAACCTGCGACAGTAAAGGGAGCTTAGTAAGAGCCCGTCTGGAAAGTTCCTGCAAGCTCTGTCATTCCTGACAATCTTTAGAGTCAAGGGCCAACTCAGCAGTATTCGCTCTAGCCGGGAGTGTTCCCATCCAAACACGATTTAAACTTCTCCAGTGATTTATCTTAAGAGTGCTGCAGCGTTGCAGTGCTGAACGTACCTCCTTTTGAACTGGTAGAGGGTGTAGCCCATCCATAATGTCCCGAGCATCAGCAGGAGGCAGAGCACAGGCCTCTCTCGAGAGCACTGGATGAAGGATTCAGGGATGGCGCTGAGAGCCAACCCGGCCGCCACCTCGCTCCTGTTCCCCCTGAGCAGGTCGGCGCCCTGAGGGAAGTTCTCTATGCTACTGTTAGCCAGCGTTGGGGCATTGTAGTACCTGTGAAAGACTGAAATCACATCCACAGTGTTTAGTTAAGCTGAGAACGGACCTGAAATTACTACTTCCAGCTACATATGCAGATTTCTGGCTCTAGGGTTGCCTGCCCGTAGGTTGACATTTGTGGTCCTACTCATAGCATACATGGTTTGACACCAAATACCTGCAAAACAACTAAGATGGTGAACATTATACCTACCAAACATCAGCATGTTAGCATCATCATTGTGAGAATGCTAGCATGCAGTAATTAGTAATTACAGAGGAAAACACACTGAACGATGGTTAGACTTTGAGTATGGACTTGTTGCTCGGTTAACACCGAAATCCTGCAAGAAATCTTGTATGTGACGCGAACAAACAGCCTTTAAAAAAAGTTTGTGCTGCAATCAGGACAGAAACCAAAAAAAAAAATTTGTCGTTGGTAAAATGTTGGATAAGGAGAGACATGGGCGACAGGGACTGTAAAGTCTGCAGGGAGAGCAGAAGGAGGCTCATAAAAGTGAGATAAACCTCAGCTGAGCTGTGACTCTGCACTGAAACCTGATCGACTGGATCGTAAAAAATACTCGCTCGAGGCACACAGCGCCATTTTGCTTGTTTTTGGCTCACATACAGTAAATATAAAATATGTTTAAAATCATCTTAATGAGAATGACCAAAGGTCAAAAGATTAGAAACCTTAAACACCTTCCTTAAATCACTGCAACACCAGCTAGCTGTACCAGACTATCAGACCCGGTCATGTTGAAGGCTGGGATGTTAAACTCTGTAGAGCAATGCTTTTACAACTATCTTAAATAAGAGGAAAGAAATAATTTCTCTCATCGCTTTCACTAGAGAGTGTGTGACACGACCTGCATGCTGCTCCCTCCGCAGGCCTTCTCATCAAACCAGGAGAAAAGTTATGCAGCGAGCAAAGTTGTACAGGAGACTGGATACACACCCAAAAACGTATTCATTCATGTTACTGCAAAATACTCGGGACGAAAAGTGTCAACAAAATGGCATAGGTTAATGTTATGGTAATGGCATATGAGCTCGGAGCGTATTTTACAAATGGTTTCCTGAAAATTGGCAATCTCCAAAACAGGACAACATCGCATTCAAAATAAATTACATTCTGCTATCGTCATCTCATTTTTTGGAAATTAAATTGTGTAAAATATTTATGATATACTAAGATGAGGTGCAGTAAAGGCAGGGGTGGTGTAATATGGCTGCAGGCTGGGCTCGAAATCTGGATTGATTAATTTAGTACTCAGTATCTCTCTAAGTCTGTTGACCCACCAGAGTAACACTGGAACTAATGCGTTTTCTTCTGTCTGTCCAACACTGAACTCTCTGCAAGTCCCTGTTTCTAGAGGAGTTAACTAATCAGTTGTTTGGGTCTTGGTTGTTGTCTTTTATGGTCTACTTTCAGGTCATTCATGATGAGTTGTTTGTGATTACTGGAAATGTATATTTGGCATCATAATAATATTCAAAAATACACTTTAATACACTTCAGATTTTAAGAGATTCTTCTGAATGACTGCTTTCATCTGCAGAGGGACAATAATAGTGGGGACAAAAAACTGTTTTACAGTTTTTAATTAAAATGACTAAATGATTAGTTGAAGAGATCTTATGACAATCAGTCAACAAAGGATTCTTCAGTCGAGGACAGCCACGCTAATTAGTGAGCCGCACACTTAAATTATAATCTAAGAAATGCACCTATAACACAGTGTAAATGCTCATTCTTTTGGGGATCTGCAGATGTCTTGTAAAAATCAGACATGAGTTTGAGGCTGACACTCTGGCAAAGACAGGAGTGGTGGTGGGTCTGACAGCAGGTATGATGACTACAAGCTCTTCATTTACGTAGCCAAAGTGCCAGTAAAGTGGCAGGAAGAAGCCACGGGAAAGGCAACGTGAGACTGTGAAAACAGTGATGTAAACAAGCTGTAGGAACAAAGGGAAGAGACATCTGCGTGTCAGGAACTTACTTTTGACTGTGCCTTTCACTGCATCGACCACAAACGCGATGGAAATGAACAGAGCGATGACCTCCTCTGTCGACCTGCAAAAACACACAAACATGTCACAGAAGTGACAGTCAAGGCTGCTGTAGTACAGTGCAAAAAGAAACAAGGTGTTACAAAACTGTTGCTATGATATAAAAACAAAAACTAATCTTAATGGAAAAATAATTTCAAAGTATTGGTGAAAACAAAAATTAATCTTAGCAAATAACAAAAACACATAAACAGATCATATAAGTCAAAATGAATAAGTCAAATTATGAGTAAAAATCTAAATTCATTTAAGATACGATCAGAATATAAACCTGATATATTTGCTCATTTTCTTCATAGAGTTTGGTTGAGACAGGGCAGAGAGTCCTTCTATATAATATATGTTGTTTTTGGCTAAAAAGGGAAGCACGAGGAAAGATCTAAAACTCTGGACGTGTGCGAGCAGGGAGGGGAGCTTTCTTTAAAAACTGCTTGTTGTACAAAAGAGACAGACGTCTCTGTTGAGTGCCGGTGATTTTGCTGCAGACGCTGGCGTGACCACCCAATTTAAAACATTTCTCTGTTTGACGGAGAAGGAAGCACACCAGCAGATGAAAGAAAATGTAAGAATTGCCACAATACATTTGGATTTTTACTGAAATAAAAACAACTAAAAGTGAGTTCAATTTAAAAGTGTGAGTGCATGAGGAATACCTTTTGAAGAGCTTCATGAGCAGGCTGACGTTGAAGATCCCTCCCAGGATGAGGAAGAGGCAGTTCCACAAACCGATGCAGGCGTAGAAAGCTGGGAAGTCCAGGTTGTAGTCGTCACAGATTCCTCGGATCACTGCACACAGAAAAATGAGCACAGATCATAAAACATCTGAGACACGACTCGACCTTATTATCCATGTGCTCCAACAACATCAGGATACTTCAGGAGGAGTCGAACTTGTCTTTGAAGCAGCGGTGAACGTTGAACACTAACTTCACCTTGGTTGTAACTGTAGCGCCGAACGTTGAGCTAATCTGTGTAGTTTTACAACGTAGAAACATGAGGAAGAAATGCCTCATTTCTTTCA
This sequence comes from Enoplosus armatus, assembly GCF_043641665.1. Classification (NCBI taxonomy): domain Eukaryota; kingdom Metazoa; phylum Chordata; class Actinopteri; order Centrarchiformes; family Enoplosidae; genus Enoplosus; species Enoplosus armatus. Next base: position 19,808,187 of record NC_092194.1, read on the forward strand.
CGTTATATCAAAATTCAGCCAGTTGTGTTGAGAAACTGTGTGTGACGAGCAAACAAAGAAACCAACAGAAAGAGACTGATCAATGTTGATTTAATCAATAAAATAAGAAACAAACTAGGTTAATAAGGAACAGTATTGATCATCTTTTTGTTACTCTGTAAATACAGATGCTTTAAAAGAAAAGAAATAACAGAAAATACAATTTCTGCTGCTGCTATTAGTGAAAAACTGAGGAAGAACTTTATTACAGATTTCTACATCAGCTATGGCGGAGATTGATTTTACACACACACACACACACACACACACACACACACACACACACTTTTCATTCAAACATAAAAAGGACAAAAGAATTGCAACGGGTTTGTTAAAACCATAACAATTTGGTTGTAATCTTGAGCAGATTTGAGCGCAGATGAGTTACGACTCCACAAACAAGCCATTGTTCTGTTCAGACAGGCTGCTGAAAATGTAGTATAATTATCCCCATGAGTATGTGCTTAGCACAGTCGTAACCCATTTACTTCAAAGATCATCACACCACAAATCCAACAAACAGCTTTGGTATTAAAACTACATCTTGGCATCGAGGTCGCTGCTTTTCCTCATCACTGCCCGATTCGGCAGCTTCCAGACGTCAAGATTGTTTAAATTCCAACCGACAAAACACCGCTGCTGGGTGAAAACCATCGAACAGTTTATGTGCTGTTGCCTCTCTGAACTGAATGTAAAGTTTGTGTTTGTTTATGCGATGAGCGAGTTTCATTGCGTAACATCAGCTTTCTTCGTTCCTGAAAAACGAAAAGTTTTTGGAAAGAAAATGTGCTTTTTGCTCGACTGCACCGGGAACATTTGGGGCATATGTGTGAACAAACAGCTCCATTACTCCGACCGTGGTGTTTGCTGGTAAAAGAGAGAGCAGATGAGGACGCAAGAGTTTCTAGCTGTTGTTCTACACGGTTGGGTGCCTCCTTCTCCTGATTTTTGACGTAATCTTCTTAGCACTCCACCCACCCCCAGCCTCCTTTTCAAAACGGCCATCGGCATAAACTGTGAAAAGTGTGAGTGTATTTTGGCTGAGCTGAGGTGAACGAAGGAGGGGAAGCCTACCGCTGATGAAGATGGCGAGGGGGGCTGTGGTTAGAGGGATGACCAGAGGAGAGCCGGCGAACAACGAGTAGATGACCCCGCCGATGCTTTGGCCGATGATGGTCTTCCGAACATCTGGACAGAGAGGACACACACAGAGACAACTCAGGTGGAAGTACTGATGTGGACTAACTAATGAGCACGAATGTCCGCTAGGTTCTTCTGCAGAGCTGAACAGAAGCTGAAGTAAATTTCCAATTAATTTTAAAATTAATTAAAACAGGGAATGTTAATATGATGCAAAAACACTTTCATTTTGCACCCATTTTAAAGCTCCACGAATCAACATTTTTATAAATGACATGACTACTTGCACCGTGAATGCAGTCACTCGGCTCTACGGAGCTTTTTTTAAGTCTCTTTTAGCTTTTTCTTGACTTGCGTCCTCAGAGCAGAGACTTCTGGATGTTCCAAGGTCGAGGCTGAAAAACTGAAAGCGATAATGCCTCCCCCCCCCCCGACTCTGGAACGTCCTTCCACCAATCTCAGAAATGCCAAATCAGAAGCATCTTAAAACCCATTTGTTTGTTTAAAGCTTTTATTTTGTGGATTATTTCTTGCCCTTTCTTCTTCCTGTAAAGCATTTTGTACATTCTCTTTTGAAAAGCGCTGTACAAATAAACCTTATACAGTACACTGCATATATATGTGATTATCTGATGAAAACAGTGGGACATCTGGAGGCTAAAGAGGCAGATATTTCTCTCAGCAGTTGGTGGAGACCAATCCAGAGCTAAAAGCAGTGTGAATGCTGGACTCAGGCCAGTCTAATTTCAGCTTCGTTCTTAAATAAATAATGTCATATCCTTGGAAAGAGAATTAATGACATTACTCATAATGCGGTATTAGTAGTTTATCCCCTGTACCACACTGTGTACACCCCCAGGTACACTGGTGCGCTTTAATCTGTTATTTCTGAGTCTCTGATAAAAATAATAGGCCAAACTCTTAACGTGAAGACAGGGATAATAAACAGGACGTTTAAAGTGTTCACATGTCTACACTGAAGCACGCGCTCATACCTATCTCGCCACGCGTGCTCTCGTCGTTGAGGGAGCCGAAAGCGATGGCGGGCAGGAGGATGGCAATGTAGAGGAAGATGGCTGTAGTCATGTACTTCAGCAGGGTTTTATTACTGCCAACTATACCTGAGGGGAGACCAACACAAACACATGAGCCATATTCACCTCATAATGGAGCGGAGGAGGCTCAACACTTTAATTTCAAAACGACAAAAACATTAACAGAGTTCATTATTCAGTGCCTCCACAATATGGAACATCCAGTGCGTACAGTGAAACTATTCAACACGGGCTCACTCTACCTACTGCCCTTTTTAAAATACGAGTCATTTGTTTCGGTTTCGTGCCATCCATCATTTTGTAAGAGCAGTTATCGCTTAAATCCAAATGATGGATAACTCATTTTTGGAATAATACACTTTAATTGGGCTCTAATGCGATCACAATGGTTTTGGTCCTGTGACCTTCATGAGATGATCATTATCTGATGACACTCACGAGACGGAAATATCTTGATTTGGTTACAGCCCGATGAATTTTGTTTTTGTGTGGATATTATGAAATTAGAAAGGACTGAAAGAGAGCATCTGGAAAGGAAGAAAACCAGGTCAATTCATCCAGTTTGATTAAGTAGTTCTCATCTTTTTAAAACACAAACTCTATGAATCATTTCCTTAATGGCAGCTAAAACATTCAGAAGTATTTATTGTTCTCTTTTTAAAACCACCAAATTGTAAAGGTCACGTAGCATCTGTACAGTTGAGTGGGATTTGTTGATAGACTGATTTGATGAGCCTGTTGAGATTGCAGCGGGAACGTACACGGCCACGTCCTTGTCCGATGACTTGGGACATTGCGATAATATTGGACGTACGGGAACATATGGGAGCAGCGAGACAACTGAGACAGTCATTTAGGCAGAGGAGACAACCCTAGATGTGACACAGATGCAGCACAGATGTATCTGAGGCAAAAGGTGACAGACAAATGAGGAGCTGCCAGAGGCACCCCGGTGTGGCATAATAAGGAAGATGATTCACTTTCACTACAAGTCCAGGTCCAGCCTACCATCTGTGAAGTCAGAGGGGTAGAAAGGCAGCCTGCGGCAAAAGTCCTCATAAATCCCCCGGCCGGCTTTGAAGAAATCTTTACACTGTGGACAGAAGGGAAAAGGTTAGATACTCAACAAGGACACAGAGTAACAGCAGCAGCAGACATGCCAGAGAGCGCCATCTACAGGCAGGGAACGTAAAAACCGCACATTTGACACTTGTGCCACCTGCAGCCCTGAAGTGCCACAACTGAAGTTTCTTTCATATTATAGCTGCTAGATTTTACGGTTTAAACCTGATGAATGTAAGAATTTAGTTGACTGGAGTATATTCTGCTGAATACTGGAGAAAGTACAGAGTTCACGCTGAAGGTTTATTTAATGCAGAGAACAACATGTTCAGTATGTATGTATCTAAATTCTGTCTTTGTCTGAATATTTGAACAGTAACCTTGAACTTTAAATCATTCACACGTTAAATTATTTTACACAAAGAGCAATAAATTACACATTAAATCACAACATCTTTTTGTTTTCCAGGCACAAGCTGAATTGTACTGTATCTACAATAAAAAAAAAACACCAATGGCACCAAAGGACTCATTACCTGCTGGTGTTGCAAGTGTTTAAAATGGGAGAAGCTTTGACTTTCTTTGCCTGTTGGTGGCACCGTCAACGTGTCTACATATGCAGATCCAAACTGCTGCTGCTAACAATGCAGCCGGCTAACTCACCTAAACCCATACACACAGTTTGTTTTCCCTTATTCACGTATAATGTTTACATTTTGCTCTTTGGCATCGAATGCAGGCCCGTCTTATCTACGGTGACCTCCCAAAAAATGCAACGGCACAAAAAGCCCGAGGCTGTATCCAACTCATACATTTTCTCTCATCCTGCTCTCTGCTGTGGACAACGACACAGTTAGATTAAAAATTGCCCATTTGATGATTCAGCTAAGACGCTGGTGATTCCACATGGGTTTCTCTGAAAGCTGATTTGAATCATCAGATTTAACGAGATCGTCCTGGAAAAAGCTTCAATTGCGTAATCCAAAACAAAAGTAAGCAGATCAGCGGGACCACATTTACATGTACATTTAATAAAGATCCCTGTGTTCCCAGAATGATCAAGGATGACAAGAGAGATGACAGCAACAGCGAGGGATAGAAGATTTGGAGTATTTTTAGAGAAGTCATGGGGAGGACGGTGAGGAGCCATGTGAGGCAAAAGGAGACATGAAGTGCTTCTTAAAAAGATGAGCTTTCAGGTTACAGAAGATTGGGCACAAATGTGAAGTCCTGACTGAGCTTATTAAGTAAATTATCCAATTACCAAATGTTTCATTTTCTTGTTGAACATAGCATTACATAATTAAATGGAACGGGTGACGAGGGTGTGTGTGTGTGTGTGTGGGGGGGGGGTGAGTAAGAAAAGCCCCAGGGAAAATCATTCCTGCTTCATTTGTCATCTAAAAAAGTTTTGACGTTTTTTGGCAGAACAAAGCAATTTTATACAACGTAAACAACCTGAAAACAAAAAACATTTCTTTTTCCCTCTCGGAGCTGACGGGGGCTACTTTTATGAAGCCACGCACGCTTGTTCAACAAGGACTGTTCATCCATTAATCCCTATACATCATGGAATCATTTATTATTACAAGGGAGCCCGAGTGTGTACTCTGTGTGTGTGTGTGTGTGTGTGGCCTGATCACCAGCTTTTGGCTCAGGTTCGATAAACAAAAGTCTCCGAGAGGAATTACTGTCCACCTGTTTGCCATTCGTTGTGAGCGGTCGATAGAGCGAGGCAAGGGGAAGGAAAAACATAAAAACACAACAACGATTTGGCCTCGTTTTCTAAGTACAGGAAAGTGGTGTGTTCTTGCGGGTGGTCCGATGTCAATTTCGGGTGTGGAAGGAGGTGGAGAAGGCGGGTGGTCGTTCCTTTTCTGTTCTTCTTTTTTTTTACTCATTTCATCATTTTCTGTTTCCTCTTGATTTCACCTGGCCTCCCCCCCCCCCCCCCCCCCCCTCTACCATCACTTCTCTCTCTCTCCCCTTTCTCTCCATCTGTCTTTCTCCATATATCCCTCTTTCACTGAGTGGCACTGAGCCTTTCAAGCCCTGGGATAAACACCTAACAAAACCCTCCACTATAAAAAATAAAATAAAAAACACAAGGGGAAATGTCTGGGAGCCCTGGCCTGTCAACCGCAACATTAGGAGGAGATGTTGGTCCGTGGCATTGAGCAGAGCCCCTCTGGAGGTGTGTGTGTGTGTGTGTGTGTCTGTTAATGTGTGTGTGTGTGTGTGTGTGTGTGTGTGTGTGTGCGCACATGCACGTGTAGCTAAGGGGTGGGGAGCTCTGACAGGACTGTGAGAGATGTAAGGTCATTTACCCACTGAGGAGGCCTGGCAGGAGTTGATGCTGATTGATTAGGTGGAGAGAAAAGATGGAAGAGTCAAGCCAGTCGAGTGAGGAGGAGGAGGAGGAGGAGGAGGGGGGAGGAAGAGGAGGAGATGCGGGGTTGGAAGGGGAGATGGAAATGGAAGAGAACGCAACAAAAAAAATGGTTGAAATGTGTAAATGAATGTGCATAGTATGATTTCTCTACAGAGCCCCGCACAGAAATGAGATGACGAAAAGTAATTGAAAGGTGAGGGAGGAAGGTAGGACGAGAAAGTACCTCTGACATGTAGAGGAAAATTACTGAGTGCTGACCAATCACAGGCCTCATCTCAGGGCACTGGGAATGACTCATAATGCCACCACATGAATACATGCTGCTTCAAAATGTGTGCAAATGTGCCTAATCGCTCAGCACTGAGAGGTTGTACACACTGGATATGCTGCTCACACACACACACATATAAATGCTGCTGCCCACCTTGAGGGGTTTGTGACTGCGGGGGTCGGTCTCCTCCTTCCCCAGAGCGGTGGGCTGCTGGTTGGTTGCCGTCAGCTGGTGCCTCTGGAAAACCAACGCCTCCTTAAACTCCTCCTGCGTCTTGGTCTCCAGCAGCTTCTGCCTGAAGGAGATGTCAGAGAAGAGGGTGGCGAACGTCCTGCCCAGCTCCATCGCTGTCTTGGTGCTTTTCTGTGGAAGAAGCATTACAATAATGAAAGAAAGCTGCATTAAACCAGTGGTGAACTGGTTAGTAAACAGTGTGTTTGTGTCCAGCTGTGTCAGCTCAGTTTTTGGTCTCCACCATCTCCCGAGGGAAACATCTGGCTGTTTAGCTGCTAAATGTCCCACTTTCTTCACTTTCTTCACCGGCAAACCGCTAACTCTCTAAAACACTGTGTGCCACTTTCCCGGCACCAAACACAGACAGAGCTTCTTCAGAAATGACAGAAAACAGCTGCGGGGTCAGAAAACCAAAACAATAAGCTGAAAGATGCAAAGCTCTGTAGAGCTGGGGGGGGGGGGGGGGGGGGGCTGCAGAGCCAAGTGCCACTGCGATTGACTTCTTTCACATTACACAGTCATTTCATCCATTGTTAATGTAGACATGTTGAATTACTGCAGGTTCAACTTGGAAACTGACGTGTATAAATATTACAATTTCAAAATGTTTACACATATTTTCAGATTGATTTTGTTGAAGTAGAGTTGGGTGATATGTTGACACTGTAATGTATACCAAGAGGCAATAGAGATTTGTCTCCTGTCAAAATTAAATAAAATTAACTGATAAAATATGTCAGGTATTCAATTCAGTGGATTCTCATGTGGTCAGTTTATGTGAAGAAAACTGTATTATATCATGATATTGTGATATAAAAGCAGTCACGACCGAAATGTCTGTCTTTTTCAAAGTGCACTAAAAACCTCATGTTTTGCTGATAAAAATCTGATCTTGACATTAAGGGTCGGCACATTTAAACATTACTGCTCCAAAGTGTGGGTTAGGTAGGTGGCAGGTTTGGAACTCGGTGTTTTGCGGGGCTTTTGTCAATAATACCACATCTGTTACAAATAATGCTGTCACAAGTCACAGAGTGATGGTAATAATGTCCTGGCAGGCTCTGAGACAGCGTGGTGCCAGGGAAGCCTTGTTTGCCAGGTGGTGATGATACCAACATAGCCGGGCTCAGCGCGTACAGCAGCAGCTGCAGCAAACAGAATAACTAAAGCATTTAAGCTTTTCCACAGTGGTTACTGAATTTCAACCAGAGCTGAAAGAGCCGACAGAATGGATCTTGATTAATCTGCGTGAAGGCACAGGATACCCCACCTTCAGTCACACCGCAGGCTTCAGCCTTATAGGAAGAAGCCATCAAACATCTGACTCATCAGCATCAAACACTCGACCTCTCGTGTGCAGCTACAGTCAGCTGGGATTTGGACCCAGAGTCGCACTAAAAAAAACAAGACTCGTTAGACTCTGTGAGACTGTGCGCTTCGAGGTAAATGCTAACTCGCTGATGTGGACAAATTAAAATGTTGACCTGATGATGTCGCTAGATGAAAAGTCATCAATGTGACTACAATTAAAAAATGTTGATGTCATGGTGGCACAAAGGCCCTGGGTCTCCTTTGGAATCAATTATAACTCTGTGGAGTTAACTAAAGCTGCCATCCTCCATACAGCAGGAAGCTACGCACATTTCACAGCCACTTTTCAGTAGTATTTCAAAAGACAGATTTTCATTGTGGGATTCATTTAAGGTCATTAGTTTGACGAAGCAGGCCGACGGATGAAAACGCGGCTGTAGAAAAGTGAGTGATAATGTGCCATCGACATCAAAGACTGAGGGCAGCTCGTCTAAGAGCTGGAGGAGGTTCTGTGAGGTTCAACGGGACGTGAATGTGCTGATAGGCGCTTTCAGGTATGTGTTTAACTGAGAGATTTTTGAAGAAAGGTCAGGTCTGTTGGGCACATTCATGCTGGGTAAAGAAAAGGAGGAGGGAGGGGGGGGAAGCCACAAACGCTGTAAAGCCCTCTATATGGTGGGTGATGGAAATGGTCCACCCTTACACGTGCTAGATTACATACATTTGCCAACCAAAGGAATTTCTATTATCATTATCATCATACCCCTTCAAAGATCTTTTTCTCGCACAAGCAGCCACCATCAAGGATAATTGAGACACAACAGTGCTTTATGTTTATTTGGGGCTTAGATTAATGTCTCTGAGCATGCCATTAGTGGTTGTGATTGCTGCCTAGAAGACTGGCAAAGAGGGCGCTGGAAGCATCGAGGAGAGGCACGAACACAAAGGGAGGGATCACGAGAAAAAGAGAGGCAGAAACCAAACAAACAAACAAACAGAAAACATGATGCAGTCAGCTGAGGCATCGCTGATTGCCAGGGTCACTCCAACCCCCCCGGTGGTTCCACAGTTTGATGGTGGGTTGGTGAACACGGTGCGCTTGGGGGGGGGGGGAGGGATGCCACGCTAAAAGTAGTAAGTAGCAGAAAGGGGGATGAGGATTGGAGTGGGTTTCCATCGGGAGTCAGGCAACAATCAGAGTGATATGTGTCCGTGCATGTATGTGTGTGTATCCAGGTGTGCGTTGAAAGCTCAGGACGAGGCAGTGGAGGACAGGAGGGTTGAGTGGTTTGACGGGAAGTACAAAGAGTTCATGTTTTGATGGGAGGGAAGGGTATTATAGGATATGTGGCACTCTCCATCGGCTGCAGCGAGCTCTTCAGAGCCGAAGAAAACAGCAATCCTGCACACGGCAGCGACCCGAAAAGGTTCAGCCAACAGGACACTCGTGCCCACGCAAGATACTGAGAGGCCCTTGGAATGAATTCAGTTCAACAGACATTTGGCAGCATGGCAGCAATATTTAGTGAATTAAAATATAAAATGCAAGAAAAATTGGTAGTAAATGGCCTTAAAATGAAAATCAACCCTTAGAAATGTGTTACAGGACATTTCCCTTAAAGCCGGCCAACCTCTAAGTTAGAGGTGGAGATTCAAAAGAAATTAGAGAGGAAATCATATTTCCATATATATGATAATATTTTAATACTACCATTCGCAGCCCAAACGTCATGTGCTCTAACTGTTTATTCTTATTACTATAATCACCGTGGCACATAATCAGTAGCTCATTTGTGTTTTTTTTCATCCCATTTGTCTTTTTACTTGAAATTACAGAAAACATTTTCTTGTTGTTGTCATCGTCACAACGGGATCTTGTGATCGGAGTCGTGTTGCAGCTTAAACCAATCTGGACATTTTGGGGTAAAAATATGCCAAAGCAGAAAATGGTGATCCTCATTCCTTCTATGCTTTCACCCTGAACTGAGCTTGCTTTTAAAGAAACTCAAGCTTAATTGGACTCATGACAGAGAGAAGAGAAGTTAACTGTTGAACTGAATATACATTTCTTTTTAAACAGAGTAGCTGAAAGCAGATCTATTACTTGTGCTATAGCAGCGAGATTCTTACGTTGATCATATGGTGAGTTGGACTTTTAGTTTTAGGCATAGATGAGTGATAAAAAAAAAGCAAAATGGCTGACAGTGGAAATGAAAGAATCTCTTCCCAGCACATTATCAGGGAATAACTAAGAAATTAATAAATTAATGAGGAGGAATGTTTTTATATAAAGAATAGAAGAAAACATAAATGAATGAATGAAATATGAACAAATGTGACAAACAGGTGGGTCTACAAATCTCTCAGTGATCCACCAAAGTCAGGTAAATCCCACTCCCCCCTCCCCTCCCTCTGGGGGCGGCAGTTACCATTTTGAGAGGGGCCAGTATCAGGATGACATAGCGGACCTCGCAGCAGTTCTCCCCCCAGTTCTGCGGCCTCTCCAGGCGGGAGATGCACACGTGACGCCTCTGGAGATGCTTCACGTTGCAGCTGGAGCAGAGAGGGAGAAAGAGGAGGTTTCATAAATGTCAACGCCTCACCTCACCGGCAGCGCCCTTCATTTCCATAGATTAACCTCTCTCTCTCTGCAGCAACAGGTGGACACTATTCAAATGTGCTGAGCCGGCGTTCACTCGCACACAATCACACACACACACACACACACACACACACACACACATGTGAATGCATGAGGCAATGAGACACTCACACACAAATTGCTGTAGTTCTATCAGTTGGATTAAAGTGCATTTTATACAAGATTCAAATATTACATTTCGAAAAACACGACGTACCACGTTTGGTTTATTAGACCCGCAAATTAAAACCATGTATCTCCAAATTTGGTGATTTTGAATTTCTTATGTAAACTGAAGGATTAAGTGTCGCTTTATGGGTTGAGAAAATTCTTCTACTAAATCAACAAGTCCTCCAAATTAATCAGCAAAACAGGTGGAATGACAGGAAATATTTTCTGATCTGTCGTCAGCAGGAGGAAATCATCCGTCTGAGCCGTCCAAAGCTGTTTCCAAATCACTGTGGAGAATTAAATCTGTTTCATGATGTGACGACGCCACGGTTCAGCTTTGGTTCGGTGCAGGGAAACATCGAGGTTTGGGTTCAAATGAGAGCTCAATTAATTACAATAATAAATATGTGGTTATGGTTAAAAACTGGGGAACAAACGTCTTCCACATTGACCTCCTCCATCAACGACACCACCCGACCTGATGTGGTGATGCTCTCTCATGTTATGCATTTATGATTGTTGTTGTTATTTGCCTCGCCTTTATGTTAAGTGTGTTAATGCATTGATTGTTTACTGCATAAACTGTACAAACCCAAAAATATTCAATTTACAATGATATAAAAGAGTTATATCAAATTTAATTCTCACATTTGAGAAGCTACAAGGGTTTTTCTTCATTTTGCTCGATAAATAATAACAACAAATAATCAATTAACAAAATAGATTTTTTGTTGTTGTTGATGAACTCTAAACCTCTCTCTCTCACACACACACACACACACACACACACACACACACACATTGCGGCTTACAGGATGCAGAGCCAGGACTGCTGGTACTGGATCCCGGTGGCGGTGGCTGTCACCCCCTGGATGGTCTCTGACAGCAGGTGGACTGCGGGAGAGAGGTCAGAGGTCAAACACAAGTTAGCTGAGATCGACCTCAAGTCCAGTTCAATCTTCACATGGTTTTATTTTCTGCTACGCAGTGTTGGACTCTTCTTCTTCTCCGTGTGGGGCTTAATAACACCAGCAATGCATCCACTGCAGCTGACTGGAACTAAAATGTACGTTACGTGTTCATTACCACGTTTATAAGCGTCTCTAATGTTTAAATCTAAAATATTTATGTATCTAAAAATAAAACCTGGCTCTGACTTCGTTATCTGGCCTAATGGTGTCAGCCAACTGCCTAAAATGTTCAATAGAAATCTAGAGCCTTATCTGCTGTGCCAAGCCTCTCAATATGATGTCTACATCAGAAGTGTCTAACAAGCTCGCCTTCTGCTTTAGACCGATGATGCCGGTCTGCAATGTGTGCAAACAACCCCGCCACGACAGGCTAATGACGATGTCCGTCCAACCCCAGAAAACACCAACGCTCGTGTTTGCAGATTATAAAAAAAACCCAAAACACATTTCATTATGCTGCCATGTTTGCACAGTACAGTGCAAATCATTAAACATGGGGCACAACTAGGGGCACAGCTGAAAGTGTCTCGTTGCTTCTTAATAAGAGGAATCTCCCTTCCGACTTCTCACGCTGAGAGTGATGAATAATAGTGTTGTGGGGGATATTCTCCAGCAGCCCCGACTATCCCCAAACCCCTAAAGAAGATCCTGCGTGCTTTGGCTTGTAACGTCCTCTTCGACTCATCTGCACTGAGCAAATTGCAGGGTGGAAATATTATGTATCGTAAGCAGCAGGGACGATCATTTCCATATCATTCTGATTTTCCCTGCCAGCGGTTTCTCCCTGTTCTTTCTGTCTGTCTTTGTCTTTCTCTCCATCACTCTCCCTTTCTCTCTCTCTCTGCCATGCCGTCTCATCAATAAAGTATCCTCCATTCATGCCAGAAAATGATGGGCGTCACCATGACAACAGTATCACAGTGCTCAAGGAGTGAGAGAGCCAGGAAGGGAGAATGAGTGTGTGTGTGTGTGGGGGGGGGGGCAGACAAGAGAAACAGAAAAATAAGAGAGAGAGAGAGAGAGAGAGAGCATGTAGATAAAGAGTAAGAGGGGAAGAAAGGATGAAAAGAAGCCTGCAGAGAAAGAGACTGACAAGGAGGGAAAAAAAGCCGGCACGTGGGGTGGAAGAGAGTGAAGGAGGCGGGAGGAAAAAGAGAAACAAGGGAGACACGGAGGGAGAAAAATAAAATACGAGAGAGAGACAGACAGGAAGAGAGAGCTGGAAGGAGGAGACATGCAGAGAGAGAGAGGATGAAACTGAGAGGAAGGAAAAAATGAAGCAAGAGAAACAGGGGCAAAGAAGGACCAAGGGAATGAAAAAAACAACAACACAAAGAACGTGACAAACAAGAAGGAAAATGAGAGTGAGACAAGATGAAAATAAGAGCGAGAGGGAATGAAGGGACAGGGACGTGAAGGAGATGGACTGGGATTCAATTCAATTAATAGCAGTAAGCCTGACAGCCATGTAATAATCAAAAAACATCCAATTTCTCATTGACGTCAGGGAGGAGAAGAGGGGAGAGACGGAAGGAGAGAGAGAGAGAGAGAGATGCAAACAGAACAAAAGAAAGATTAAAAGATAAAGGGGAGGAAGAGACAGATGTTACAGGAGAGCAAAACGAAGAGAGAAAGAGAGGTAGGCGGTGTGTGTGTGTGTGTGTGTGTGTGTGTGTGTGTGTGTGTCGCAGGGTATCTGCAGACTAGGGGGCCAATGTCAGACCACCTGAGAGAAGGCAACGTTCAGTTCACGATAGCAACACTTCCTGATTTGTGTTTACTTGTCATGCATGGCTGTGTAGGATTTTCTTCTCTATATATTTTCTCAATCTATAATTCATAATCTCAGAGTGACCTGATCACGTCCGTGACGTCCGAGACATGTCATCTCGTCCCTCTCACGTGCATCCGGTGGAACAGACCTGCTCCAGGTGTTTACACAGTCTCCTGGCAATTACATTTATTAGGGCTCCGCAATAATAATAACTATTATCGTTTATTGACTTTTTAATTGGAATTCTGTTGTATAAATGTAGACAAAACTAATTCAAACCTACAAAAAAATAATTGTTAAAATTAAAAAGTTTTAATTTTACATGTGTGAAGAGTTTTATCTGATCTGACACGTAACAGAGGACGAATATCAATATCGTTATTTTACATGGTTTTGCATCTACTTGCCGTAATGAAGGAAAGTAGGATTGTAAACATAAACTACGTGAGCGAACGCAGCTAGTGAGCTAACAACACCAGCCCACAAAGCTGTAAATGATACAGATTTACTGCCATAAATCTCTGTTACCGTCCTTCACTGTAGCCAAGCAGCATCCCTTCTTCTCGGCTGCTTATATTATTTTGCCGAGCATTTATCTGAAAATCCCCTCCAGACCAGTTTTAAGACATAAAAATTCTCTGCTTGGAATAATAATTTGTGTCTGCTGTTTTCTCCACAAACTTACCAAATTACCTTGTTAAAAAGTTTAAAATGACTTCTGCTCCTTCTCCCTCATTGAAAAATACAGCATCTAGTAATGTGCAAATATTGTTCATGTAAGTTTAACTGCTGAGCACAAGACGTCTGCGCACTGGAGGTTTCAAGCATCCACGTCGCGCTTGTGTAAGTTGCATACTGGACCACGATTGACTTCCCAAATTGTTATGATGTCACAAAATCCTGGTTGTAAACTGATGGAAGGTGAGCAGAGAGCAAGCGACTGTGGAAACATCCCTCTGCACTGTGAAGCTCAAACATCCACATTTTTGGAAACGTATTCACACAGAAGTTAACGGAGAGCTCAATCTGATGCGACTGCGTCTTTACTTTTGCTGATATCCTCAACCAAACATCGCCCCAGCCTCCTTTGTAAATGGTCACTGGAATACACTGTATCTCACATCAAACCTGACTTGGACATCAGAGGACGGGAAGTGTGTGAGTCAGGTCACCGATGTGATCAAGTGGGAGACTAATTAAGACGCGCACATTCGATACTTGTCAGTTATGTTAAGATTTCTGCACGGTTTCGTCAGCTTTTGGGATGCAAACACCGCTGTTTCCACACACAGAGAGGAGAAGAAAAAACCCCACAGATGCTCACACGCAGCATATCAAATGTGACAAACTTCAATGGAAAGTGATGAAAAAATATGAGGAAGGCAAGACTGGATGGCTGGATTGCCCCCTTTGATCTTCTGGGATTCTTGGTGAGTTCTTGAACTGCATTATCCACATGGTTTGGTTGGAGGGGGGGGGGGGGGGGGGCAGATTGCAATTTCTGTAAATCGCACGTGGATAATGCAGTCTTTCACAAATAAGGGAGAGACGAATCAATAAATATGCTAAACCAGTCACAAAAACAGTGATGTTAATATTTCTTCTGGCTGACGTGTCAGTCTCACATCAGCGGCAGAAAATCTACAGAAAAAAACCACAGAGAGATTCATGGTTTCTCTGGAAGTGTGTGAAAAGGCCACGAGTCCTTTTGGCAAGGAGACTCCTTAGATTATGCTCAGAGGTGACCTCAATAAAACCTCCCGATCTTATGCTGCCTTACAGATTAACTGTGGTCGCAAACCATCGGTAGACCTGCCAGCAAACACACACACACAGTCATAAACACACACACACACACACACACACACACACACACACAAAAGGAAATGATTGGTTTCCTTCAAAGCGTGGGTTGCGGAGGGCACTTTGAAGGAGGTGATTAAAACAGGAGGGCTCCATACAGCAGTGTCAGATGAAACACTTACTGTATATTAGGTATTTATCATAGCCAATCAGCATGCAGGACACAGATGCTGTGATGTCACATGGCGGTGAGAGGGCCACTAGGACTGGGTCAGTGGTGAAACCTTGTTATCTAGAGAGGTTGTCAGTGCTGATCTTCAGCTCGCTCGCATAAAAACAAATTACATTAATGGTAAATAGACCAAAGCCCTACATGGATATATTATCAAAGTCAAGCACATATATGACAAGCTAGGTTTCAATTACATAACCAGCTTGAAAAGCAAATTACCTGAATATAAAATCAATTCTTTTCTGCCGAGGACAAAACTCTAACGCCAAAAACGCTGATTTGAATTTCATCCCCTCAATCTCAATCAAATGGATTTATTAATTTTGTCACTTTGAACTCAAAGAACCAGCATGTTTTGTTTTTTTCTTCCTTTTCACAGGGCTTTACAAAAAAAGAGCTGATAACATTATTGGACAACGAGTCCACGAAGAGGCCGTTGATTTGAGGGGCAGCTGAAGAGTCATCGATATCTGTGACACGGGAGGGATTGCTGGTGTCTGTAATCATTTGATGACTCAATGGATCGACCCAGTCCCGAGCGTGGAGAAGAGGAACACAAACGGCATACTGATGGTGATTGGTACAGAAGCAAACCACTGATTGCAGCCTCATGGCGGCCGATGCTGACATTTTCATCCAATTAGCACAGCTTACCGTCGTCAAAGAAAACGAAACTTTGAGACTTGTCTGCATGGAGAGAAGGAGGGAGAAAAACCAGGAGGAGAAACCAGAGAGTCAGTTCAGTCACCTTTTCTGATCAACAGGCCAACAGTTGTTAGATTTTACACAAGCACACGCAAAGAAAATACACACCCTGCAGCTACACACACACATAGACAGACTCTCTGCTTAACAGGCACACACATAAATATCTCTGCCGAACAGAAGCTTCATTTCCTGCCCTCCTTTACCTCATGCATATTAAATATCATTTTCCAGAGAAAATCCCTCAATGTCTGGTCTTTGTTGGGCGCAGAGAGATCTTATCTTGATTACCGTCTACAGGCTATTACCAAAAGTTGGATTTTATCACTGATAGCAGTTGTGTGTTCAGCAAGTGCAAAGAAACCCAAAGACGTCAATGATGAGATCAAGATGAGAGAAATGACACACGTGGCCGCCATTTTTCACGTGGTAAAGAGCTCGAATTAATGGTTTCAATTTAGTATTCTGATCATTCCCGCAGAATGTTACAGAGAGATTCTCACAGTGAAAAGTCACGCCGGCGCCCTGGAAGAGATATGTTATTATAAGGGAGAGGCATAGTGGGTTGATTCAAAAATACACAGCACCTTTCCAGTTCATTATATCCAGAATATTTACAGTGCCTGCTGTCAGAAAATAAACATGTATCTGCAAAAATATGTTGTTTGGAAATACAGAAATACAGATAAGTAATAATCCTCCTGCTTTAACAGATGCTCGTGTGTTTTTTTTAATTCATTAACAGGTTGTATGTGATTTAAAGCGCCTGAGGGTCACGAAGCTCACAGACCTGAGATCTGAGATTATGTGTTTCCTTAAGACAGTTTTGAACACATGAGCACGTTTGTTTTAAGACGCAAGTCCCATCCTCACCTTTGCGTCTTTAAAACTACGAATATGTGACTGTTAAAATCAATTCAGTCTGATTTGAGCTGGAGGATTATGCAAATCGAGGCAAAGCGGAGAGCCGGCGAGATCGATCAAAGGTGACAGCAATTTAGGGAGAAATTATGGTACAGTCATCACAAATAGGGCACACAATCAGCCGCGCACAGAGCACCGAGCGCTGTGGCTGCAAACAGCATCACGGAGGAAAAGAGGAAAATGCAATTATACAATATATCATTACTCAAACTATTGACAATTAGTCATTCTGTGGCAGGCGCTCATCACTACTGTGAGCACCGTCATGATCTTCAAGCTTCCTCTAATCATTTATCGGTTCAAATACTCGCCGCGTCTTAAAGGATGAAGCGTTAATTTTCACCAACAGAGGCAGGTTTAGTGTTTACGGTATTATTATCAATGCATTGCATCATCAGCAATGCTGTTCGTTACTCCTCGGCACAGTGTGTGTACTGTGCTCCAAATCCCACGACAAAAGTGAACCAAAAAGAAAGAAAAAAAAAAACCCCCAGCACAAGTTGGCCTCTAAAAACCGACTCCTCGGCACAAGTTGGAGCAGGACTAATTATCTCTGTGGGCTTTCATCTTTTTCATTTCTGTAATTCTCTGTTCTCTCTGTGCCTGTTATAATCTCGCCCTGTTCTCTTTATCTCACAGCTGTACAGTATTACACTCCAAATGAGCTGGTCCGCTCGCCATCCGTATCACCCCGCTGTGGCAGAGTGAACGTAGATATGGCAGAAATTAATACCTGAAGAGATGTGTCCCGTTGATAACATACTTACGTGCAATATGAATGTATTCAACCAGGAAGAGCCTTTGTTCCTCCCCCGGAGATATTTTTTTCTTTCCCCTCCCATGTGTGAATGTTCATGATTTTAATTTAGGGATCCTACATGCGACGTGGGGATTCTTACTGTGAGTGAAGGGAATTCATTGCAAAACAAGATACTGAAGAGAAGGAGTTCAAAATGAGAAATCCACCTTTTGAAGGGGTGCATATGTAAATGCGTATTTAAATGTCTAAACCAATTAATTAATATCCATTAGTATCTTTTCTGCTCCGTCTGTAAATATGTCTGTATGTTACATCCATCTGCGGATATAATTTAATGGCTACAGTGCAGTACTGCTGCTCATTAGCATGTTTAAAACCGCAAATCTTTGTTATCTTTATTTGTTGCATAATTGTGGAATTGTTACATCACCCTCTGCACAATTAATTATCACCCAGTTCTCATCTACTACTATCCCATTCCTTCTGCTGCAGCTAATGCATTTCCCCAGAGTGATAACTCAAGTTTCAACTGGTTTAAGACAGTATAAAAACAAATCAAGACTATATATTAGTCTTTAGTTAGTTAATAACTTTGATAGGATGCACACTTGACTACTGACTGCTTTTATATCAGCAGGGTATATGCTAATATTTTTAAATATTTTGTAAAATTATAAATAAATAATCAAATCAACACAGTATTTTGTTGTGCTGGTAATCCTTTTAAAGTGCTTTACTTTGATGATATGTGCAGAATCATTCTTTTTTTTTTATAATGAAGTATCACTGATATAAAAATATTTGTTCAGTGAAACCCCTGAATGCTCAAATTGATTTTCAAAACATTTCCAGACAACCCAGAACTGCGCAGGAAGCCTTTTTGTTAAGATGGCAGCCACAAAGAAGAAGAAGAAGAAGAAGAAGAAGAAGAAGAAGAAGAAAAAAACAAAGTCTCTTTCTTTTTGCGCCTTCGTGGGGTATTCTGGGAGAGAAACAGTCAAGTAGCAGCAGCCACCACAGCTTGAGAGTCTCAGAGAGCCATTTGAAAAGCTAAGTGAGTGATCGATGACAGAAGTCAATTATCACCTCGCGGATCTGTCAGAGGCGGCTGTGCAGGGTGAGCGTCACGCACCACCCACCTCTGACTAACCATCAACAACTGCGGACACCAGCCCAACCACACAGGAAAACACTGGAGACGGAGTACATGACAGGCAGCCCTTATACTACCATTACCTCCACATGCTCCTATAGTGGTAAGAAAACCCCCTCTCGTGCTTTCCTGCATCTGCGCAGCATCTTTAAACCTTCAGCGAACATTTCACAGCCCTGCAAAAATTTATGTACTGAAAAGCGATAAAATATTTCTTCCATTCTTTGACAAAAAAAAAAAAAGAGAAAAAAAAAAAGGGAAGCAAATTTTGTGTTCAGTACAGCTTGCAGCTCAGAGCGAGGCTTCAACAATGGCTACATCCAGTTATGTAAGAGGGCGGATTTCTGCTGCTCTAATGGGCTGAGGAGATTCGCCTTAACCAAGAGGCTTTGCTACTCAGCCAAAAGGACCTGCGCTGAAGGGACTGAACTAATGTGACAGGGATCTGTAAGCCGACAAATGGGCACCAAACCTGGTACATTTCAGAAATGAATCTAAGCATTAGGAGAGAGTAAGGTGTGCACAGAACTTTAAGCATATCTTACACACTTTAAGGTACAATAAATCGAAGCATCTCAGGTTCAAATGGGAAAATGAATGCGTGCTGCATGCATTCTGAAATTAAACCGTTTGAATTATTGCATCAAAATGTTCGACCTGCTTTAAAACGAACGAAAACATCTCAAAAATATTTTCAATTATCTGAAAAACACTGAACTATTACTTGGCCGTGAGGGGAAGCACACAGGATTTTGTTGTGTTGTCGTTGGTGGCTGTGGTCAATAAAACTGTACCTTATGCTTGTGCATTAATGTGTAGGATGTTTTCCTGGGAAACGGCTGATGTCTGCACATGTAAATGGTTGCCAACGCGATTCAGTACGTTGAGCTCTGTTTGTGTCCACTTAAAAAAGCCACGGGCCTCGATTCAAACATCACAAACCTTCCTTTGGGTCTTGAAGGCTTCTTGAACCATTCTCAACTCTGTCTGACAACTCTGCTCCTGAGCCTGCGGTGAAGCTATTTTTCAGGTAGGTGTTGACATGTGCCGACGTCAGATGTTTTTAGGTCAGGTGTCACACGTTACGGGGTCTCGGTCTGATTGTGGGCAGGCATGGATGGTACGAGCTCTCTGTCTTATTTTCCCTACATTTTCCCACATGCTGGTTTACACATGCATGTCGACAGGTTCTCTGCTTACCGTTGACCTCCTGAGCTCCTGCATCTGTGAAAAGCATGCTCATCACCTCCTCGAAGTTGCAGCTGGGCTCGGATGCGTTGCTGTCCTGGCTCACGTGGTGCAGCATTCTCTTCAGAACATCATCCAGGGAGGCAGCCGTCTCGTCCAGCAGGATACTGGCCCGTGCCAGAAAGCCATCCAAGTCGCGGTGTGCCCGAATTTCTTCCTCAAAGTTCATCAGCTTCACATACTGCGGAAAGGATTGAATTCTTTCAAAGTCAAGTTGAATATGTGGTTTATCGAGACAATTGGCGTCTCAGATGTGTTTCTAAGCTAAACAAAATCCACAATCCCCAACAGGCTGAGGTATTTACATGGCTGTGGTGTCTGAATGCATGGTTCTTGCATATGTTCGCCGTCAAAATAGCTACTGCTAATAATATGTGTGAATCTAAAACACTCACATTACCGAATGCTACACTTGTGGGTAGGCTATGTGTAGTTTTAAAAAGGTAGTTACGCTAACGGTGGCTTGCGTTAGCTCCTGAAGTTTTACGGCAGGATTAGTTACTCTCTGTAGATAATTTATTTATTAAAGTTTGGTAAAGAGTTAAGCACGGGCATAGGTCTCCATTTGTCCTAAGATGTTGACTATAGACGCTCAGGTTGGTTATTTGCCATCCAAAAGAAAACGAAATAAAGATTTAAAGCATTTCTATCGTTTGGTGCAGCCGAAAATGTGTACTGAAATAAGCTGTTTTCTTTTCACACTTCGACATGCAAAGACTTTGCTGGTAGTTTGATATAATATTATTTGATGTGAAGTTTATGCACTTTGACCGTAACATGTGCAACAGCTTTTCTGTCTTTTGTAGCGGGTTAGGGTTAGCATGCACACCTGACTGTGAATACAAGTAGTCGCTGACTACTGTTTTTGTGTTTACTGAATAAAGGGCAACACAACGTTTGAGCATTGTATCAGTTTGTGTGTTTTTTGCTTTGTTTTATTTTTTAACGAAGCAATTAATAATTAACTTTGATCACACCATGAAGAACAGAGCTAAGTTAGCGTATTTTAGGATAAGCCTTTTGTAGCACAGACAGTTGGAAAATATTAATACACAGGTGAAGCTAAAGTGGAAAAAGAATTCAAGAGTTAAGCAATATACACAAACTTAAGTACAGTCTTAAAGTTAAGTCGCAGCAGTTTCAGTTTGCAGATCTGATAGAAAGTGTAAGGAGCTTGTTAATATTACTGGAGTACTATTTTACATGTTGTGTCTAATTAAAGTTAACACAACGTCCGATTATAATAAAAAAACGTAGTGTCTGCCAACACGCAGCTGAGCCCTTTGTCATCGTTGTCGCGGCTAAATTTGTGTTCGTCAAATAGCCGAACACAGTGCAGAGACTTCACGCCTCAAAAGTTCGTCATCTTTGGACGAGTGGTGTCTGAGAATCACCTGAGAGACAGAAGAATGACAGAGAGATGAACACAGCTCGATTAAGAGCCCAGACACCCGCTAATCCTCCGATTTCGTCGATCGTGTGATTGAAAGAAATTCTGAAGATGAGAGGATTCCCTGCTGTTCTTTTTAAAATAAAACAAGCACCGAGCAGGACGTCCATGTCTACAGTCTTCGGACTCATTTGTGTGCGGAGCTCTACAAGTAAATGTGAGTTTGTTTGCACGAATCTTTCCGTTCTTGGCTCTGGGTGTCTCTCTCACCTCGGGTCGAGTGATTAACGGGTTAAGAACGAATTGAACTCATTTGGTATGTTT
This sequence comes from Enoplosus armatus, assembly GCF_043641665.1. NCBI lineage: Eukaryota > Metazoa > Chordata > Actinopteri > Centrarchiformes > Enoplosidae > Enoplosus > Enoplosus armatus. The sequence goes on from NC_092194.1 coordinate 19,829,787, forward strand.
TTATTTATTTATTTCTTTCTCGTCGTAAGAACTGTGCAGAATGTGTTCTAAGACTTCTACTTTGAAATCTCCCTCCAATGTTTAATTCTAAGGAGATTTCATGAATTGTTCATAAAGAAAGCGAGAACATCTGCGGCAGAAACATAACCATATCAAAATTAATTCTATTTATAGACCACTGCAAATAAACACATCCACATAAAAGTGCTTGGCGGGGAAATGAGGATGGGACCATGTGATATGGATAAAGAAAACAACAAAAAGAGAGAGAGCAAACAAACAGAACTGTAATACAGAATGGGAAGATTAGTGAAAAGAACCAGGCAAGCTGTTGGCAGGAACAAGGCACAACAAACTGAAGTCTCCGACAGGCGTGTGCTGAGGAAGTCTAACTCCTGACAGCATCGGTCACCAGTTTAAACTAATGCCCTCTGGCTGCTGCTTTACTCCTTGAACTGTGGAGGCAGAGAAACATCCATTTATCTCCAGCGCAGCGAGAGATGCACGCAGTAGTCTGTTAATATCACTGCTACCTTTAAAGAAGTTTTTGTTTAACATCTCTGGACATTTTTTAGCTTTGGCGGTCATTTTCTTATGTTTTATTAAATTTGAATAATTTTAATTGATTATACCAACACGTTAGAGATGATTTATATTCTAACTGTACACGATAACATCCGAGTTCGAGTCTGGCTTTCATGCTCGCTTGTGTTGTTCAGCCTTTACGTGCTCCCGCTGGGAAACACACACACAGGGACCTTGGGACTGATTAACGAGGCTATGCAGATGATATGCAGCTGCAGCTCCATATGACGCATTAGTATTAGTCCTATTGATGAATTGGTTCACTGTATGGATCGCAGAATGTGCTGCAGCTGAACAGAGACATAAGATAGAGGTTGAAATTATTGAAAATTGCAAGTGTTTTTTTTTTTTTATTCTGATTAGATTTTCGTAGTATCGTCCTTTCTCTGTCAGGCAGACTCAAGCCTTCATCACCAGCAGGCTTGATTACTGTAATTCTCTCTTGTCTGGTCTACCCTGGAAAGCCTTGAAATGCAGATGATCTAAAATGCAGCAGCAGGTGTCTGAGTCTGAGTCCAGAGGCTTGAGGACACGTTACACCTGTTTTAAAGTCCCGTCACTGAGAGCAGGACTTTAAAATACTGCTATCGGCTTTTGAATCACTCAACTTGCTGATTTAAAGTACGGCTCACGGAGGAGGCTGGTCCGTAGAGGCGGAGGTGGGTGTTCCAAAACAGTAAAGAGTAAGACGGTAAGAAAGTAAGGGGGGGGCAGAGGAGGACTCCTGCTGTCCTCCTCAGGCCGGGATCTCTTAGATCAATTTAATGTGCTCTCACTTTCATGCTAATCTGTTATTGGCCAAAACATGTGAAATGTTGCTCCAATGGAGGACGTCCTCGCTAACCAATCAACAACCAGGATGCAATGTTTTAATAAATATTAAAACAATTTAATTTAATATTTTAATATCTTTTATATCTGTATTTATTATTTGTATATTGTTTTTCTTTAAAAAAAACAACAACTTCTAATTCTTATCGACACAGTGTTGTCTGACTTGTAAATTTCCCCACTGTTGGATTAATAAAGTCTAAGTCTAAGTCTAATATTGACATTGCGTTGGTCTAATGATAATCTTCACCACTGTGTTGGACACGAGTGTGACGAACTGGCGGAAAAGTGAATTGCAAACTGCTTTTAAACGCTAAAAATATCCACTTTTCAGATTTACGTTTCCCTTTTTTTCTTTTTCTTAATCAAGCAGCAGCCAGCTACGTGCATTAGCCAACGCAACAGTTAGCTTGTTGTAGTAGCCCTGACGGACTGTTAAGCTAACAGCGAGAATGGATTTGAACTTGGGGGGGCCCGGCAGGACGTCGGCGGGGGGCGGACGCAGAGCCACGGGCCTCGCTGCCTCGGCTGTGCGGTTGGATCACTTTTCTGGATGAAGGTAAAACTGCTTCTCAAGTCAAGTGTTCTCAAAATGTAATTTTTTTAGTGATGTGTTTAAAAGTAGTTTGCAATTTGCACGTTATATTTTCTTTTCTAATATGCTACTGTATGAAATCATGCATCTGTCCTTCTGCTTTGTGTTGGTTTTCCTCTGAGTCACCAGCTGCCACTGATGGCTTTGAGTGTCTAATATGTTAATGTGGTCTGTTCCTCTGTTCCTCTGACACTGTTCGGTTTCTGTGCCAGGACTCTTCCTGGGGCGGTCAGTACGAGGAACTGAGTGACTGAGACTGAGTCACACCTTTTGAGTCAGAATTCACATAGTAAGTTAATTTAGATTGACTTTAAATGACTTTTAATTGTCCTTCTTGTAGCTTTGTTTGGGATTAATTTGACCTTTATTTTATTCTGTTTAATTTTATTGTTCTTTACAGGTCTGTAATTTCTTAGTAGTTCCTCTGAGACCTGAATGAAGACCTGCATACAGCACACAGGTCTGTCTATGACTGAAGGCTTCTGCCCGTAAGTGTTCGTTCACACAGAAAGCCAATTAAGATAAGAAACACATAGGACCTCCGGCCAGCCGTCAGATCTACAGGAGCATAAAACAGGCAATACCATCCAGATGTTTTGTTGAGACCCACAAACTCTGCAGCCGGAGAGCCGCTCCTGACATCTTTAAACGCCCCGTATCAGCAAACGATAGTGACATCATTGGGATTTCCTGAGCCTTTCTGTAAGATATATCCATCTCAGCCTGAGCCAGGTAGATTTTAATTGATCAGATTCATCAAATCACGAGTCACTGCCTTTGCTAAAACACCAGAAACGACTCCTAACATGGAAAAAGACAAACAAGTGAGCCAAGTGGCATGAAAAGACAAACAGCAGCAGACAGCAGTTTCACAGAAGACATTCACACTGACAGCAGAGCGATTCAGTTGTCAAGCATATCTTACATAAATTGGATTGGTTTTTACAAACCTCAGTGTACGTCAGCTGTGGGCTGTTACAGTATGTAGTAAATAGAAGTAGTAGACTCGGACTTGCTATCAGATATCTTGATTAGGACATCCCTAGATGTAATGAAGCTTAGCATAAGTTACTGACAGCGACGAAAGACTAAGGAAGACTACGTCATTTACGAAAATATTCTTTCTAGTCTCTCATTCACTGCTCCTACTTAATCGCTTCTACTTCCATCAAAAATAATGTCTCTACGTTCTACGTCGTCGTCATCATCCCCTCAACCTGATGCTGATCCTTTTTCGAGACTCCATTAGGATACCAAAGCTTTATGGTGTTTTCCCCCTCATAGGTAAGACGTAAAAGTTATAGCAGATTCTTATCTGATTATCTATCATAACATTTCAGATGTTTAAATCTTGTATCTGAGGTCAAAGTTCCTCCGCAGAGGAGTTCAGATCTGACTCGAGCTGAACTGCACTCGTTACCAGCGACGTCGAGTTCCTTGACTGACAGAAATACAATTGGCATCCCATTAAATTCAATGAGAATTCATGCTCACCCTTCTTGATGTGTTCAGTAACACACAACCAGAGTCGTCAGCATCTGAGGGGGGGGAAAAAAAACGAAACAAGAGATGCAATTAGAAAATCAATGAGACATTAGAATGTGTTCCCCATACATGAAAACCTAATGATCAAGTTAGACTGATTGAAGGACCATCCAGCCAATCACAGCCATTTGACCAACCCACCAGGAATAGGAACAAATCAGACGTATGAAACGGCTGTTTAGCTAGTTCGTAATGTCGAATTTTCTTTTCTGTGTCTTGTTGTGTGATGTGTCAGCTAACATTAGTCACTGGACGTAAAATGAAATCGGCTATCCTAGTTGGCTATCCAAAAGAATACCTGGTTGCCAGTGGTAACCATTTCTAAACATGACTGTCCTGCCCTGAACATCATTAATACGAAGACTAGAATTTTCTAGGCATTACTATGTATGCTTTTATCAGAGAGTCGACGGTAAAGAGACAAGAAACGAGAGGAGACATGACTTGAAAGCAGAATCGAACTGGGAATGTTGCCCTTGGTCGTCAGCACCTTGAACCTCTGGGCCACAGTCTGCGCCTTCGGTCTTTAAACCACACACAAGCATTTGATTTTGTTGAATCAGAATATTACAAGTTAAAATGCGTAACGTTTTAATGCAAATTCTGTAGTGACACGGTAATTATAATGTTCTGCATTTGCATCTAAAAGCAGAAGAGCATTACTGATGGTGCAAAGTCTGAAATAAAGATCACAAGTAACAACCACTCAGCCAGTAAAGAAAAGAAGCCTGACACCCTTTTTCTAATAGTGATGAAAATGTCAAGAGGCAAGTCTCTAAATGCTCTCATTGAACAGGGATTGGAAGTTCTCTGCTGATAAGGCTTTAATGCACACGTCTGTGGAGCTGAGGCGAGCGCTCAGATAAAGTACAAAGGTCTGGATTTTCCCAGAGTCGGGAAAGGAGGAAAAACCTTTTATGCTAGAAAACAATACTGGGACAAACCGAGGGAACGAGGTTTTCAACACACTTCAGTCCCTTAACAAGCAGACTGCCAGTACCCTGCTGACTCTTATAAAACAGACCGCCACTGCGTTACATAACGCAGTTATCGCCGTTTACTGTGGGGAGGACGTTATTAGGCTACCATGGGCTTTCCTCCTCTGCTCCGCGTGATGCACTATGTCGGCTCCGTCTGGAAATCAATCAGTGTGTAACTCCTCCCTCCAGCAAGGGAAAAGCAAGGATGCCCCCCCCTTAAACAAGCCAATAAGCCTTAGGAAAGCGCCAGGATATCGTAGTATCAATAAGCCACAGCCACAAGTGAACATGTTTGAGTGAGAGTCTGCAGGAAAGGAGGGGGGGGCTTTGATCGCCACACCAAACACCTTTCCATCATAAAACCCTGCAGGCTGCGGAGGAAGAAAGAGAGCTCCAGCCCCTACCTCTATGATGAGACTATGGCGGGGGGGGGGGCACGTGTCGTGTGCAGTGGATTTGGTTCATCAAAGCCTCACAATCAAAAAGCACACGTCTGGGCTTATCTGCTCCCGGAGGGGAGAGGGAGCCGCAGCTCTAATTGCTGTCAGGCTGCAGCCGTAAGGAGATATTCATATATTCATATAAGATTACCTCATCCCCAATGATCACCTCCTTCTAATGGCCTCTGTATGTCTCAATATACTGTGTGGCTTAAAGTAATCCGGGAGAATTTCAGGGTTTAGGGATTAGGGAGAGGAAGTGTTCAAATGTGACATGGCCTTGTTTCCCTACTTGGTTTCCTTATTTGATCAATGTGGCACTGCAACTGTTGATTATATTCAGTCATCCACAAGTGTTATGTAATCTCAGAGTGGAGTGCCGTATTATTTTAGTCATTAAGGCTTGCAGGGTGGTGACTGACGATGGCTGAATTACTGCGATAGGAGACATCTTGTGTCTGAACAGGCTCAAGTGTCCTTGGGTCGGGGCTGGGCGGCGCGTTAGAAACAGAACATGCATTTCAGATATGTGTTTGAAAGCAGAAATAATTGGTTGGCAGTGTAGAAAGAAAGAATTTAATTGGTATCAAAATACCAGTTTTATATTTTTTTACTTTCAGAATATTAAGAATATATTTACCATCAATCTCCCACACTTTGCCTTTCACGCTTAATGTGGTTATTTCATTTGGTAAAGTCTATAATATATAATATATCGACATGAGATGAATCCAATCCACATTTAAAAACACTTTGTTTTGATGTTACATGTAAAATGTTTCATTTCCCAGGTTTTAAGTGTTGCTCTTGTCCATAAAAAGAGAAGTTAAATTAAAAATACGTTACTTTTACTCTAAATCATCCCTAATGTTAGAGTCTGATAAAAAAAAATGTATGATAAATTGAAAAAAATGTTTTTGTTGCTCTATAAACCAGTGCACCGTTCTATAGTTTTTATAGCACCTTCATCCAGTATCATCCCTCATCAAGGACAGTGTGAGGCTCAGTGAAGGTTTGTATAAAGAGAAGTCATCTTCGACCCTTATTTCATCTAATTTAGCTTAAAACAAATGCATTAACTTTAGCTATTGTTTACAGCAGACAACAGTCCCTCCTGAAAACTTCCAATTGTAATCACTGAAACAAATTTGCCCAATGCAATCTCATTCATCCCCTGCAATATCTCTGCAAGAATGGAAAAACTGGCACAGTGCTTGTGCATATTTTTACCAAAAACCATGTCGTCCTGATGAAAAAACTCAACCCCTGACCTCAGAAAACACATGTACATGCAAATATGTTAATATTCTAGGAATCGGCTTCTCAGTATTGAGTGTTAAGTTGATGTCCCATGTCTGTCCTCATCTTAAGCATAGAGGCACTATTACCTTCCATGACCACGACGGATGCCACATTAATCCTTGCGGATCTGAGTCGGCGCCTCCTTTCCAGCACCCTGGCATAAGCTTTCCCGGGGAGGCCGAGCAGTGCGACACCCGAAGGCTCTGGACAAGATTCTCTAATTAATTTACGACTGATTTCGTAACTATAAATGATGAAATCCTTCAATGGTAAATGATGAAATGCATTTTTTGCCTTTATTTCATGTTTATCTTTGCTACACTCAGTGTGCTGTATGTCCATGAAACAAACCCCACACGGGGGCTTACCAAGGTCAAGCAGTGACCTCAGTAAAAGCCTAAATCCTCAAGTTCCCCGTGTGAGAGACGCCTGTCCTTCCTCCAAATTGATTGAAGTGAAATGGAACTGAGCCCAGCGCTGGCAGAAATATAATCATGAAATCAATTCTATTTATGGAGAGCATTTGACAGCTTTATGACAAAGTTCTCTGAAGAGTGAAGAATGGATAATATCGTGTCAAGACGATAAAGAAAACAAACAGACAAACAACATCCTTGTACCAGCTGACAACGTTTCCAGCAAGCTCTTCAATTTCTAATCTTCAACACTCACTTGAATAACCGCCATCAATCACTTAATTTGATCTTTGCCTGATGCCACTTACGCACCAATACTGAGCTGAATGTATTACCGACACTTCGGCACTCACACGGGGACGGTGAGCTTCCTGCAGTTACCTTCAGTAGCGTAAACTGCAGGCTGATGGGAATGTCCTTAACTTTGCAGGTATTTGGTCATAAAATATTGGAAGATAAGCGGATCGCCTAAGCTATTGCAGTTCACTCTCAGGGGAACAAGTATGTCTGTTCCATATTTTGTGGCAATTCATCTCATATTTGTCTAGTCGTGCCAGATCTCCATACTTTGGAGAAAGTTCTGGCTCAAACCATCGTCCTTCTGGGAAAAAGGGGAAAAAAACACTCACACAGTCGTCTTGGGCAGCGTCACGTGAGGTGACCTCTTTACTCTAACACTAATGCATCTTTATGGGGAGCTCGACTTGTAGTATCCGCTGTACACGACCTGCAGTAAGTGCCTGTTGTTGGGGTAAAACTGGTATCTCTTCCTGTTCATAATGGATTTCCTCTTGAATTATTGCTGAAAGTCAGTAAAAGAAACAGTTTTAGTTTGGAGAAAATCTTGTTTTAAATGGTTCTGCTGCCTAAACTTGACATTCAGCAGAGAGTTTATTCGTCCTACCGAACATTTCAGCTGCACGAAAAAAGTAAAAAAAAATCAGAATGAACCTAGAAATGCACGGTACAGTTCCAATAGTGGTTTGAACGTGTTTTACTACGAGTGGATCATTTTCTGTCTCAGCTTATTGAAGCTGTCACAATTCTTCCTTTACTCTGACAGTCATGACAAAGCTCGCCACATCCTCGGTGTTTGGCTGCTGTCTTATATCTAAGATGGAGCTCGCTTTTTGTTTTTTGTTTTCGTACGCGTGCACGGTTTGCAGGAGAGGAAAATGAAAAGCTAAAGTTTGATGATTTAAGAAATAAAAAAATATTTAATGTTATAACACTGACGACACAGAAAACATGAAAAGTACATCTGAATGAGCTCAGACAGAATGAGCACACGAGGAGGAACAATTCAACGTTGCCGAGATGAAACCGGTTCTTCCTCTGGATGATGATGAGGATGACCACTTTAGCACTTTGTTGGAGGCCATTATAAAACGTATCTTTAGCGTGGTGCAGTTAGCCACTGTTAAATTTAGGGGGAGAAAAAGAAGTAATTATAACAGACAGATGTTTCTGAAATGAGACGTAGGTAGGAGCTGCTGTCTCTGTGTCTGATGTAATCACTGCGCTATTTGCTTTTCCAAACCACTGCTTATGTAGTCAGACAGGATGTGATTAAAAGTCCTGTTCAGAGTCTTACATTGATTTGATATGGTGGACATGTCCCACAGCGGCCTGCTGATGTGGAATAATAAAATAACATAATAATTTGTGACATAAATTAAAAGCAGAAACAGGCACGCAAACAGCTAATGACACTGGGATCAAATGTATGTGACAGCTAGATTTCTGGGTGGGGAGGGTTGGGGTTGGGGTGGGGGGTGGGGTGGGGGGGCAGGAATAAAAACAAAACACTCTAATCAACATTCAGCTGTGCTGTCAATGAATAATGCACTGATAATCTGGGAACAGACACTGTTGGGCATGACAAACACTCTGCACCTGCGGGTGACAATTTCTCCTGATGACAGCAGCGAGGATTCAACATATTACAGCTGTATGGGGGGAGAGGAGAGCATCAAACTAAAGCCAGGGGTGTGAATCAGGGGCCGAGGGTGAGCGATACGACGATTGTGTAGCATGAGATCATACAACTGATGGACTGTCAGAGAGTTTGCCATACTGTTAATACAGAGGTACCCCTTTAATATTTCAGGGGGTGTTTGGGAAGCGTTGGATTTAAATGTGTTTTTGCATCAAAGTGATGAAGTTTTAAAGTATGTTTTTTTCAGGATTGAAATATTATGGAATATTTTACTGGAATATTAACAAAACAACAAGGTCGATTATTACATTATACTCTCCTTTACATACAGCAGTATACAAGTGTGAATGGATCATTTACTCGTGACGTCACAATTCACAAATTCACATTTTCTGTGTTACTAAGCAAAACCATCCGTAGGATTTCCACAATTGTCATTATATATTGAAGTGAATGGGTGTATAATGGAGACAGGACACACCCATCTACGAGGAGATGCCACAGTTTGACAATCAATAAGGGAAAATCCTAAACTCAGCTCTAACCAAAACTATTTGTGAACCAGTTTTCTAGTTCTGGAAACCCCTAAAAGGACAAGCATGAACCTGGATTAAGAGTGAAGATGCTGATGATTTCAGAAGGTCTTATAACATAGTTTGACATACAAAAACTGAAGTGGTACGGTCCAAAACCCCATCAGTGTCATAGAAATCAGCATGTATTGACTGAATAATCTGTTCTGCTGTGACAGTTTACACTACGCCACTCTTGTATTTTACTCCCCTGACGCTCGCAGCACCCGTCCAACTCGCGTTTTCTCCCTCGTCTTCTTCCACTAACTTGTTCCCAGCCCGGACCACTCCAGCTCTCTTGTCAGACGCCTTAAGTGTTACTATGTATGGAGAATCAGCCCAAGTGACATGGTCACCTGTCACATCTCTCCCTCTCTTTCCTCCTCTCCCCGTGGTGCACCTGTGACTGTTGCCGTGGAGACGGTAACCCGTTGACTCGTGGGGTTTCTGGTGATGGGGTCAAAATCATCTGCACCTGCAGCTGAGAAGCTGTCTGTCAAGTCAACACCTGCCATCGGGGGCTCTGGATGGACTCAGACCCCACCAGACCTCCACAGAAATTAGTTTAAAGTTGTTTGAGGATTTTCTGGACATTTTCTTTTTCTTTTTCTTTCGTCTTGAACGATGCCTCGGAGAACTGCAGACACGCACTGCCTTTGAAGAATGTGCCTCATGTTATGATATAAAACATCTCCACAAAGGCTGGAGTGCAAGGAGCAAAAATAAATGGTGATATTGATCACACAGATGAACAGCAGAGGAGATTATTGACTGGAAGAGGCATATTCAGAGAGGCAGCCAGCCAATGGTTTACCTTTTTTTTTTTATATATCTGGGCAAGCTGATTGTTACACACACACAATCCCACTTAAAATGAGATCAAGTCAGAGGTTGCGGTGAGACGGCGCTACAGGCACAACATCATACTGGCTATCTGACATGATTTCAAAGTGTAACCGTAACTTTCGGGTAAGAAAGTTCAAGAAAACCTCATTCAAAATCAACAACGCTAATAACTAAAGAGCCTTACTCAGTAGTTTGTCGTGTGATGCGCTTCATATGTTTAGATAAGGAAGGGTTTTATTTTTAATGACCTGATATTGTTGATTATATAACATTTCAGTTTTTTAATGAACGCCATTTCCCATGCAGCAACAGCCGGACAGAGAGCAGCGAACACTGTAAACGTTTTCAGAGATTACGACTAAAAAAATAGGGAAAAAAATGACTTCTGAAGAGAGATTTGGTGAGTTTTTGGATACGGACGATGACTCTGTTCTCATAAAGTAATCGTTTAAATTCACACAGAAAAAGTAACAGTAACAGAGTAACAGAAGCTAGTGGAACAGGGGCTGGTCCGGACGTGGGGGTCAGGACTTCAGCTCTCTAGTTGTGTCAGGAACAGTGCTAAGAGTCTTATGACAGTTGTTGGGCTGTTTGCTTACGTTGCCGGGGCGACCCCGCTGTTAATCTGATCAAATCTGATAAAACGCTCTTTCAGCTCTGTTGTTGGGTCTCCACAAACCCCTGAGAAAAATATCTGGCTCTCATGTTGACCAGCTAGTCGCTAACGTCGCCTGTCTGCTGTTCGGTGCAGGACGTGTGGCACACTGCGCGTTTATCAGAGCTTTTTACTGAGAACAGCCGCACTGATGAGAGCTGTGACACCGAAACAACGAGCTGAAAGACGCTGAAAAGGTCTGCGGAGTCAGGTGTGGACCCCTTTCATGTACAAGTAGTCATTTCATCTATATTGACTATAGCCGCCTTAAAGAGCAACTTAACTTTACTGACTCACCAAATCACATTTTGTCTTTAAGATTTGAAACCAACTTTTCAGGCGCTTAAAACTGGAACACCTCTGAGGTACATAAGCATTTTTAAGGCAGAAGAAATGTGCGTCTCAGCCTTTTCCTTCCTTTATCTTATCACTTCTCCAGCAGTGTTTCTCCTCCCGTGTCCCCATCTCTCCTTCTCCCCCCCGACTCTTTCTTCCTCAGTCTCTTTATCCAGCGGTCCTCCTCCCTCCTTATCCCCACCACACACTCTGACCCCCGCTGCCCTCTCACTCTTTATCTGTCTCTCTCTCACTCTTAACTCTCTCTCTCTCCGTGTACTGACCTGGCCCAGGGCTGATCTGGTTGTCATAGAGGTGGATGTCATCTCCGCAGGCGATCGGCGAGTCCTGTCCCTCCTCTCGGCCCTCGCTGCCCTCCTCCTGCTCCACCTCCCGCTGCTCTGGGGACACAACAGCACAGGGTCACCTCCTGGACCTCACCGGCTACCAGGCAGGGCAGCAAACTCACTTTTATTATTATCATCTCCAGCCAAAGTAGTTCAGGAAGTCCAGAAATTCAACAGGTACTTACGGTGCATTATTTCACAGGTCAGCTCGACAGAAATCTTCACGTATGAGAGCAGAAACCATTGAATTTTAATCATTTAGTTGTTTCAGCTCTACATGTTTAATAACAGCCCGATCATTGGATCATTTGGCTGTGATCGTGCCTTGTATGATTGCATGTGACCATTTTTAGAGAGATCTTAATGTGATCAAATGTTAAATTATTTTGGGGTGGACAATGTCTAAAAGATGTAGGAGTTAGTCAAACAATAACCAAATATGTATCACGCTATGTTTTGAATGTGACAGAAAACGAAATGTCCTTCCGTGTGTTATTATCTACCGGTGGATTTTATAAGACGTGTTATTTTATTCTATTTTTTTAGGGTATCTTTGTTGATCCTGTCAAAATAAATTCTATATATATATATAGGACCTCTACGTCTAAAACCCTAAACAATGGCACAAACTGTCAATTGAAATGACGCCGGTTGTTTTGATTTGAAGGCAAGTACTTCATGAATCAGCATGCAGACATGTTGTTAGCAGGTTTTTTGTGGTGTGTAATGGGCAGAATATTGTGTGCCAGAAAGCATCACAGGATCCAGCCTGGAGCCTGTACGTATGACTCATCCCATTCTCTCTTCCTGACACAGCAGCCCCTTAAATCCAATCCTACAGTAACTAGTGGGCTCCCAAATATCACCCAGCGATCGGCTTGATGCGACGAGAACAATATCTCATACTCGTGCTCTTTATCTGCTGACCTTATCCGTGAGGGGCCCCCAATTTCAGTTCATTCAGTTTGTCTTGCATCAGGATCATCCCTCAGCACTTGACATTATTTGAACCTCGCCGTGTCGTCGCCTTGCCTGCATCCCTCTGTGCCTCAGACTCACCAGCTGGGCTCTGACTTTCAAATCACCTTGGGAGAGAACAGCGGCTGCAGAGCACGAGGAGCACGTCGGCGGTTTTACTCCAACATGCAATGGTATCAATTTTAGAAAAAGTTTTTAAAAGGTTTATTACTTATTACTATTTTTGTAGTCTGGAGATATTCTAATCTGTCTGCTTTATACTTAACACGTATGTTTATGTATTCAAATATATACGATTTTCTATTAAGAATTAGGGTCGATGGTAATAAAAATAACAATCTGCATCCTTAACACATTCAGTCGTTCGAATAATAAATCAATCAATTCTGCAGCATTCGAATTCAGACGAGCTGCGCATGAAGCCAAGCTGGCCCTCAGTAACTGTGACCAGTCAATGCAAGCATGCAACATGTAGAAGGAACGAGGGACGTTTGATATGAAAACACTGAATGATTGATGTGTTTCCTTCAAATGGTGCGCAGCGTTCTGCAGCAACCTTTCAGATGTGATTGGAGCTGTGAGATGCAGGAACACCAAGGTGTCGCAGACAGCCACACTAGAGAGACATTTGCATCATTAAGATGCTTTAAACTTGGATGCTTTGTGTTCTGAGAATTGCCCGAAGAAGATACACAACACTGTAATGTGATCTAAGGCTGCAACACACCTTTGTTTTCATAGCTCTTATGACATAAACATTAGTGTACTTTATTTTAATCAAACCCTCTCGAGCCACTGAGGTGAACGTTACGTTGGTCTTTCACTGTGTGGATGTTTTAAAGCTGAGACGAGCCACCTTGCCTGAACTAAAGACCACCTCCACAAATAAAAATAAAGAAATGATATACACATTCACAAAGGCAGACATTTCTTCAGGGAACAGAGCTGAGGTATTATTTCACATGGCAAATTCCATGTATTGAGTGTGGCTGTTGTTTAGGCTGTTATTTACTAAACAGATCACAAGATAAGATGAGTCAGGATCTGACTCATCTTATCCTTCTGCTAAAAATATTCCTTGGGGAATCCCTGAATTAAGTCCTACAATCCACAAATTCCCCTTTAAAAACCAGCTGTAGAGTCGCTTCAACATGCGACACGAGGAAGCAATGAAGTCTATCAGGACGACACAAGCACAATCCCCTCGACGCGTCGCAAACCACGTTACTAAAAAACCTCCTTCAACGATCGAGGAGATCACACAGGCGAGTGCGTATCACACAATTATGTTTAATGTTTAATTCCCATTCTGCAAACACTGCACGTTTGTGGTTGTTGTTGTTACAGTTTCTTCTGTTCTGTATTCTAAGACAAAAAGAACAAAAATGTGCAGCCGTGATCAGATTCAGTCACTCACAGCTGCTTGCCAAGCGCACTGAATGAGCACATTAATGGTTGATATATATCGCAGTGACACATCAACTATTAACACACGAATGACGAGCACAATGGCACAGAAGGAGGCACCGGTACAACGGGATCACTTCTACACTGCACCACGTTCAACAAATATTATTTGTCACGTCACTCCGCTCAGCCTTCGGTCGACAAGTGCATTGTTCTTCCAGACCAGCCTTCACTAATGAACCTCCGAGATGACAATGTCGGATAATGCTTACTTGCCAACAATAATGTAATTGCATTTATATCCCGATAAAAGGTTCCCTAATAAAGACGGTTATGTTCGGCTGCAGCGGGGGGCCTTCTGTGAATCTGCTGAGTGAATCGGTGTGTTGCAGGAGGGGAATAATTGGCTGGGGGAGACAGGGAGATCCAATGCAACCATATTCTGTCCTGACTGCTTGTGCTGCACATACTAATTGGGTGCCTCTCCTTGGCTTGAAGGTAATGAAACTGCCGTTATCATAACAGCCGGAGCAAAGTTCATTATTTATATCCAAACGCAGTGGAGTGTGAGAGCTGGGAGAGTTTTCAGTGTGTGTGCCGAAGCTCTAATCTTTAATTCACATCTTCCACTATGGATATACTGTACAACGCACATTATTGGCGGCATTCAAAACAACAGAAATCCCTCGTCTGCCTCTTTTCCCGTCATGATAAGAGGATCACGCCGTTTTGTTCGCACTGTATCTCCAACTCATGGATCCCTTATTATTGGCTGCTGTGTTGGCTAACATTGAACATTTAGTGCACTCATGCGTCCCGGTGGTGGCTCAGACTCACCCATTTCTTGAAAGAAGTATCCATTCTTGGACATCCCAGAGGGGGGCGCCTCTGCAGGAGAGAGCAAAAGACAGTAGTCACTGAGGTGAAACTGGGCAGCAGTAACAGGCCCCCCCGCAGGGAGCAGTTTTCATTTTGAAATGAGATACCCATTATTTGTTATTATTTTAACACAGTAACTGTTGATATGAGAGATGTTACAAATACAAATATGAGAAATTATCAGACTTTTGTTAGTCATTTAGTGACTGATGTTCAAATATAAAAGCATCTCATGGATCCAGGAAGTAACTCACGAAAAATATTAATCATTCATCTGCCCCCTACTGGCCATCAGGAAACATGACAATGTCTACTGCTAACCCATGCAAGGGCTTTCATGACTGTGACGCTTTACAGTACAATGCAGTACTGATTTAACTGTCTTTCACATTAAACTTCCAAAACCGCTTCAACAAGAAAAGCATTTTGCATGTTTAAGGTTTGGTTAGATTCAACGACTTGGTGAAAGATTGTGTTAAAATAAATGTTAACTGTCTGTAGAAGCAAAGCCCTCTCGCGTCAAAGTCTGCCATTTTGTTGGCCCATCCATCCGCCCCGACCTCCTCCCGCTGCGAACGGCGTGACTTTATAACGTCCCAGTATTTCCTCCCTTTCTCCCGACAGCTGAGAGGAATAATTTCTCAGCACCAAATGATTGTGTTAATGTCTAAACCTATACTCTCTGTCAGACTTGGGAAGTAAAACCTTTCCTCCTGATGGGGCCATAGCTGTCAGAGACACTGTTGAGTGTGAGCGAGCACAAACTGGGAGACCCTGCAGTTCAACCAGAAGGCGAAAATTCCCTTTAGGGGCAGCGTTGTCAGAAAAATGTAAGGGCTTCATTCCTAACATGTTCATTAGGTAGAAGAAATGTTAACAGGCAATGATAATATGCAATACGCACTCTTTTCATCAGCAAAGGTCTTGACTTTGTTAATGCATTCAGTGATAATCCATAGTGAGTGTTGCTTCCAGGCGAGCAATCGTTTTGCGATGGTGGGGTGCAGCATTTTTTAAAATGGTGGATATCTCATTTTGGAATTAAAGTTAATCTGGTGAAGAGCTCCACTACAAATACACAGAGAGGGAATTTAGAGTACAACATTTCAGAGCGTTTGTCACGCGGCCCTGTGGATGCGTGCAGCATGCGGATGGCACAGAAAGACGAGGCAGATATGGAGAGGGGGGTACTTTGAAGGTTATTGAGACATTGTGGGCTCATGCTGAAGGAGGGAGGAGGGGGGGGGCGCTACCAGACTTCAGTGAGGCTTTTCTTGAGCATTAAGCCAATATGTTTACGTATTCATCATATAACCAAAGATCCACAGCATGTCTCGCGGGTATCTCCCTGACTTGACTGCTAAAATCACAGCCATCCCAGACAAAAGGACACAGGCTGGGGGGGGAACGGCACACGCACACACCTGTACAAGCACATACACCAACGCTGAAGAAGAGGTGCGTCCCTCCTCCTGAAAGGATTCTTTGATGTGACAAAGCCCAGCATACAAATACAGTATACAATTTTAATTAGACAAAGTATTCCTTCACTCTCGGGGTTGGACGTGGAGAGAAAATAAAACTCAAGAGTAAAACAACCGGGGATTCATTTATTCCCACAACAATTAGCTTGTTTAATCTACATAGGTAATGATCTAGCTGCTTGGTTCTGTAATAGATATTTGCATCTTTTTCTGTTAAGTCTCTCTCTCTGGCACTTTGGCTCTTGCTGCCCTGGTTGTCTGCAAACCAAATCTTCCCTGCGGAATCCAGAACATTTTAAAATAATCGTTTGACATTTTGGGAAATGTGCTTATTTGCTTTCTTGCCGAGAATGAGCTGACAGGAACGACACACTCTCATGTCTGAAGGGTAAATTTGAAGATACTGCCAGGATAGCAGGTTAGCTTAGCTTAGCACAAAGATTGGAAACAGGGGGAAACAACTAGCCTGACTCTGACTAATTAACACACAATCTCATTAGTTTAATCAGTGCAAAAATCTAACAGTAAAAATGAAATGTTGGGGTTTTAAGGGGGGTTGTGTCCCTAACAATTTCTTGGCGGGAAGCAGTGGTGACAAGACATTCACTGCTAGCAGCCAAGAAGCAGTCTCCCCATAAACCCCTATTTACACTTTTGCACTGATTAAACAGACGAGATATAAATTGTTTATTTGTGAATTTAGGGATCGATTTTTTCTATCTGTTCCCAGTCTTTATGCTAAGCTAAGCTAACCATCTCCTGGCTCCAGCTTCATATTTATGGATAGATACTGTATGTGAGAGGTTATCTTCTGATCTAACTCGCTAACTGGTATCACATGATTTACAAGATTTAGGAGTGTAATGTAAAGATGTGACACCTGCCTCTTTTACTCTTCGTTCAGGACTAAAGGAAAACGAATTCTAATTTACAAATGTTTTATATTATATTTGTCACATCACAGCATCCTTCTCAGAAGAGAGACACACACTTCGTTTCTGTCTTTTTCAAAACTGGAATGAGATGAAATGGAATACATTGATTTATCAGCCCGATGTGGCGACCTTCAAGACCGTCAGTCTGCCTGGTTACTAATGGAAAAAGACTTTTAAATGTCAAAGACCTTTTCTGTGTGAGCTTCTCACAAGTAACCGCCTAGACACTCTTAATTTTAGCAGGTAATTATTTACTTGACACTTGGTGATACTGCACATATGTCACACTATAAGAGAACAAAGATCTACACTGACTTTATTTCTATAAAATGGGCTGAGTTGCAGTAAAACTACTCCTTACTAAAGCCAAGGGGAAAATACTACCAGGTGAGCAGACTGTGTCTTTTTCGTCTTCACGAGGAATTCTAACAATGACTGATTGGGAATGACGATCTTTCAGATTTATGCAAAGAAAGTTAGTCAAACAAAACTCCCCAGTGTTTTTTTTATTTCCTCCCGATTTGGCTTCCTGAAATATTCAAATAAAAAACACAAATCAGCTGCCGTGTTAACACAAACACGTCGGGTTTCCCTTCACCTTCCGACACAACATCACGCAATCTGCTTACCTTGAGCTACACCACTCAGCTCGACTATAGGCATAATGTTTTTTGATATAATATTTAATCATCTTTTGCGTACCCTGGGTTATTTTACCTCACCTCCAACATCTGTTATTTCTACTCTCTGATTAGTCATTTTTATACGTGCAGCTAAATAAACCAAGAAGTCACTCAAAGTTCAGCAGCCTGAGGTGCACACGAGTTCTTGCATCATAGTGTGTGCGTTCTATTATGGTTGTTGTTATGATTCAGACATGCACCTTTTCACATAAACGTGATGTAAATTTTATTTGGTTGGGCCAAGTAACATTTCCATAACCCTTCACAAAAGTCTGAACTGAATTCTGTCACATTAACATAAAGGCTGCAGCAGCTCGAGGTGAAAACATCACATCATGTTCTGCCGTTAATCTATTACCTGGTTATCATCTCTAATGCATCCGTTTATTTTACAGTAAGTTGTTGAGGCGATTTTCTCTAACGTCCGCACAGAAAGGTGGGTTCAAACCAAGAACCCTCTTGCTGAGAGGCAACAGTGCTAACCTGCGCCACCCTATCACTCCTAATAATAATCAGATCTGTGTTTTAAAAATCTAATTCATGCCATCTGTATGGATGAAATTACGAATATCCTATGCAGCAAAACACTACAGAGCATGTGAGTAAATGAGTCACAACTGAAAGTCTCTTTGGGCATTGTAAAATAGGCCACAGAATTCTCTTTCTAATAAGTAATAAAGTCTATGAAAACACTTAGTGGTAGATCCACGATTCCCTGACGAAGCCTGTGAGAGAACAGTGAGCGTCGCTTCCTCTCCCACACCGAGTGTCACACAAGCATCGAGGCTAGGGCTGCAACTAACGACCAGTTTTATCATCCATGAATCTGCCACTTAAATTCTCAATTTGTCGATTAAACATCAGAAAACAATGACAAATGCAAAAACACAATTTCCAAGAGGTGACGTCTAATGTCTAATTTTGTCAAAAATAATCACAATACTGTAAAGACATCACATGAGGAGCTGCAGCTATCAAATGTTTGGCAATTTTGACTTAAACGATAAACTGATTATCAAAATAGTTGCAGATTAATTCATTGTCAATCATCTGATCGATTAATTGACTACTGTAAAGATGCTGTCATGTCTGAATAAAGCCATAAAGAACATTTACGTTGTAATGTTACGTACTCCATATTAGAAAATGAGTTTTATACTTATTAGCATTATTATTTAGCAGTAGCAGTTGTAGTAAAACCTGGAACAAAACACCACGGTGTGAAATGGTGGGCAAAAGAATAGTTACATAAAAATCAATGAAACTATGTTCAAAGAAATTATTTTTAGTACACACGGAGAGATGAAAATCACTGAACAAAAGCAACTCCTTCTATATCCTCGAGGGGTTCTTCTATTGGACTGCTCATTTATTTATGTGGCACATCATGCCAGCTTCCCGTGGACGCTGTGCTCCTCTGAACTGCGTCGTAGACTGAGTGCTGTGATCAGGAGCAGCATCACAGATTCATGCGCTCTGCTTGTATTGAGTCGTTTGGCACTGACAGATGCAGGAAGAGATTTAGAAGGATTGGAGGGGAATGCATGTTCTCCGTGTACTGGCTTTACCAGATCAATGAAAACACAACGGCCACTCTGCTCTGTTGTGAGACACCTAGCTTTGCTTCATGAGCAAATTAAGAGCTTTGTTCCAATGAAATGAACAATGGCACAAAATAAAAGTTTATTTTCTGGAAGTGAGTAGCGTGGCGTGTCCTTTTAACATTTCCGTAACGTAAATTAACTCCTAAATTCGATTAAATGTTTCATCTTCAGTTCGGACAGATAGAGCAGAAGTTAAATGAGCTGTAGTTCAGACTGCATTATTTGTTTTTGTCATGCCTTAATACACTCTAATACACTCTGTCTCTGCCTGCTATAATGGGCTGCACACACATGCAGATAATTGTTAGACAGAGCTGATTAAGGACC
This sequence comes from Enoplosus armatus, assembly GCF_043641665.1. NCBI lineage: Eukaryota > Metazoa > Chordata > Actinopteri > Centrarchiformes > Enoplosidae > Enoplosus > Enoplosus armatus. The sequence continues at coordinate 19,849,473 of NC_092194.1, forward strand.
CTTACATAGTTCATGCTCTGATGGTCGTTTATGAGACGGGCTCATTAGCAGTCATGAAGGCTATTCTTTTGAAAAATCAGAAGCAGAATTGAGACGTACTGACAAACCAACAGAGTCCCTGAAAACTAAAAGGTACAAGGACACCTGCCCCTGCATTACTCTGCACGAGTCATTCCTCTTGTTCACGTTTCTTCGACCAAACTATCCGAATCTCAGAACACTTCTGGTGAAGGATGTAGAGCTTTCTGCAGCCCCGGTGACTCAAATGAAACATATGCAAATGATCCGATGTGTGGATGGAGGAGTGACACACGATCCTGAACCGCTAACCTGTTTAAAACATTATCGTTTCAGAGATGGAGGTGAAAGATAAAAGATGCAGAGACAGACCTTTGCCTTAAAAACACTCAAAATGAGTCTACAAATACCTTCATTTCACTTCAAAGCATATTCACGTTTCAATAATGTCAAAATATCAAAGCAATAGCTTTTCATATGTAACCAAGTAATGCCAGACAGTAGATTAAGCACACATAAAAGAAACTATACATTGAGTAGCAATCACTGACGCGACCACATTTTGAAGAAACAGAAGTCAGATCTGTGCGCAAGCCGCATATTGCATCACAGCAGAGGCACGCAACGACACGCTAACCCACACAAGTAACGCATTGTGCTCCAGCGTTGTCCCTTCAGTCAGCCGCTGACGGTGTTTACAGCCCCTCCAGATGTGATTCCTGCTGGCCGTCTTGAACATTTCAAGGGCTTCTCCTTCTTTCAGCCCATTGCTTCCACAATATCGATGTATTTATTGATTGTTTCATTGCCATTAAATGCAAATCCATCTTTAATTTGACCTATTTATTGAAGCTTTTTTTTCCAAGATCTTTTATTAATCCCCGATTTCACTGTCAGGTGAAACATCAGTTAATGAGCTTCTTTATTAACCGTTTGCAAAAGGTCCTCTACAGGGAGAGGAGGCAACAGAAACAGACTACATTAAAGAATAAAAGAAGAGAAAAGCTTCATAATGACAACTTTAAAATGTGTAAATGTTTTTCTTTCCTACCCACACCAGGGGCCACATGTATAAATGATGAGTACGCACAAAAACCATGCATGCTCCATTTCCCACACATAAACTGGTATTTCTAAAAACAGCGTGAAGTGCACACTTCAGGTCATCCGTGCACACGTTTCTCTAGAGGCTGCGGCGAGTGATCTGATAGCGATCCGACAGTGACATTTTTAAAAAATGGTGCCCAGGTAGCTCAGCTGGTAGAGCGCCTACCATTAAGCGCAGCGGTCCGGGTTTGATTCCAGAAACTGGTTTCAGTTCGGTGTTCTGTTTCTGAACGCTGTTCACTTCTGGAACAGTTCTACAGCTGTTGCTGCTCAACCGACGTTGTTACATCCACCATTTTGTCAGATCTGTGACCAAGAAAACACCTTTTATTTACTCCCAAATGTCCTTGTTGGAGCATCATCTGTGGGTACACAGCTGGTTTGTGACTGTTTGTGATTTTATTTCTATGATCGGTTTACTGCTAACCAAGCTAGCCGCTACACTGACTCATAAGTAAGTAGGTTTCCTACAAAAACTCTGGTCTAAATCTTGTTTGTGGAATCTCGTTTTGTGATTTTTAACCATTGAATTTGTTTTCACAGTCGCCTCTAGTAAGAACTTAAAAGGCCAACTGCTGTCTTCAAGCTTTAACTTTGCTAGCTTTGAAAGAGTTTTGGAGCAGGCAAACGTATTGATATGCAAACAGTTAAACAAACGGCACATCTACATTTATTTATGGCTGAATGTGTGATGTAAACTCTCACTAAAATGAATAAATGCACAGGAACAAAACCAACTTCCTCAAGCTCAGCATGCCTCTCATAATGCACCCATACAGTACGGGTTATCTCACAACTACAAAAGAGAAAGCTCACGTAACATGTCTGTGTTTAATTTACCTCTGAGGTGAGTATTAAAAGCATGAAATAAACACAAACGGTGGTGAGACAGAAGTGACTTCCAGGAAGAGACACTTTAGCAGAACAGTTCATGCAACAACAACAAAAAAAAAAAAGATGTATGATAACTTTCTGCAGAAAGGAGGAAGCGGTCTACTTGCAAGCAGGAAGTCACAACTGGTGGAAGAGTATCGCACACACGTCTGATCACTTTTACTGATCTGATGTGTGTGCGTGGGTGTTTGTGCATGTGAGTCTCTTAGTCTGAGTCAGTCCTTTCATCATCGCCCAACATATACATGAGGGAAATATCTGTCAGTCAGCCGAGTTTACATGTCACAAACCCACAAGTAGGGCTACATCTGCTCTGCTCGTCACTTGCTGCCGCGTCAGTACATGCCACATGACAAACTCTTTCTTCCTGATAAGCCCAAACCTTCGTCTGATACCAGCTATCTGCAAAAAAAAGACGGCAGGCAGCTGCTTGTTGCCTTTGCAGCGATTGTGGTTTTTGCATCAGTTTGATGACTAGCGAGCAGCAACGCAGCAAGTAACAGCTGTTTGACGACGTCAGACAGACAGGTTTCAGCAGTGAAAATGTTACCTGAGATGTTCTTGTGATTTCTGTCTCTGGAACCACAAACACCCCCTGTGGGCTACGAATCAAACACCAGCCGACCCTTCCCTCTGCTTTGAATCCCCTTTTTGATCCTTATGTTCTCAAAAGAGAAAAATAAAATGTGAAGGGAACATGAATTCCCACAGTCCTTAAGAAGAAGAAAAAAAACCAAACAAAGTACACTCAGGGATAGTTTTAGTGATTTGGATGCCCCAGGCAAAGATTGAGATGTAGCCCACGCGGTGTATGCGCGTGCCCATATTTAATATGATTTACCACCTCTCTTACCAAGTCACAGAGCGCCGTCACAGCTAAGCACAGGAGGAAAGCCAGCCCCCCCCCCACCTGGCATGACACAGTCATATAGAGAAAACTGTTTCAGTAAACAAAGCTAAGTTTGGATTCTCCGTGAAGGACTATAAATGCTCTTCACTCATGTCACAAGAAGATAACGGTTCTTAGGAGCAGATCCTTTATACTCCAAGTGTCAAAAGCATGTGAACTAGCTGCGATCCTGGTGCAGCATGGCACAACCTACAAGAGGCTAACACAGGTGGCCATCACCTCTAATCCCCTTCACAAGCAGCCGGCAGTTTAGTCGTGACTAATATGGAGCAATCAAAAAAAAACATCTTTTTAAGTTGTTTCCGTTGCCTACATTGATTACATTCGCATCTGATTACATTTACATCAGTGACGATGCTGCAAATACTGTGAGAAAAGCACCAAACTGGCTGCTCCGTTTAAAGACCAAAACCAACAATATGCAACGATGCGTCTCTTAATACTCTCCATCTTCCACAGCCTGTCTGCTGCGCTCCTACTTAAGATGTAAATCTTTAAAAACAGGTCAGGAAAATATGCTTCCACTTTTTAAAAAGGCGAAATAATTTCCTAAACCAGCTGGACGCTGTATGTTTTACAAAATATTACTCAAAGAGTAAAACGAGCGTTTGTTGGGAACTATTTTCAGCTGAGAAGTATAAGAAAAATATTGAATATCACCACTTATCCATCTTTAAAGGACAAAACACCCTGAGAATACCTGCTCTATTGATGAATGATATTCACTATATTGGGAAAATGGTGAGTACAAAAACATGTAATGTACCTATTTTGCTTGATCAAGATGAATCAATAAAGGGATGCACTTCTAAAAGGTAGGTACCCATGCTGTTTGACCTTTGTTTAATAACGCAGTGTGTTGCTTACAGACTGCAGATGCAGTACACTCCACACTCCTGCTGCTGTTTGAGGGCTTCAGGTATTTAATCAGCAGAAAGGGAAGGATCTTATACATTCTACAAGCAGTTGTTGATGACTTTATTGGTGAGAGTCACTCATTACTCTAACCCAGTGCAGACTCTCAGCCTTAATTGCATTAAAAAACACGTTTTGATGTGTATTTAAATGCTCCAAGACAACAGGAAGTCAACTTATACGACCCTTGGTGTGTATATAAACCAGCCAGGTTGAATCGGAGCCAACCCTCCTCCCCACGCAGGCTGATCTATCGCAGGGCGGTGCGCTGCAGGTACATGCAAAACAGATGCCAGAACCCCCAGGAGGGACAAACCCTGGAATTTAAGGGAGAGGTGAGGCTGAGAAGTGAAGAGGGCAAGAGATTAAAAGGCGCCCCTGCTGCGTTTGTAGGGGAATCTACGAAGGCTGGGCCAGCACCGCGGAGGAGGCCGGGCCTTTTGTTGGCTAATTGTGCCCACGGGCTCTCTCGGCACCCGTCCTCTCTGGACTGTGGTCGTTGAGAGAGCCCAGGCGGAGAGGGAATTCCTCCCGGCGCCCTGCCCGGGGCTGGTCTGTTCGCTCGTATACACGTTTTAAACAGCAGGCCCACATTTGGCCTTTATTTGTCTTCTTTTTATTCCAAAGGAATTTTAAAGGAACTTCAGTCGGCACGCTAATTACACACACATTGTAAATGGCAATTTACAGTATGTGTTTGCATGGTATTTCCCAAGAGGTGTGGGGGCATACTGGGGCCTAAAGTTAGGTTTGTTTCCCCCGGTCTGAACCATACTACAAACACGTACTTTGATGCAGTTCTGTATTTCATTAATTCAGGTTCATAGCGAACTGAACCAGTTACTTGTCACGTAGACCTACATGTTTATTAGACACAGGTTTGGCAACTTGTCTTCGCATGAGGTTCAATTTGAAAAGGAGGGGAAGTAAAACTAAAACTCATGGTCTTCTCTTGACCAAGACCAAAGGATTTATCAACTAAATGAAAAAATAATCAGCAGAAGAATCGAAAATAATCAGAACTACATCACAAAAAATGTTGTAAATGTGTGTGAATGTGAGCTTACAGTTTACAGTTCAATAACAATGGAGACACAAGCTGCTGCAGGTATCACACCCCCACCTTAACCTCTTGGGTGACAGCCAACTGCTCTACTCCAAGCTCCTCTCGAACATCTCAGATCATTATCCTCTCTCTAAGGGAACTCCCAGACTCTCTACGAAGGAGTACAAGTGCAACGGCTTGTATTTGAGATCTTATCCTTTCCATCACCAGGCGAGGGCGAATCCACATCGCGCTGGCTTGGGAAAGCCGCTCGAGGAGCTGGTGGTGAAGGGGCTCATTCTGTAATCTCGTCCCGGATAAGCAGCCAAAACGGCTGTGGTGGGGAACCACCCTGCCATTCTATGAGGTGTATTTGTGCCGCAGCGTAACCACGGAGCTGCTGAAAGGCAACCACATCAGTGAGGTGCCGTTTCAAGCCCAATCTGGTTTGGATGACGTAAAACGAAACATGATTTGGCTTGATTCTCATCATAACCCCACAGGGTCGCAGTCGCTCGCATCCCGGCTCCATCAGGACAAGTCCTCGCTGGTCTCCCGTCACATTCGCAGGCTCGCACTTTCACTGCGATTTGCCACTTATTTGTCAACTCCACCTGCCACCAAGAACTGTGGCGTTAATACATGCTGAATCTTAAACTACAACAGCTAAAAACTGAGACACCAGTTTCAATTTCAAAAGCCGATAAAATCTCACCTTTCCAGAGGCGATTCGCTGTAGAAGTGAACCTGCATTTTTAATCAATATTTCAAACTGGAGGAGTCAATAATATTCAACAAAATTACAGACCACAAAATGTGTTTATAAGATGCAACCAAATCCATTTAAAAGGTCTCACATTCTCTGGATGATACGCTGATCCATATTACAGAGCAGCCAACGAAAAAACTGAAAAAGAAACATTGATTAATCATCATGTTTTAAGCAGAATTTCCCAACATTTTCAGGTACTGTTTGTATTTAAATACTAAATGCATTTGAGAGAGATCAATATTATCTGAATGTTGTCAATATGTTTTGCCAATTAAGTTCTTATAAAACCCTAACCCTAACCCCTAACCCACTACACCAAACAGGCCTGTACTGTACTGTCCTCCAGCCAGGCAGCCGAGGTAAACACCACCTTATTTGATGGATGCTTTTATCCAAAGAACCTTGTACAAGCACAATGAGTCACATCGGAAGAAAAAAATATCTCTTTTTGTCCTTTAGTTTCCTTGAAACAGATTGGTAGAAATCCTTATTCAAACTCAAGGGTATAATGAACCACATGTTTGCAGCTCGCTGTCCCCGTGTTTTCAGGGAGGGATGCTTACGCTGTTAACAAGGAAATGTAGAGACATTTGAGTTTGTAGCACCACATTGTGACAAGTGACTGGCAAAAAAACCCAAAAACAATAATTAAAACTCAAAATGTCAAAATATCACAATTCAATTGTGAGTCTCCTTCTCCAGGATGCATTCTGCCAGCACTTGTTTTCATCACCGATTGTTTTATCCACAACATGTTGTGGAAAATGGCCGTCGCGTATTCACATCCACGCAAGAGATACTGGTTGAGCTTCTTTTTCTAAATGTTAGAAAAATTAAAATATGACTTTGATTGATTAAAAGGGGAAGAACTGCTGGCTCTGCTGCAGACAGCCGTGTCCCCGGGCTGGCGTCGGGCGTTGATGATGTCACAGCAGAGCGTTGACCACGAGGCTGGCGATGAGCGAGCTGTCTGGCCAGCAGGTGGACTCTGGCTGGGCTGATGCTGGACAGCCATATGCTGCTGATGAGTGTGTTTCTAACTGTTCACACACCTTCACACGTCGACGTGTATGATGCGTCTGTGCGGGTCTAAGAGGGGATGAGTTTTAACGTGTGTGGTGGAGGTTGTGCACGTATGTCTACGCAATTTTGAGAGAGAGAATGTGACAGAAAGCGAAAGAAGAGTTGCTTCAGGCTGAGGCGCAGCAAAGCCCGAGTGTTTAAAGGACGCGAGCAAACCTGACCAAACCAGTTAAAACAACACTGCACGTTTGATCTGAGGATAAAACAAGAATATTTCATACTGTGTCAGCCAGATGGCCATGCAACCAGAGAAAAACGAACAGGTTTGGCCTCAATGTGATTCATTTTTGAATAATCGTGTAATTTAGATTTTACATTTGTGCAGAAATTCAGTCCTGCAGCATTTCTGCTTCCCGGCCTGTTTTTGCCCTGAATGTTAGATGCGTCCCTTGGCGTCAGGTCTGTGGACTGAAAAGCTCTGCAGTAATCCTCTGGTCCTTTCACCTGAGAGGGAGTGATAGTTATAGTGAGCTGGCTGCTGCGAGTTCACAGATGAATCCGGCCCCCGTCTGCGGGCGCAAGACAAGGCATCGTGACTGAGGTTAGCGCAGGAACACGCTCCAATTTAAACCCCTCCTTCCCCCGGCGCTTCATCATTTGCTTACCCCCTTTTTTCTTCTCGTCTGTCCTCCCTCCATCTATTTGTATGTCTCATTTTCCATTTTCCGTATCTTTCCCTCTCTTTTTCCCTGCTTTTCTGTCTGTTCTCTCTAAATCTCTAACAGTTACACACAGGTACGGGATTACGCTCAGGTGCTGCAGCAGGGATGCTCTGCTGTGTGTGTGTGTGTGTGTGTGTGTGTGGATGAGGGTGTTGTTCCACTACACACACACACACACCAGCCAACCGCTCGCTGAAGAAATTGGCTGCCTCGATTTTCATAGAAGGGGGGGGGGAAGCCGCCATTGCTGGGGGATTCCTGCTAATTGCTTGCACATTCCGCTCTTCCTCTGGCTCGATTAAAGCCAGGCCACCATCTCCCTTTCAAGTCTGCTGTTCTCCACACAGCCCCTCTACTGTACTGTGTGCTTCTCCAGCCTGCCCGCCAATCCGACAGCACATCTCACTGCTTTTCATTTGTGGTGTCCCCCCCCCCCCCCCACCACACACACACACACAGAACTGCACAGACACAGTTTCGACTGAATCGATGTCAGGCAGCGGGAGAGAAAATGCCGGCACAAAGTCTAGTCTACTGTATATCTGTCAGGCTGTCGCTTCCCAGGTCCTTTCATGTGCGTGTCCCTACGCTGTGTGCGATGTGGAAAGAAGTGATTTGGATTCTAATGTTTCCACTACAACACTTTCCAGTAGCGTACAGACGATGTGACATTTTTAAACGAGATAAAATATCAAATTCAGTAGCTGTTTTAATCAAATGAGCCTTTCAGTCGAGTATTCATACCTTGTTAGTACGTGGGGGCCCTGATGAGAATCAAACCACTAACCTCAGCAGTGTCAGCGCCCTGCCCCGTTCAGTAGCCCTCTTTCTCTTTGCTTTGCTTAGTCGTATCCCGCACCACACTGGCAGAATTTAAATGAAGCAACCTCGGCTACCTACTGTTCAACAGCTTATTGTCCTACAGTATGTTCCACTGCTTGTTGAATCCTCCACCTGACACTGGGTGTAGATGGGGTTTGTGTAGTCTTCTGTCCGTTTCATGTCTTGAGCCTTCTCCTTGCTCTGTAGGTGAGATCTTTTTGCTCCTGTACATCAGTCAGTGTGAACTGTGCTGCCATGCTGATGTGCCTCTGCAGCAGTGGTACCTACCAAGTCACACTCCTTTATTTTTATTGTACGACACCGTATTACTCAGACAGACCTTAACTACGCTAAACGTGCTGGAATATGGACGCAATTTTCGGCGCTGCAGCATATGGATGATGTAAATGACACCGTCGCGACATGCGGCAAGGACAAAAAGGACATCAGACAGAGTGCGAAACGTCTCTTATGGACAGAGACTATTCGTGGCGTGTATGTAAACCCGGCACTCAACAGCTGTATGGAAACAGAAACCTGACAGAAATAACACTCAGTCTGAGCGGGAAGGAGAAAATGTCTGCGGGACTCACCGCACAGCGTGATGCAACTTGTTTCTGTGATGCAATTGTGTAGGTCATACATAGTAAGACGTGTGTGTCTGCGTTCTCATGCGTGTGAGATTATAATGAAGTGTGTGTGTGTGTGTGTGTGGTGAGTCTGCGGTATACCTGCCACACATATTACCACACTCACTTCAGCACATTGATGTTTCTGCTCAGGCGCATGGAAAGGGAAGCGCTACAATCAAGGTTTGGGAATTCATCAACACGGGCATCCTCATGCATCTTGGAATAATTACTATGTTGGGGAGGGGGTGTACATATCAAGAGGAGGGGAGCAGCAGAGCGCCATGTCTACCAACTCTGCTGTGTTCTGTTTGATGGGTTTAAATTTAATTCACTGCAAAGGAGAAAGTACTCGACACAGTACAAATTGTTCTGTGCTGGCGACGCTGTGCAGCCTCAGTAGACCGTACAAGAGCAATATTAAATAGGAACTGAAACAAATACCTCGCTGTGCACAGTTCTGCTTCCTGTGCTGTAACCTGTAGAGTAAACTTTAATCTGCAGTGAATGGGTGTGTGCATGCTAGAGGGTGACGGTAAACTGCAGCCTAATTACACGACGGCAAACCAGAGCAGCATGTCATGACCAAAGACGGGAGAGGACCACCAACACCGTGTGTTTTTATTTTCTAAACATGTGCATTTATGTGTTTATGTGTGTGTGTGTGTGCGTATGCTGTGTAAGAGATTATGTGCACTTCCATGCCTGTGTGCATTTATACTTGCTTCTGCTTGACTCAGCGAATGATCCTCTACTTTAAATCTAGACACAATGGCAGCCGACCATCTGCTTTATTTCTGAGTTAAGAGCATCTATTGTGTTCTGAATGAGACGAAGACGTGACCTCTCTGTGAAGTCGGCCCATAACATCGTTTCTCATCTTTCGCCCGCTGAAAACCGCTTAAATACTACTGATGAATTCAAACGTGCAATCTTCTGCTAAAAACAAAGCAGACTAGGAAAAACGACTGTGGAGAAACAAGTACGTCCATGTTTGTGAATAAAAAGGACCTCCCCGTTAATTGTCAATGACTGTGACACTTTGGTTAAAAATAACTGTACTGGTGTAGCTGGATTCAGTCTAACTTGATTTATGATTACTGGTTGTTGCACAGTAGTATTTAAACCCCATTTTATCTGACCATTGAAAGACAACAGTTTTGCTTTTATCCTCACAATAATAGATGCTCTTTTTATAGTGCTGCTACAAAGCAATGAAGACATGTGGAATTAAAAGGTTTGCAAAAGTAACACATTAAATACCATGTTGGGACTGCAGGGCTATTTCTGTACATGGTGGTAATAGGGATAGGACGCTTAAATAGCTTGAATAGCTTGAATAGCAGAATAGATTTTGGTCATTCCTAAAGCCTTCACGCTGCAACAGAGATGTCGCGGAGCGCTGTTGAACTCTGTTTGTTAACTACTGTTTAGTTTGGGCTTTACTTCATTTTCTTTCTCATGTCTAATAATAAATAAACTGGGTGAACGGATGTTTGACTGCTCTTAACTTTGTCCACTTTGTTCATTTGGATGTTGAAAGGAACACCGAACAGGACATTGTGTTTAGGAAAGTTATTCAGTCAGTTGATTCTCATAATTACGCTTATATTGCTAATAATTATGAATTTAAATTTCTATTTTAAAAAGGCAGAAATTCTACAAATTTTAACATTAAAATGAATTTAAGAAAAATGTATTATTAAGTATTAAGAAGTGCATTTTTCTTTCACTTTTACCATGAAGACCATGTTTAATGCACACTGTGGTGTCTTCTTGAAACATAAACACAACAACTGGGGACATCAAATCCAGTTTCAATCTGCCCCTTTTAAAAACAAAGTGGTAAAACTAAAGAACCTGAGTCCGTCTCCTAATAACACGGAGGAAGAAGAAATCACTTGAAAACCTTTAACCTCTAATTTAGATTCTGGTCTTGACTTGATTCAAAAATGCGATAAGCAGAGCTGCGTGATTAATTGTACAAAGACTAGGTGCTGCAGCTAACGACTATTTTCATTATCAATTAATCAGCACATCATTTTTTGATTAATTGATTAACAGTTGTGTTTATGAAATGTCCCACCGCCCGAGATGATTGCTTCAAATGTCTTGTTTTGTTGCCGATTATTCGATTATCATAATTGCTGTTTAATTTTGTGTCGATCGACTAACACATTAATCAAGTCATCACTGAAGCTCTAATAAAGACCGTGATCTTGATTCCATCTCATCATTATGTATCAATGATTCTGCCGTGTTTGCATTAGTGGGGAGATCCAATGCATCTTACCAAGTGCTCCCAATTTCTCTCTAAGCTGTAGGGTGACTGTGCGTTAATCCATGTCACAGACTGTGCACAGGAATAGGGGGGCAGGACACCGACATAAATAGATCTAACGTTTGCGAGAGACAAGCGGTGGAAGTAACGGCTTCTCGGGGTGAAGCACATTCAAGAGCGCCATGCCCGTTGTGTCAGGGAAGTGGTATCTTCATGGCACACCTGGAGAAATGTATTGTAATGCTTTTTACGTGGGTGTGTTGGGGGGCTGCTGTTAAACGTGACCGGTTACATCAGCTCCTTTTGATGTACTTACCAGAGGCCAGACTACCCTTTTCGGAGGGGGAAATTAAAATTTGCATCAAGGACATGCAGGAAGGGATGACAATAGGACAGAGCACGGGTGCACGGCGCACAACGAGCCACCAAAATTGCACCAAACCGGTTGCATTACTGAAGAAAAATACTGAGAGGAACTGCGGTCTTGGTAAAAATGTAGCTTTGCCAATGCAGAGCTGCACTTTGCACTGTTAAACTGCACAGAAATGTTTTTGAAATCGTTTGCCATCCTGATTATCTTTAAAAACACTGAAGAAGACCTAAATGTGGGTTTATGTTACGGAGCATTTCCCCCAAATGAATCATACTGCTATGGGTGGAATCCTGTTATCATTATTCATACGACTATTAGCAGCAACAATAGTTGTTGTGGTAGTTGCACCTCATTGATGTCAGAGAGAGAAAATCCTTTATCACCAAAATACTACGTGATACAATCCACAACACCAACAAGACCCCTTTCACATAAAGGGCGACATTCAGAAACTCACGATACAGTAAATATTCACCAGTGCTCACTCACGTCACACAGTATCCCTCCGCAATTTATCACCTTGACCTTAAATTGATTGAGATTGTGATCAAGTTTAATACGTCATTCCAAAAATAACCTCATGAGCCTCATACTGACTCCACTGCCCGCCCAGTGACAGGAAGTGTTTTCATCACACACCAGCACTGCAGGTCTGAGTATGTAAAAACAAACACTCTGCTTTCGACACTTCTCCCTCTTCTGCCTGTTTTATCTTCAAAAATACACCCCAGCCCCTGGTGTGTGTGTGTGTGTGTGTGTGTGCGTGCGTGTGTGTGTGTGTGTGTTTTATGGATTCAAATATCCAGATAAAAGAGTGTGTATGTATGTAAATGTGTGCGTGGGAGAACATAAAAACAAAACAAAGAAGATGGAGTAAGACAGAGATATAAAGACTAACAAGAGGAAGTGTGTGTGTGTGTGTGTGTGTGTGTGTGTGTGTGTGTGTGTTGTAATTGTAATGAGTGGCCTTCTCCATCCTGTGTTCCTTGAACTGTGCAGGATGAGTGTCTGTGTTGACACATCTACATAATTGTTTCGTGTGTGTAAACCAACAAATTATGTAGATAGAATGAATTGTGTATATAATTACATGCAGTGTGTATGGACAGTATCTGCAACACAGTCGGTGTGTGTGTGTGTGTGTGTGTGTGTGTGTGTGTGTGAGTTTTCAAAAAATGCTCATGCGTGAATTCACTCGTGTGTGTGTGTGTGTGTGTGTGTGGCTGTCTTGTCGTGTCTTGCACGGACGTGTTTTTTGTAATATTTCAGTGCTGGTGTGTGTTTGTGTTTGTGCGTGTGTGTTACTGTACATAATAATGTGTGTGTGTGTGTGTGTGTGTGTGGATGTGTGCTTCTCCTCTGCCCAGATGGCTGTGCTCAGAGGCTGGAGCTTCTGAGATCTGTTGCCAGCGGTGAATACTGATCAGAGATCACTGTCACATCTACGGGTCACTCACACACACACACACACACACACACACACACACACACACAGGCTCACGTCATCCATCTTCACTCACACACACCTCCACTTCCACATGGTCGAACTACTAATTTACACAGCCACTATGTGTCCTCCATGCTGATATTTTCTGGCTCCGCAGGTCACGGCTGCAACACTGATTGCCAGGCTGCCTGTCACGGCCGCAGATTGACACCCTGCTCGCACCACGCTGGGATTATGATATTTAATCAGAACTGTTTAAAGAAATGTGTTTTTACAGAGCCGGATCTTTCTGCTCCCACTGAACACTTCGTAGCTACAATGGGCTCTTCAGAGCACTCACTACAAAACAATTTCACGTTAATTGGCAAGCAGATTGATAATCGATGAATAGTTAAAATCGTGTTTACAAAATGCTAAACATTCCCTCGCCGCAGCTTCTCAAACGTGAGGATTTGCTGCTTTTTGTTTTGTCTACTAATGACAGTAAACTGAATATTTTGGGGTTTTAGACTGTTTTTTAGACATTTTGTCACCTCTGGCTTTAGGAAATTGCGATGGCCACATTTTACTGACCGAACCATGAATTAATTAATTGAGAAAATCATCGGGTTGGTTAATCAATAATGAAAATAATCGTTGGTTAAGGCCCTAAAACAACGACGCATTTGGAAAACAAAAATACCTCAGCTATGTAATTTTAATTAAACAAGAGTTTCTCTTCGGAAATGCTGAATAATTTTGATTCTGGTGATATGGTTTAAATAATGATCATGATATTGATAAGAACATGTTTATGATATATGTATCACCATATGGTGAAAATGCACTAAACTTGATGTTCAATGCATTAATGTGTGCTCCACTGCTGCATTCCTGTTTTTTTTTGTTTTTAACAACAATTTACTGAATAATCAACATGGATAAAATAATTTTGCATGATCGCCCATTCCTATTGTGAATATTACCTTTTCACGAACAATCCAAGGGAAAACATTATAGGAAACAGTTCATCATCAGTGAGGTTCCCACAATGCATTGTTACGAGCTGCAGTCATTTGTCGTTGTCCATTCTGAGAGCAAGCAAACAAAATCAGAAAGGTAAATGAATCTACGCCTCAGTACTAAATCAGAAACTCACTGCAGCATCATTACACTGTGTAATCACATGTGAAGCTCTGTGGGAATTTACAGCCCCATAAAGTGAATCCCGTACCTGCTGACCTCGTCCCACAGCGCCAGCTGCTCCTTCACCTGTCAGCAGGTTGCCACTGATAATGACACGATCTGGAAGGTTGCTCGCAATATGCTGCAATAAGGGTTTTCTGTAACATCTTCTGTAGTCTGTGTATACATTGTGTTCCACTGTGGTGGACATGTTCCTGTTATGTATGCTGAAAGGTGCTGCGCAGAAAGGCTCGCTCTGCTTTATTTGAAAATCCAGAGGGCCGTGAAGTGTTTGGAGAGCAAGAAATCTAATCCTCTGGCAAAGTCATTGTTGAGTCACTGGTGGTGATCAATAACTCCATCAAATTCCTGCAGATATGTTTCGGTCATTTTGCTCTCCTGGGCATTTAAACGTTAAATTACACAGAAAACAGTTGTTGACATTAGCGGAGGCGTCATTCCTCTCCTTCGATTGGTAACAAACCTTTTGAATATTTTTCCGTTCACAGAAGCAAACGGTTCTTCTGCCCTCTCCGCCTCTAATCAGCACTAAGCAAATGAATGCAAATTACTCTTCAGAGGACGAGCCACAGCAGTGTCCATCACGCCTCGACACACACTCTGAGATGTAGTTAGTGTGCACAGCGCATGACGCTCACACACACACACACACACACTCTAATACATCTCACGACTGAACTCTGACAAATACACACACACAAAATGAAACACAGATATGTTCCCACACATTATCCCATGCAGAAAGGGTTGTGTACTACAAACAAAAACACGCTCGCGCACAAACACACATACGCTCAGATAATATTCCTGCACTCGCATTATCCCACATAATGTCCTCATCACACACACACACACACACACTGAGACGCAGTATCCCATTCTGCCTTTCCAGACAAAATGAAAGTGAGGAGGCAGCCGCATCGCACCTCCAAATGGGCTCTGGTCTCTCAGAGGACTTTCAGCGGGGGGAGAACTCGCTGCTCTCCTGTGTGTCACCAAGTCTAATCTGTCTGTCTTTCTCTACCTCACGCACACACACACACACACACGTTTCAAACAGGCACAAACGCACACATACACAGACGCCGATTTATGGATGCACACATCTTTTTTCCCCTCAATTTCTCATGCACTGAAACACATGCACACACACACACGCACGCACACAGTACACACAGATCCATGTGCACACTCACACACTCTGTTTCTCGCGCCGCGTCGATCCCTCTCCGTCTAGCAAGCGCACTTGCACGAGCCCCGTCAGTGCAACACATGAGAAAGTGCATTATGAGCCCGGGCTTCCTCTGCATTCCAGCTGTCCCCGCTCGACAGGTATACAGGCTTTCTCTGGGGGGGGGGGGGGGGGGTTTACAATGCAATCGTTTCTCAAGGTTCAATGCCTGAACTGAAGAAATACAACGCAGGAACCTCTCATGTCGCATTCCAGACATCAAGAATAAGAAGAAGAAGAAGAAGAAGGAAAAAAAGGCAACAACAGCGCTTCAACAACCCCTCCTCCCCTGAAAAACAGGATTTCTGTCACAAACAGAACATCGCCTAAGTACACAGAAAGAGCAAACACAAAAAACACCAAGAATGTACAGTAGAACGCACGCACACCCAAACATCTGCCGTCCCTCAGAGTGGAAGTGGAGGTGGGCTGCACATGTTTTCACAGGGGGTTCTCAGGTTTCACTAGGTAGGGAACCCCAAGGTTCTCCCAGTGAACGCTGTGTCGTGCACAGCTGAGGAGCAGCTCTGAGAGCTTTGATCCACTTACCCGAAGGCACAAAATGAAGAACTTTGTTGGTCTCCATAGCTGAGCAAGTGGTGGCGAATGCACACTTCCTCTCTCCAACCGCCTCCCCCCCCCAAGTCAACCCATCATGGTTGTGTTATCCTGTGCTGATGAGTGTGAGATCACCTCTGCTCCCTTGCTCTGCTCTGTTTCTGACTGCCTCTCAGACACATGCAGTGACTCAGCCCCACTCTGCCTGCCTATTCACTGTCTCACCGCTGGGTCCTAGTGCCTTCTCTTCTCCGCCTCACTATCCCAGCTCACCAGTCAGCAGCCTATGGCAGGCCAGCATGCGGCGAGGCGAACCGCACGTCAAGACACACCTCCCCAACACGGCAAGTCCAACATGTCATCTCGTTATCGGCCATACCGACTCACCTGGTCGCCATTGCTTTGTCATATAGGTCGGACTGACCAAAGTGGTTTCACATTATGTGAGCTAATCTCCCTCCATGATCTCGTTCACATACGTCTCCAGTTGTACACTCATACTGGCTCATGTTATGTCTGAGTTATGGCTTTGTCTTTCTCTGCGAAATATTGTGGATCAGAATTTAATCAAGATAAATCTGAACCAATTCAGGTTCCAGCTCCTCAAATGTGAGGATTTGCTACTTTTCTCATTTTATTTCACTTTGCACTGTTGGTTGGACAAAAAACTATTTAAAGACATCTCCATGGGCTCTGGAAAATTGTGATTTTTCACTATTTTAAGACATATTTAGAATAGCTGGACGATTAGTGGTTGGAACATATGGCGGCTACGTCAACCTTTGTTGCATGTCATACTCCCCTCTCTCTCCCCATGTTTCCTGTCTGCATCTATACCGTCAACTATTGAACTGAGCCCTGATCAGAACTGACTTATATCTTTGCCTTGATGTGAGAAGAACATGATGGCAAAAATTGGTTGATATAGTACCTGACAGGCAGAAAAAGAAAGCAAAGCATTACAAAATATGTTTTACAAGAGAAATCCACAGTTAGAAATACTGCTGATTTTGGCAAACCGGCACCAGGGAGTGTAAATTATGAGCACAGAGAAGTCCACCATGCCTAGATAAAGTGACGGGGACGGGGATCTTTGTGTCGACACCTGATGCCAGGTAACCTCAGGTAACAACTAAACTAGGTTTAATTGTAGTCACTGTGAACTCAAACACACAAATCTAATAAATTAATTCATGTTTGTACTAAAGACCACAAACTGCACCTGATCACATTCTTACATTCAAATTCAAATACTCAGAAATAAAACAATAATATCAACCCTGTACCCCCCCCCCACCCCCACCCCTCCTCCCACTAGTTGTTTCCACCACACACGAATCTGCATTTGTAAATAGTAACACCAACGCTTTTTCACAGGATAGCAACGTATGACTCTTAACACCGACAGACTGCATGAATCCTCTGAAATAGAATTATTAGAAACAAATAGATATCGATTGTAAGATAAAACCACAATGTAGATGGCCATTTAGACACTATGTACTACCTAATGTATGCACCAGGTATGCATTTGTGTCCTTCCTATGACCCCTACCAGGCACCGTACAAGCAATTGTTCTGACATGAAAGGTCATAACTCTGGAGAACAATAACTAAGGCTGCTATAGTTCAGAGTTTCTGCTACTCTCACAGCCACTTCACCTTTTATTAGTAATAATACCGCCGTTAAACCTTTTTATTGTTACAACTACAATACGGGTACTACTTGCTGTTATTATTTCATACACTATGTGCACTCTCAAACCAAAAACTGCACCATAGCAACACCTTGCACCTGATTTACTAAAGGCAGCTTATTTAATCACACCATTTGAAAGCATGTTTTAATTTAGGCGCAAAACTGAATCGCAAAAACTGAGGATTAAAAACCTAAATTCCAAAAATGTAGGAGTCGGACAACAACGCCTACCAAACATGAAGTGCGATACCTGTCTTAAACAAATAATTCCTAATTGTTATATTCTTATTAATCCTTTTGATTTGCCACCGTCACTGATTTTATTTTAATTCACTGGCATATACAGTTATATCACTATGACAAGTATTTGAAATATTTATTATAATCACATGGTCTGCTCAATGAAGCAGACTTAAAAAAATGTCGCCTTTTATAGCGTCAGATTTAAGCAGCTTCTTTTTGTAATGTAATAATGAGCAGTTTGGTTGAATTTATAAATCTACCAGACACAGAGGCTACTGGATCAAAAAGTTAATTTTCCCACCCTGATGTAAATGCTCTGTGAAAGGTCAGTCATTTGCATAAGCCAGCATATATAACATCACTGTGTGTGGTAACGGCCAGTGGGTCTGCTTTGCATACGAACTGTTACGCGCTGCGAGGGCAAATGCGTCACTCAGTAAGCCAGGGCGCATTCTCCCTGGAGGACAAGTCAAGTGTTCTCACCCACCACCAACCTGCAACCCAGGTGACATGATGGGTGCACACTACTTAAACACCAAACGCCACGGCTACATTACAACCCGTGTCTGGGTAAATGTCAATAAGAGCGAAAAACATGGCCGTGGTGTGTGGTGACGCGTCGAAGCCTTGAGGTTGCATTTACTCTTGTTTCCATCTTTTACTGGAGCCAGAAGAGTCAAATGTCATTAACGTGGAGACTCACGGGTGCACCTGAGGTGGTCCGGGTATGTGTATGTGTCACATTAAGCTCAATAGAGTGAAAATCAAAAGATACTGTAAATCAAAAAATAAAATCTGCAAATGTGAACTCTCTTTAAAAAGTGCCAAGAAGGCTGTACCCAGGTTATGTAACCTCGCTTTATGTTGTAGGAAAACTATTTTCAAACATTTCTCTCAGTTCTTACTTTCAGTCTAGAACCTGTTTTGTTGCCAGAGGATCAGCTCAGTGCCTACAGGCGTCCAAGCAAGTGACCGACAGAGGTCAAAGGTCACGTCAGACCTGCCCTACCAGCTCTCCAAGAGCCATTCTCCTGGTTTGAGCTCCGCTGCTGCTTGCTCACTTTTACTGATGTTGGCCAGTTAAGTTGACGAAACATATGTTTCTCGGCTACCACACGTTTTAGTGAAATTAAACCCTAATGCAGAAAGGATAACTGCCTGTATCAGACCATTTAAAAAAACTCAGGCGAATACATAAACACATTCAAAAATTATGAAAACTATGCTACTTAAATTTGGTTACTATACCTGCAATAGCTTATTATTTGAGCCAAACAATCTTTAAACACAACACTGACATATCATCGCCTTTCAAGTTGATATGGTGAACTTGTTAGTTGTGTTTCTGGCCACCTGATAAATGCAAGACCAGTATTCGCTCTGTTTTAGCTCCGTGTTTGGTCTCCACCAACTCCTGAGGGAAATATCCGTCTCTTTAGCAGCTAAATGCTCCTCTATGTTCACCAGCGAGTCTCCGACTGTGTCTGTCTGCTGTTTGCTGCTGAGCAGGTCGTGTACAGCGAGTAAACAATGAGCTGAAACTCGCTATAAAGCTCCATGAGCCGAGGGGACAAATACTTGCTGCAAATTCAGCAAGTAATTCTTTGAAGGTTCATCACAAGAGACCGACAGAGGTCAAAGGTCACGTCGGACCTGCCCTACCAGCTCTCTAAGAGCCATTCTCCTGGTTTGAGCTCCGCTGCTGCTCACTTTTACTGATGTTGGTCAGTTAAGTTGACGAAACATGTTTCTCGGCTACCACACGTTTTAGACCCCTTTCCCATTGTTTTCACAGTCATTTCATACGTTTCTTAGTATAAAAATATTGATTATAGCCACCAACTGTAGCCAACATGATCTGGATTTTTTACAGTAACTACCCTGTGGACAAACTAATGGTGAATGTTTGTAAATTACCTTTAAATATATGTGTAGCATTTTGGTATTAGCAATTTATTATAAGTTATCGGTCAATAAAAATGCCAATGTGTGATTTGCTTGTGGATGCTGATTTACATCGGTGGGGCTTTATTAACAGCGATCTACTGTGTATATTTGTCTGAATTATTCTGTACTTCATCTCACAATAACATTGTTTTGGCTTGAACGTGGGGAGACTGTGGGAGAAGTGTTGGCACTTGCTGTCAAAATATCACGAGAAAGGGAAAAGAGAGTTATGTAAACAGAAATAATTTAACTAATGTTTTACTTAATTATAGCTGCCATGGTAGTCAGGAACCAGACTCCAGTACAACACGGCTGCTAAAAACAAAACATGTTTGAACAAGGATTGCCTTTCATTACCTCATCTACAACATTTCAACCACACCGACGTTCTACCCAAACCTTGAGCAGAACTCCTTCTTCTTCGGCTAGTGGTAGTGGAGTTATAGGGTACTAGTTACAGTATATAGTTGGCCAGTTGTCTTTGCTGTCAGTTTGCAACAGGGAGAACAGGAGGGCATGAGAGGTTTCACATAACCTGCCACAGCCATATGTTCAACTGTCCCTGACACCAATCCCTTAGTGTCTACTTACTGTAAGTCACTGTGGAAAACAGCGACAACCCTGAAGGCTTGAATCTTTGTCCCAATTTTCATTTGACTACAGTAAATGCTTTGGAAGAAGCACATCTTTAAAGACTTTAAGGCCTGGTTTGTTGATGTTTGTGGGAGTCCAATGCTTTTAGCAATTTTTAGTACTAAGAGAAAGTACAGTTAGTGCTCTTTATGCTGCTCCCCACCATGCATAACCACGGTTTCACCACGAAGGAGCTGCAACAGGCGGCATTTTACAACACTTCTACCGCTGCCAATCTTCTTTAAGTGTACAAAAAACATCAAAAATACTGTTGCCTATTTGTTAAATAACAGAGACTGTATTTACTGAGATTCTGATGAAGACCGTTAGCCCCCCCCCCACCAGTACACACCTGGAGGCTGCCCAGTACAACCACAGTCTGATCTGTTGACCAGACGAGAACTGAAACAATTAGTCGAATGTCCGAAAATTACTCACAAGACAATTTATCATAAAAATAACTAAAATAATTGTTAGTGCTAGCCCCAGATTAGCTCCACTGAAACAGTTTCAGCTAAATGTATTGATCAAGGCACCTCAACAGAGGCACTACTTTACTTCCCTGCCCAGCATTATCCTTACCTTTAGGATACTAGGTTATTAAAGAAATTGATTCATTTGAATTGCTGAGAGTTAAATGTTTATAAATATTTTTTTTCTCTTCACACACAAGAATCATCTTTGAGGACCCATTTGTCAGCGTCTACATCGTTTCATTTTAAGAAGAAAACGACTCCCTTTCGCAATGATGAAGAGTCGTGATGACCATTTCATCATTATGTGATACATCTCAATGCCATCGTCGATGGTGTCAAACGCTGGCAGGTGATCTTGGTAAATAAATCATTTATAGGGACCAGGAATGCCACGCTGCCTTGTTGTCATGGAGTTCAGCTCTGCTTCGGACTGATGTCTGCCCGAGTTATGATTAAGATGTTAATTTATTTGTAATTTCGCTGCATGAGTTTTGTGTTAATTCGTCCAGGGACACACATCCACACACATACTGCACCGTATACGCGTGTATTGTTATAGCCTAACGGGGGCTGCCGTCAGCCTCCCTCCCTCAAGAAAATCCCATCGTGCCTTAAGACTCCAGCTGAGGGCTCGAAGCCAGGTCTGCTTCTGGTTTCTGCTCTGAGCGACACATCTAGTAAAAAACGCTGCCTCGCTCTCTCTCCTGCTAATTGGCATCAAAAGGTAGTTTCAACACATACCCGGAGTGGGAGGGGTCTGTGTGTAAAAACCAGAGATAGAATTTCAGCTTCAGATGATACTGAGTGCACAGGGAGGCGTCTGGAATGACCCTGCGGCGACTCTGTGGCTCGTCATCAGTGGGTGCTATGAGGCTGGAGGTGGGAATGGCCTCCAGGAAGTTCACAGCTTGGTGTGTGTGTGTGTGTGTGTGTGTGTGTGTGTGTGTAAGTGAGTGATGAATCACCGCTTGTGAACCGCCTTAACCACTAAAAAGCAATAAGGTGCACAGAGAGAGTTTAGCAGTTAGGACCCCCGCCTCTGGAACCACATATATCCCCCTGCTGGCCTGGGATTGATCCCTGCCAGAACCGTCTACACTGTGAGTGTCTCTCTCTCTCTCTCTCTCTCTCTCTCAGCCCTCCTGCTGTTTCAAGCCTAAAAAAAGTAAAGGGTTTATATGTGATAGGGTGTAACACTCACAAGGCCCACAGGGGAGGTTGCACATAAAAGGTTCAACCTGCATTCAGGAGACTTCCTCCCATTCAGGAGTTAAGTAAAGTTATTTCTGTAGTCCTTCATCACTAAAGCAGGTCTCAGAGAAAGTTAGAGAGAACGAGCCGACTTGGACATAACTACTGGGGATGCATAATTATTAGGCAAGTCCATATTCTGGACAAAATATATTCCCAAGAGCGTTTTTCTCAACTATATCAACCTAAATAATCTAATTTATTGATTGAGACGTTCAGAATGGGACGGACAACCAGAAAACTAAATTCGGCTCCGGCTGCGGCTATCACAGAATCACAAAACAACAACAAACGATTGAGCAAACAAAATGAATCACAAGAATATAGAAAGCAGCACAGGACACATGTTGAGAAGGTACAAATAAGGTGACAGTTTTTAACCCTAACCCTTGAACAACCCTGAGGGAATCAATTGATTAAAGTCAACAACTATTAAGATGAAGCTGCAGTGTACACCTTCTCTAAACATCAGAGCCGGAGCTAAACCGACAGTCCTGGTTTCACACAGCGAGTCCCACAGTGCAAATAAAGCTACATGTCAACATAGTGTGTGTTTTGTACAGCAACATTTAATGTGAGCTGGATGGTCTGCAGGGCAAAGAGGAAAGTAATCAAGTAACTGATGAACTGTTCGGTCAATAAAACATCAGAAAACAGTAGAAAATACCCGTCACAATATCCTAGAGCATGAGGTGGCATAATGTAACGTCTTGTTTAGTCTGAGCAACGTTCCACATCAGCGGCAGCCATCTTGGTTGAACGAAAATGCCTCAGCGGCGCTCCCCCGTCAGTCACTGCATCAAACCCGCCCCATATTAGATAAATGGTTGCGATTCGCCCGATCCAGGCCAGACCGGCTGGAAATCTGCCAGAGCAAATAAAACATGAGCTTGCAGATTTGTTTGGTTCCCAGGCTAGTGGATGTACTTTCATCTGCCTGTTAAACAACTGTTACCTTAAACATCTTAAACATAATATGTTAAAACACCAACGGAGCTGCTCACCATTCTGTTCATTTGTGCGCATACATGTGTTGTTTTTTCAACGTAGTCCTCCCGCTCTGACAGTTTACGCCAAAATAATGGAAAAAGAATCCTGCAGTTGTTGAGCGCACGGTCCTTTTGTAAATGCGACCCCGTCGCTAGCTATTCCGATACACAGTACACAGCCATGATGTGTTGAGTACAGCCTGCAGAAAGTATGTGATTTAGCTGATTTGTAGTCTAGTATTGTACAGGACTGCGCTGCTGCAGCGTACGTGGTGTCGTGTCCTTTTGTCCTTGTGCCAGATGTCAGGATGTGGTGTTCAACTCATTTGGATGCCAACATGCCTCTGCACCAGCGTTAAGACCTTTACACTGCGATTTTAAAGCCTGCCGACCCTGTTTTAAGAAGCCACAGGGCTCCTAAGGTAGCTGCGTCTGCAGTAGTGTAGCGTTAATGGTAATACAGCATAGCAAGTAATGATGCACAAACAGCGAGAGCTATTGCCTCAATGAGTCATCAATCAGTGAGGGAATCCTGCTCTCTCCTTTTGACTGGGAACAACCTTCATTAGCAGCCGAGTGTGTGTGTGTGTGTGTGTGTGTGTGTGTGTGTGTGTGTGTGTGTGTGTGTCTACTGTATGCGTGTGTGGGCACGTCTGTGTGCGCGCATGTGTTTTAACTACACCTCGGTGTCTGCATGTGTAGGCGTCTATCTTGTCTTTCTGTTACAGTGTGTGTCTATAAGCTTGTGTGCCTGTGAGTTTTTGTGTGTGTGTGTGTGTGTGTGTGTGTGTGTGTGTGTGTGTGTGCATTCGGGAAAGTCTGCCTCTTTTTTTTCCTTCAGCGTCGTCTTTGTTGTTGTTGTTCATTCTGTACTCCGGCACAGAAAGAGAGGCACAGTGCTAATCATAATAACGCTCCGGAAAAGAGGGGAAAAGAGAGATAGAAGGAAAAGGGAGGAGGAGGAGGAAGATGATGAAGAGGAGGGGGGAGAAGGAGGATGAGGAAGAAAAGGAGGATGAGGGGAGCAGCTGGTTCTTGTTACTCTGCTGCCCCCACACATCACTGCAGGAGCTATCAGAATATAGCCTCCTGCAATTCCCCCTGTGTGTGTGTGTGTGTGTGTGTGTGTGTGTGCATGTGTGTGTGTGTGTGTGTGGCGGCGTTCAGTAGAGAGCTGTAAGTATTGCCAAGGGGATGAGGGCATATTTCAGGTCACAAACTAGCTACAGATTTAATTTGGAGAAGAACAACTTGATTATGTTCTCAGGCAAAAATGGCTCAGGGAAATGTAACTGAGATGACAGGTGAACACACACACACACACACACACACACACACACACACATACACACACACACACACACACACATCAGCGCAGGAACACACACAGTTCGAAGGACACTTTCACACTGGTAGTTTAGTCTCAATCTGAGAGCTGCTTGCTTACGTGTTTGGTGATTTGGACACTTTTTGAACCCAGATTTGTCCCTCTGAATGAGCCAGTCTGGTGTTAGTTTTGGTGGCATTGTGGTGCAGCCTGTGTGCTGTCAAAACGCATGGTGCATGGTGCATGGTGCATGCTCATGTCATTATGACATCATCAGGGACGTGCTGGCATTGTTGGAAAGAAAATGGAAGTGATAAAACATAAAACGCTTTATTGGCATATAAGCAGAGAGAAACATTCAAGTCGACTTGATAATACATGGTATCTTTTTTTTTCCTAGGACAAAAGTGAATGAGGAGCAGTTGATTTTCATCTCTTTGGGGGGGGGGTCATGCTCCCATCTCTCAAGCTCACGTGACTCTGCCCGCCCATACAGTGCTGTCCCTCTGTGCATCAAATCGATTGTGCGGCTGAGCGATTGAATGAAAATCACAATAGTAATAATATTTACATCAATCTACATGGTGACATGGAAATGGTACGCAAAAAAGTAAAATTGATATTCAACAAAAAGTTCGATTTTTACACATTACATCGGACAAATCTAGTCCTACGTA
This sequence comes from Enoplosus armatus, assembly GCF_043641665.1. NCBI lineage: Eukaryota > Metazoa > Chordata > Actinopteri > Centrarchiformes > Enoplosidae > Enoplosus > Enoplosus armatus. Next base: position 19,874,647 of record NC_092194.1, read on the forward strand.
CAAAACTACAACTCCAATAAATATCTGTTAGTTTTATAAAGCGATAACATGATACGGCTCCTCAGAGGGTGTTCCAAGGAACAGAGTAGAAGTAGAAGAAGAAGGCATACGTTATTAATCCCTCTAGGGGAAATTCAATTTTCCCCAACACAAGCTCTCCCTGTCACACTGTGGGCACAAGATGATCTGCAGCATGTTTTGTGTTTTATATTTTGTGGGTTTGGTGCCAGACGTTTGACCTTCCATTGTCCTGAAGTCGGCTGCTTCAGCACAACAACGACCACCGCAACACACACTCAGACAACAGGAAACGTGCTCGCACAGCAGCTCATTTCTACAAACAATTTGGTGAAAAACAGAATAATTATTGGCCACTTCCTATCACCCTGTTTTTAGCTGCAGCTAAGCACAAATCAACCCCACCAGCAGATTTAATCCAACTTTATTAGTAGGGTTGATTTGTCGGCCCCGAAGAACAACAAATAAATGTGACTTACGACAAGTTGTTAAAAGTTTAGCACAACATCGACCGGCTTTGCCAACAAAGCTTAACTCTGTTTTCACAGTATCCAAGTCAGCCTTCTTTGAATCCTGCAGCTTGATTAATCGGCTGGTAATCGTTTACCAAATCACTCTCTCACACACCCTCAGGATGTAGGATAGAGGAGCTCCATCAGTTTTACCTTCGCAGAGTATGAACCCCCCTTTTTTTAAATGTAAAATCTCTTTTAAAAAACCTAAACAAAACACAGAGGAGAATTAATATTTAACTCTTTGCTGAGTCAGTCCTCAAAAGGACCTCCTAGCCCCACACCCACCTTCTTTCTATAGGCTGCCACGTATTCCTACAGCTCCAGCACAATAAGTCAAAGGACGCATCTCATCACAAATGACTGTTTGTTTGTTTTGGCTAACTTTTTGTTTGGCATCAAAATGATGGACGGCGGGGTGGCCCACAGTTTGACAGAAACAATCCTCACGTGTGTCCAATAACAACCATGTGCCACACAGTAAATCCCACCTGCTCGCTCAGAGTAAGCTGTCCTGGAAACCTGCACGACATAAGTGCCTGAGACGTAAAATGTGAATTCCAGTGCAGCAAGCGTAAGTGGGGAAGTTTCAACCCTAATCTAAACGGGGAAGGCTGACTGAGCGCGCACATTTTTCAGCACCTCCTCGCTTAAATCACTTATTCATTTACATGCAAAAGCTACCCCACGCAGCAGTCTTGCTCGCTTATTCACTTCCCCTGCCTAGCTCTTGGATTTGAACCAGCAACCCACAAATATTCCTCATAATGCTCAAATAAAAACGTGATAAGGATGGACTTTATTAACAAAGTCAGCAGCAGAGAAAGGGGTAATAAATGACAAATAAAAAATGATTACAGGGTGTCTCTTTGATGCAAACGTTAAGTAGACTTTACATGTTGAAGGCCACTGACTGATACACAGCCTACAGATGTGCAGATGTGATCAATAACTCTCTTTCCTGAGCAGACAAAAATGCACAGTAACCACGTGCCTTGTTGAATCATCCCGACGACTGAGGATTTCTAAGCAAAAGATCATGAAAATCATGACAAGCACACTCAACAGGATACATGATGTCGTCCAGGGAGACGGAGACACATACACACTGCCCTCTGCTGGAAACTACAGAGGCTCAATAAGATGCATCAAAATACATCATTTCTACTCTGCTTTTTGTTCTGTGGCACCAACTTTTTAAAGGAATTATTGGTCTACATCTATTTGCGTGCAGTCAGAAGTGTAGTATAAGTGCACAGTTTAAAGACTGGTTATCTCAATGAGGCCTGTCTGCTCTTGGATTGGTCGGATACTGAAATGTCCAGAGCGTGTGGAAGCGGCATTGAATTGAAGATAGCGGCCGTGCCCTTTGACTCCCAGTTTCCCCTACATGTTTTCCCTCTTCAGTGCGATACCCTCTACACACACACACACACACACACACACACACAGGAAATGTTTGTTGTCTTTAGATTTCCAAAAGCCCTTATGGGGAAGCAATGCTGACACAGACACTTTTAACTTTCAAGTGAGTGAAATGGTCACATCAGCAACATGGATCATCCTGCCTCCTCTGCCCTCACTGCAAGTCACTCTCTTACAGCAGGATCTCACCAGAATAATACAATAACATAACATGGTGGTGATCTGCTTGGAAATCAGGTGTACATGTTTATTCAAAATTAATTTAAGACCCCTAAACTCTGCTGAAGGCCTTTAATAAGCTAAATATTTGTCAAATACTGCACTAATTGAGACTTAGTAAGACGTTAATACGTGGTGGGTGGTCCATATTTCACACTGTCCTTAACAAAGTGTCAAAATTATTGTAGATTAAAACATGGTAAATCCAATAACACTGCATGTGCTGCTCACTGTATCTGATGTGCGGTTAAAGAATTCACTTTGAAATCTCTACCCATCTCTTTAGGAGAAAATTACAATTTCCTGATGTTCATCATTCAGAATCCAGTCTGCAGAAGATTTTCATTTTTTATCAGCCAGGAATACAGGCTCCGACTTTGTGCTATTAATATTTTTGTGCATGTCACTATTATCAAAAGAGATTAAGCTGCCTCGTTTTGAAAAGAAGCCTCTCCCTTTGCTTGTAGAGAACTGCTTCTGAAAAAAATGTCACTCTGCAGCAAGCTTTAGGATTCTGTGCACCTACAGAGCGCATTAAAAACGCAGCAATAAACTGCAAAGGGCACCTTGTTGTATTGTGCTCCAAGCAGGAAGACAGCAAAGACACAGTTAGTGGACAAACACTGGGTGGGATTTCCTCTCCTCCTGACTGGCTCCTGCCCTGCATTGTCCCTTTTCAGATGCTGGCCGAGTGCCGCTTGCCAAGCAGAATAACAAAATGCGTCTGTCATGAACCCACACACAAACACACACGGACCAATTCAAACAAAATGCATGCTCTGGCTCACGCACACACACACACACACACACACACACACACACACACACACACACACACAACCTTTCTGACACTTTCCAGTGTACCAGTATCGCAAACCAATATTAACATCATGACTATCTATGCATTCATTTTTACGCTAACGACATACTTAAGTTTCTTTTTTTTTTACAACCAATCAGAGCAACGAACCGTGTGAAGTAGCAGTGGGCTGCTAGGCTAGGCAGCTAGTTCCAGCATCCACTTCATACGGCTTCTAGTTCAACATAATGCGCAGACGTTTGGCACGACGCGATTTAGAAGCCAACACTTTCCATTTGTACGCAACGTCAACTACCGTCAGCGACGGCCATCTTGGTTGTTTAAGACGATGCCTAAACGACGCTTAAACTCGCCCCACGTTAAACAAACGGTTGCGGTCGGATGGAAATCTGTCTGGATGCGAGCAAATAAAACACGAGCTTGCAGACTCTAGGGTTAGGCTACTAGGTATGTTTCTGCTTGAAGCTAAGTTTAAAACAATATATGACAATACTATGTTTTAAACATTGTTTTACATGTCTAGGTTACATACAGCTTTGTTTTGGAGTAGAGCAGCCATGGAGCTAATAAAGTAACTGCTGTCTGTTGTGATGGGTATCACTGACGTAGTTCATATTGTACTTTTGCCTTTAGTTGGTTGCTGCTGAAACTCGACGAAAGTGATTATTTTTGTGAAAGTGATTCGTTAGGAGAAGTAACACCTTTGTTACTGATTATATTTGCATTTCTGGACAACTGCTAAAAGCTAAAGCTAAACATTAGCTTCTGATTTGTGACATTTTAAAGATTTTAAGAATCAATTATGAAAAATATGATGATAAAACAAGACTGAACCATCTGTGTGTTGTATCCTGCACTTCTCACAGACTCATAGACCCTGTCGTCTTTATATTATGTGCATCTCAGTTGAACTCTCAGACACAACGACTCTCTATTTAACTTGGCACATAAAGTGCGACTGAGGGAGCTGGAAAGCTAAGTGAGTCAGTGTGTCTGAGCTGATTGATTAATGTCTTCACCAGTAGCTACTTGATTATACTGCAGTCCCACCAGACAGCGGTTAATGAATGACACTTAACAAACAATTAACACTGTGAACCAAAGTCCCATGCGTCCATGAACACACCACTGACACGCTTATTTAAGACAGAACGAGGAGGCAGAGAAGGTAAGGTGAGCTCATTGTACGCAGAAACAAAGCACAGAAATAATGCTGCTTTATATCAATAAGGACGAATTATTGAACTCTGACTATATTCAAGACCTTGGGTTAGCTACTGACTGACATCCAACTGTGGACAGATAAATACCTTTTCCCCAAGGTGAAACTTTATTATCTCAGCTTGGAAAACCGTTCGAAAAAATGAAATGATTCTTGGTAACTCAGTGAATTGTACATTCCTCTAATATTGCCTGGCTTTACTGTCCAACTATGTTGCTTGTTTACCCCAACACACCAATTCTTTTTAAAAACTTAAATTTCAGTAAAAACAATAAATTTCACGCGGCATCGAGCAGTTCCGCACATATTTTAATGGATCGGTATCGGCTAAAATAAAGCCAAAATCTTCAGTGAAGCTTTACTGGGCTTTATTCACCTCAGCCTGATGTTGCAGCTGTGCTCTCGTTCACACAGTCACAGTGTGTGAACGTGGAACATTATTTGGTTGCTGGTGTCTGAGTGTGTTTATAGGTCCAACAACTCCAACAGAGTGATGCGTCTTTCAGGAGTCGCTTTCTCCCAGTTAAAACTTTCAATCATATCATATCAATGATTTAAGCTTATAAACTTAATGATTTTGAATCAGGACTTTCAGTATTTTTTTTATGGAAATACTGGATTTACAGAATTGCATTAATGTGATAAAAGTACTTTGATTTTTAATGTCTTTAATTCACAGAATTAGATTAGCCAAAGAATAAAAATCAATAATTCCCATCTTGATATCTAGTTTCTCAACTAAAACAACTTCCCTAAATTAACTATAATACAACATATATCGCTATATATTGTAGTATTCTCAATTTATAAAATGTCATATACCATGATAAGATTTTATCCATATGGCCAGGTCAGTTAGGGGGATGCTATTGTACCGCATACATTCAGGGGCTAACCCAACTAGCACGGCTTAGCTAACAGACAACAACTGTCCCACTGCCGACTCAAACGTATGTTACGTTTGCAAAATGTAAAGACGGCTAACTTCGGCTAACTCAACAGTAATTCGATAGTTTAGTTTATACTGTGGAGACACACACACATCCATGGTCTAATGCTATTATACAGAGTGTTTTAGTCCCTGGGGGAAACACTGAATATTTGTCCTTTTTGTGATTTTCACATGTCTAGAAGCCAGAGTATCTGCAAGTCTTCATATCAGGTGCAAAAATAGAGCGATAGACAATGTTAAGTAAAAGTTATATTCAGCTTATACTGTAATACTGTAATGTTGGATTATAAGATGCGGTTGTGTACTGTATCCTGTAAAAATCTCCCAGTAACAACCCATGTGGTTTAACCCCTGCAGTACTTTTTCTTAATGTGCAGCAGCTAACAGGGTCATGGGTGTATTCTCCTGAGTAGGTCAACATGTAGAACACGGTGTTAACAGCGTCAGAGATAGAGGCTCTACTCCCTCCGGACCAAAACAACATGTATGCACTCTCAAGTCCACGAGGAGCTCGGGATGAAAGTGCCAGCCGAATGGCAAATAAAAAAAATATAAAAAAAGAGGTAATCCTGGTTAAGACAGTTAGACAATGCACACTGGACGATGTGCAAGAAAGTGCTTGTTTGGGGGAAATTCAAGGTCACAGGAATACAGATTTTCTAAAACAAGTCTCTGAACTTTGCGAGGATTCAGGACTACAAAGCCTCTGTTACTACAGCGACCAATTAAAAATACGAGATAAGGCAAAGGAAGGTTCAAAAGGCTAATAGTGTGTCTTTCTGTGAAGTGTTCCAATTACAAGCACCTTGATTTAATTTTGATGTAGGAAGTGAGTAGTATAAAGAACGTCCAACCAGCTGCAAGCCTACAGCATGTGTTTTAATTTTAGATCTTATTTAAAATAACACTTTTTATGGTTTCTATGATACTCACATTTCTACAACACCAAGTGCTAGAACTTGTCATTATCCATTGACTAATTATTATTAACCGATTGACCCTTTAGTCTATAAAACGTGAGAAAATGGTGAAAAATATTTAATTTACAGCAGTATGTAAGTGAGAAAAGCAGACCATCTTAACATTTGAGAGGCGGGTACCAGCGAATGTCTTTGCTTGAGAAATGACTTTAAGAATTAATAGATTACGAAAATTGATGCTGATCACTTTTCTGTTGAGCTAGTAATTGATTGATTGGTGCCACTGATTACTACACTTGCAAGCTTGTTAGATTACTCTACATTACATTATAAGATGTCACAGGATCCGTACTGAATTAAAAGTCAGTCTGTGAGGCACTTATGGAACTGCAGTATAGCCCAAAAACCACATAATTACATGAATGTATGGTGTGTTATAGATATACAGACAGGTAGATGTCCTACTTATCTGAACCTTCTTCTTTGGTCTGATTTGTGATGCTGTTGCACTTGTATTTCCTCCCAGAATTCAGAAAAGTCTAATTGATATTACATTACTTGTCCTCATGCATGTCGTTAGATTGTGGGAATACAGTATTTTGTCACCTTATCTGTGGCTCTGGCCATTACTCTTCCGAGGTAAAGCTTATTTTACTGTTTCACGTATTTATAAGAGGCTCTAAAATGTAAATGCGAGGCTGCAGACGTGTTGGACAGCGTGACATTTTCAAGACGCCACATTTCACTGTTTGTTCAATTTAAAGCTGCTTGTTTACACGTGTTTTGGCAGCAGTGACACTGTTTACTGTGCTTGTGTGCTCAACATTTCCTCTATCCATACATAATGACTTCTGCTGTCTTCCTCACATGATCTCCATGGATGCAAAGATGATGTCAAACGCACCAAAACTGCAGCATGCCTTTTCATTAGTTTCATTCGGTCACAAAATAAGATTTCACTTTGCTTATTCATCGCCTTGAAACGGTCGATGCTCTCTTATAACAAACTCTGAATTCTCAAGTTTGTAGTTTGCAGATTTTCTTACAGCACTTCAACTAGTGCGAAATTACTGTAACAGAAATATTCAGCAAAAACACAGCTAAGCCAGTCAAACCACATAATGGAGGCTGTTTCCACACTGTCTAATTCTCCTCTTTAATAAACTGGCCCCCCTCTGGTGCAGTTTGTGTCCCATTTAATTAAGGAGACTCTCTCTCTCTCTCTCTCTCACACGATGCAGTTTAACTAACTCTGCAGCCTCATTTACCTGCCAGTGCGCATGACAAGTAGCATTTACAGTAGTTTACAATATTAAAGAAATGACCCCCCCCCCCCCAGCAAGAAGTTAAAAAACCAAAACACATCTTACCTCCAGTGACTCTCCTCACTGCCCCCCCCGTCACCTCTCCATCGTCCTTCACAGTTTTCATAACAGAAATGTGTCTCCACGCGGCGTCACGTCTCCTCTGTTTGTGCACGAGGACCGTGTTCTGACTCGGCTCGCGACACGCAGGAAGCTAACGGCTGTGACGTCAACTTACCGACGGTCATCGCCAGGTGTTGAGGACGGCACGCGCCCGCCGAGTGCCCGAACCGGCAGCGGCCCCGCCCACCGCTCGCTCCGGGGCACGAGACCGTCAGAAAGTGTCCAAAGGGTAGTTTGTGTGTGCTTTCCTTTCCTGCCACCCCTCGTGAGGGTCCTGACCCCCAGTTGGGAGCAACTAAACATCCCAAAATACAATTATGGATATATCTGTGATTTATATGATCAAACATGAACAGATGCAAACAATTATAAAAAGGCCAGCTCAGCATCATTAAGAGCCTGATGCAGCTGTAACCCTAATAGGAAAAGCACCATATGTAGCATTGTGGTATTAAGCTGGCAGGCTGCATGAGGTCAGATAAGATCCTTTTAAACTTGACTACTGCTGAAATATATTCCTCAAGTACAACCATCCAGATGATGCCATCCACCTGTTATCCACAGTGTGCACAACTGGCATAGGCAGCCAGTAGAGGTGTACCAACAGCTTTGGGCGGGTTGATTTTATGATCTTCTGTGGGAAATATACCACAGCTATTTCCAAATAATCTAGAAACGCCACAACACAGGCAGTCAGTAGCTCCTGTGGTATTATCCCCGCAGGGCACGTTCACCGCTGGCGTCAGGGCCGGACCCTGCACATCCGCTGCCATACTCTCAGACATTAACATCAACACGTCTGAGCAGTTCTGCAATAAAAGTACTGTGCCTTTATTTATTACAAACAACAACACAAGCTAATAAGAAATCAACACAAATATCAGCTCAAGCATGTTTTTGTTTACGTCAAAATGAAAAAATATATATATATATATATTTAGCTGTTTTTAAACGTTAAAAGGGTGCTATCTGCTGAGTTATTGGCTGTGGCAGATGAGTACTCACTTACACTCACAGGGGTTCTTTAATTATTTTGTGCTAAGAACCCTCAGGTAGATGTGCTTTATACTGCACACCCTTAGAACAGAGGTTGTATCCCAGAGACCCTATTTGATAAAGCTTTTATTTGTATCTGTAGGTGGGAGTCAAACCTTGGATCAGAGCAGTCATGCTGCACTCTGCAAACTTACTCCCTTTTTTTTTTTTTTTAATTTGCTATTAAAACTAAAATCCAAGTTAGAAATATCTTTGTTTTAATGGGCTCTGATTGTATCTCACAGCGCTGCCACAGTAATGACTAAATCAGCTGTTTATCATCTAAAAATAGCAAGAATCAGAGGTCTCATGTCCACGTGAGATTTAGAGAAACTCATTCATGCCTTCATCTCCAGCAGGGTGCAATGCGCTCTTGTTCTTGATCTTTCTTGACGACTGCAACACATTTTGACTGCTGCTGCCACCGTAACGAGAACCAAGACAACTGAGCACATTACACCAGCTCCAAGTTAGTTACAGAACACATTTCAAAGTGCTTCTGCTAGTTTAAAAATCACACAACAGCCGAAGGCCAAAATATGTTTCTGATATGTTTGAAGAATATAAACCCAGTTGGTCCCTTAGATCTCAAGGAAACAGGTTTTGTGCCTCCAGTCAGAAGCAAACATGGTAAAGATGCATTTAGCTACTATGCTGCAAACACCCGGGACCCCAACTTCCCCACTTTCAAGCCCAAATTTCAAATGATCTTATTTCTCCATGCCTTTGATTGATTTCCTCCACTGCACTTATTTTCTTTTCCTCTAAATGTGTTCTTCTTATATATACCTTTACATTGTTCTTGTGTGTAAAGCAATTTAAATTTGCTTCAACCTAAATGGACGAGTTCAGTGTGAAAGTTAATTCTTGATTTGGAAACAGCAGTTTGTGCATTATACATGGAGATAGTTCAGTGGTCATCATGTGACCAAGTATGAAACTTCGGTCATGTGTCATGTCTCTGCTGAGGAAGACTGTAAGATGCAGTTGAAAGCTCTAGAAAAAGACTGTGAATTACAGTTAAATTACATAGATAAGTATTTAAACAAGACTGAAATTGTGTCATTGGTCAAGTATAAAAACATCTATATGAGCCAACGACTGCTTTACTGTCATTTCTGATCCCGAGAGGTCTGGACGTGTCTTCAGTGACCACAGTACTGAAAACACACACAGTCTATAATGTAAATGCTCTAAAATTAAGAAAACACCTTGACCGCAATCCATCTTTGTCTGATTTGTTGCTGAACTTTGTCATGAACCAGAAGGACGACATAAAAAAAAAGACATCTAAAGCTCATGAACCCAGAAGGGACTGAAATCCATATTTTCCTCACTATAAGAAATTCACAAGTGCCTGGAAGCAGATTAACGTTCCTCCTTTTCCAGCCTGCAGTGATATCCTTTTCATTTCTCTGCCATATCAATGCTTCACATCTCCCCTCCATGTGTTTCACCTCTCTTTGAGTTGGAGAATCCCCCCCCTGCTCCTCTGCTCTCCCTAATAAGCCAGAGCGAGATTCCTTGGCTGACAGCTGTTCCAGATGGCATTATTACTCCACGGTTTCGCAGTCAGCTGGCTCAGGATCCACCACCGGCGGAGGTGCTGTCCCTCCGCCGTGCCCACGCGTCAACATCAACACCAACACCAACATATGGCCGTGTTATGTAATACTGTATCTGTGGGGTAATAAGTTACGGTGATCACCCGAGAGGAAGAAGAGTTCTCCGTCTTTCTCTTCATTTTTTCGGTGGTTCAATTTGACAAAAGCTGGGTTCAAGGACGGCTTTCCTTCCTGGAGTATTTATGTATGCACATACAGAGATGCATTGATGACTGTCGAATTGAAGGTAAAGGTGAGAAAAGCACAGAATTGGTTGAGCTTAAAACTTTAAAGCATTTATGACTTTGTCACTGTTTCTGATCAGAATCAGATCAGAATCAGAATCAGAATCAGAAACTGTTTATTGCCAAGTAACATACATTACAAGGAATTTGCTGTGGTCTGAAGGTGCTATTGATTCGATAACAAATAAGTAGAATATAAAAAGTAAAATAGAATAAAAATAAAAAGATAAATAACAAACAATCCAAACAAAACGATCCTGCATAGACCTCCTTACATGTCTGTTTTGCTCAGTTTACCCAATCTTACATTTTTACTTGTTTTTCCTATATTTGTTGTTCTTATTGCAAGATTTCTCGTGTTTAGAAATTAAAAGTGTCATAGCGTTACTGTGTAAGTCTTTTTGTGATTCTGTTTCTCCACATTTGCATCTTCTAATGCAGCCGGCTGAGGAAAGGCATCTCTCTTTGGACAGCCAAGTTTTTGTCACTTTCTTTTTTACTTAAAGCGCTTGTACTGATGAACCCACAGAGAATTATCAACCAACTCTGCAGTTCCCTCAGCTCTGCAGGGTTTTATTGTTTTGCTCGTTTCAGCTCATTGTTTTTGTTTTCCAGTTTTGGTTAATTGTCATTGGTCTCATAACGTAGTTTTTGACTGCAGCAGGCAGCTGTTTTTAGCAATAGAAGTGCTGATAAACCAACTGTACGCTACCCGCCAGCACTAAACTGCAGACTGACAAAGTTAGCAATTAGCTAGTGAATATAATGTAGCATTTAGCTTCTTAAAATAGTAATCCACCGATTTAGCATATAGCCTTGTGGAAGTCATGATGGACAGAATCAAACCAGAGATATCATCTTTTTTTTATTCCACACATTCTTCCTCTGCAAAACTTGGCGCCTACATTACCCACAAAGCAACTCAAGTGCCGACAGTTTGGTCTGTGGTCCAGATGTGTTACGCTAGTAGCAGCTCATGTAGCCTCTAGCCGCTACCATAAAGCTAAGATGAGGAGCGTGCTACAGAGGTCTGGTTAGCTCACTTCTTTCTAACTCCACACCCCCAGATTTATTGTCATTTTCAAGCTTGTAGTCTTGGACAGCTTCCTCTGCAGCCACAAAACTTTGCTCACGTAAGCAGTAGCACTCATCGAGACCTGTAAACGGACTTTGATGTGTAAAATTGATGTTACCTTTAAGAGGGGAAGAGTAAGAAACCCTTCACGGGAGTTGGTAGAGACCAAAACAGAGCTAACAGCAGAGAGAATATTGCATTCGCCAGATGGCCAAAAACATGGCTCCAAATGAATGCTAAAATTGTTCCGCATGTGCTGAATGTGTACGTATAATATGTCAGTGTTGTGTTAACAGCTTGTTTCCGCTGCTTCCATTCATTTGCAGTCATTGCAGGTTTAAATGTTTTGGGGTTTTTGTGAGTTTTTCTTTCTTTCTTCATGTTATCTTTTTGAGGAGTTCCTTGCCTTCTTAATGAACATGGCCTGTTTTAAGAACTGTAGATTGATGCTGCATGCCTGTAAAATGTATGAGACATTGCATGTGATACTGGCCTGTTCAGTTAAACCGACTTTCTATTTGAATATCCAACCACTAATTTCACAAGATCTCTGTACATCTCTGATCTCACGGAAGTGATCAGCATAGATTCAGACTGGTGCCTCGCAAAAAGGCAACTGCGACGGAGTAAACAGAGTGTTTCTGCCTGTGTGTGTGACTGAAACAGGGGTGACTGAGTGCGTGTTTGATGCTGATGCAGTCGTTATTGCGTGCCAGGCCCTTCATAAACCCCTCTGTTCCTTTCTTTGAACGGCCAACTCTTCGTTGAATCCGATCCCTCCGTCGCACCCAACACATGCTCACACGCCAACCTTCCCACCCACCCATCAGTGTCTCACAAACGCACGCATTCACAAACCATATGGACATACATGCTGACATACACAACCTGACACACACACACACACACACATATTCACAAATTCACACTCACTCGTGTGCTCAGATATGCTGCAGCGTGTGTGCACTGATTAGAAACTGCATGTACAGAGCGCACACAAGCACACCAGAACATACATCTGTAAGCAACACACACACACACACACACACACACACACACACACACACACACACACAGACGTCACACTCCTGAGTTGGGGCTTACTCTATTGGCTGGTCTTAACTGCTTTGTAGTATTTTTAGGCCTGTTATTCTGGGGCCTGTCCTGGCAGGCCACTGGGAGAGTATATAAGCCTCCCCCTTCAACTGGGGACCACTGAGGCCACACAGTGGAAACATCTCTGCCCGACACTCCAGAAACATCCAGCAGGCATTTTAAATCCTCTCAGGGTGAGTAAAAGCCTCAGCGACTTTTAGGGATGTAGCGACAGTTAAACCTACCTAGGCTGAGTTTGCCCACCTTTACTTCTGTGAGTGTGAATCTGACATAAATCAGCATTTTCAGTTAGTTATCATGAACTGCTGTGTGATTTGTTTGTAGATATAATTACTATTCTGAAAACAAAATTCATGACTTTACTTTATCATTGGGCTTGAATGTACATAAGGGGTGATACCTTACGATATCCTGTGGGACCTTCACTTTAGTTGCACTCCAGGAAGGTCAGAGGTCAGGGTCGGCTGCACTATAGTGCCCACGGAGCTGATAGGACTTAGTGGCCAGCTGTAGAACACTTGAGCTGTGTGGATATTTGCCAAACTGGGGCTTCAGTCTGGGTCATCTGGTTGAGGGATTGTCAGCGTCTCCATTGTGCCAACCTGCTCTCCCTTCAACAGATTAGTACGTTTCAGTCAAAATATGTTTACTAATGCGCTCACACATGTCGCACACATGTTGAATACAGCCGTCAATCTGCAGTTTGTAAATTATAAGGTCATACTAATCTGGCTTTGACTTTCTTTGCGCCGTTACCTGTGACATTGACTAATGATTCCAACCTTTGTGTTAATTTCTGGTCACAAATAGACACGATATAATTGCCAATTCATCACTGTCTCACACAGAATGCACTGTATAGAACGTACTTTCTGCTTCACTCCGTGCAGCATGTGCAATAGTCCTATGGATCTTTTCTGAAGGCTTCCCACAGCAGCCATGTGTCTCCTTTTAAGCTGCTGAACAATCTACTGAAGCCCTATCTGCTCACAAGATTAAGAACATTAGCTAAAAATAGCTTTAAAAAATGGCTACTGTCTTTTGAATAGTATGTACCTTCTCCCCGGATAGGACGCCATGCTTCCAGCATAATGGCAGCTAAAGTTGCAATTCAGAAGTTCTCCTTCCCCTTCTCCTGTGCTGCACGTCTTCCTCCGCAAGATGAGGTGACCCAGGCAGGATGCGTTCAGGCGAAGCCCCTGGAGCTTCATGGCCTTCATGAGAATCCAATCTTAACCAAACCAAGCCCTGTTGCAGTCATAGGAGCTCTGGTACACGATGAGAACCAGGCCCAGGAGAGTCCAAAGCCTCCTGCTGGGGGGGACATGGCAGCCGCCAAGGTCCTGGTCCGTGCCGAAGCCTCCCAGAGTGCTGTGCTCTCCAGGCAGAGCGTTTTTGAAAAACTGACGGTTGAAAGCGAAGATCAGCGTCCAGCGGCGAAGAGACAGCTGTCGTCCGAGAGCGCAGCCAGGACCATCACCGTGGTGAAGAAGAGCGCAGTGAGGAAGGAGGCCGAGGAACAGAGGCACCTGAAACCAAAAGCACACCTGGGACAGAGGGTGTCACCATGCCCTGTGGCGGCAGGGAGGAGGAGGCGTCGAAAGGACCTCTTCACCAACTCTGATGTCTTCCACAGGGTCGATTCACATGTCGTCAGGGCAGGAGCAGAGGTGACAACACTACATCCCAGTATAACATGACATAAAGCACACAAACATCAGTCCATGCTTTACCTGTTAAGCTACACAGAACTGCCAACTTATAGTCAGGATAAAACAAAACCAAAGCTAACTAGGAACGGCGAACACAAGGCCACAACAGAGATGGGTCTTTGTGTTCCTGAGCTCTGCAGGAAAAACACTAAGAAAAGATAACATCTACTCATCTACTGCAATAAAACCACAACAAATACCGCAGCTCTCAGGCAGAACTCACATCCTTGAGCATGGATGGTAACCTTGTTTGTTCAATACACTGAATGACACTGAAGGATGCTGGCAAACAAGATGACGTGGTAAGATGATGGAAAAAAACATGTTTGCGTACCTATGTTAATGAACCACATATAGGATTAATTACCTGTGAAAACCTACTTAATCTAATAGCACCTTTCGGGTGTGTGTTGCAGCTGAAGGAAAAGTGTGTGTATGATGTGAAGACGATAGTACGGAGCATCACACACGGAGCCAGAAATGAGCTGGAGAGGCTTCGTGCCATCTGGGTCTGGCTGTGCCACAACATCGGTGGGTAACTATACATACTTGCAAATAAATCCTAGCGTTCTGTAATATATCACATTATGGATTTTAGGATAGAATAAAAGGAATAAAAGGGATGTTGTCTTCATAGAGTATGATGTAAGTGGGTACCTCGGCCACTCGGAGAAGTTGAGCTCCCCAGAGGAGGTGATAGCGGCCGGTCGGGGTGTGTGCTGTGGCTACTCCAGCCTCTGTACAGAGATGTGCAGGTAAACACAACAAAACTAAAATTCTTCTTTACTTCACAGGCAACCTTCCACCCATTTGTACTACTCCATGAAAACCGTGTTAGAAACTGAGACTGATTTAAATTTGCAGTGATGTTTCAAGCCTCTGCAAGTTAGAGCTGCATTAACTGATGTTTTTGGCCACTTGGGGGCAGCAGTACAAGCTATAAACACAACATTGACATATTATCACCTTATAACAATTTGTTATGGCTAATGTGTTGACATATAAGTACAATATAAGCACAATATTCACTTTCTGTTTCTCTACTTGGGTGTCCAAACCACTCTCGAGGGAAACGTCTGGCTCTTAAGCTGCTAAATGTTCCAACTGCCAGCTGCAGTGGAAGTAAGGTTGATGAAATTGGAGTTTGCGGGCTAGAGAACCAAAACAATGAGCTGAAAGACTCTAAAACGCCCTTTCGATATGAGGGGAACTGCAGAGTCGGGTGATTATTGTGGGTTCGTCATCTACAGTATGTGTTCCTCACTACGAGTGAACCCCTTTCACATAGCTTTTGGACCCATTGTTAATATACAAATATTGAATAGAGCAGCTTTATTGTTCATATGGGTCACTATTAACAAACTGAAACCAATGGTTGCTTGGAAAAAACCCATTCAGACTCCTTCCGAAAACACTCATGTTAATGTGTCTATTATGTCTCATTTTCATTTTTTTTCCAAGAGAGACGTGTTGAAAGAATGAAAATACAGTTACAGGAACATATCACACAACATGATTCAATATTGCAGTACAGCTTTTCAATCATCTGTCAGTATACACTCAAACACAGCAAGCGTTCAGGATCCAGTATTGTGCTGCGTTCTGCAGCCTTGATCCCTTCTGAGTTCAAGTTAGACACTTCCAGTATAAAAAGTGTGCAAGTGAATCAAATGTATTGAAGACCTACCGCACAAACAACAGCCTTGAACTTGAGTTTAAGGACACGGGATGTGAAACAAAAGGCAGTGAGTGTGCTCTGTTTGGTTTGTGTTTACAGAGAGGTGGGCATTGAGTGCCAAGAAGTTCCGGGCCACAGTAAGGGCATCGGGTACCGCCAGGGCCAGAGCCTCGAGAATGTGAAATCTGATCACCTGTGGAACGCTGTGCTTCTGGGAGGACAGTGGTTCCTATTGGATGCCTGTTGGGGAGCAGGACGAGTAGATATGGAACATAAAAGCTTCATCAAAAGGTTTGAAAAGGGAAGAGGGACTCTTGTTTGTTTTTTTTTTTTACTGCAAACGATTCCATAAAACCACTGCAATCGTGACGAGTTTGAGCTTGCTCTTTTGTTTGTTTTCATACACCCGAAACCAGCAGCGAGTTGAGTCTCAAACCAGTCTGCTGTCTCCATCTGTTGCCTCCAAGGTTCGATGATTTCTATTTCCTAACGGACCCAGAGGAGTTCATAGATTCGCACTTCCCTGATGAGGAGAAATGGCAGCTCCTGGACGTGCCCATCACCCTGGAGGAGTTTGCAAGGAGGGTCTTCAAGACCTCAGCCTTCTTCACTATGGGGCTCAGGCTGATTCAGCCTCATCACTCGCACATCGTCACAGGTCGGCTCTGAGTTTTGTTGATTATACAAGGGGGTGTAAATTACTTAAAATACACAATTTTATATAACATATTATTTAGTTTTTGTCCAAGAACGAGCAAGTATTTGTTGACTGAGGAAATTACATTTGAATGTATTAATCCTGAGAAATGATCATAAAATTATTTTTAAAAATCCACTTCTGATTTCCTCCTCAGATGATGGCGAGGCAAACGTGTCGCTCGGCTTCTCCAGGCCAGCAACTTTTACCTATGAGATCACACAGCACCAGGACCTTCTCCACTGTGGATCTTCAGAGCAGAAGGAGTCCAGCAACTCCTCCTACGGCCTCCTAACGGTCTCCCATCGGAGCATGAAGCTGCAGCTCCTGCCCCCTGCAAGTGGTGCGTATGACGTGAAGGTGTTTGCCAGACCTGAAACAGCCACCACGCATCTGATTTGGGTCTGCTCCTTCACAGTCGAATGTCCGACCCCCAGGGCCATGGAGGAGATCCCAGAGAACCCCTTCTTGTCTTGGGGCCTGCAACCTGTCGCAGGATCCCTGGGTGTCGCGGGCAGCATCCAGGGCAGCGAGGTTGCTGAGGTGGAGGATGGTGTCTTTGAATTGGCATTGAAGACGTCCAGGCCTCTGATGGTGCTGTGTGAACTGGTCCACCCAGAGCTAGAAGCTGCTGTAGCCAAGCGCTGCCTGGCTACTCAAATTCAAAAGGATGTCCTGACCTGCCATGTCCTGTGCCCCATGCGTGGCTTTTACCGGCTGTCGGTGTTTGTGCGGGACTATGAGAAAACAGAAGTCAAGTTCCAGAACGCTGCAAACTTCCTGTTGCACTGCAAAGGGAAGGTGGTCAGTCCGGATGAGCTCTTCCCTCCAAACCTGGGCACAGCGTGCGGGCCGGGGACCCGCACATCAGAGGCAGGGCTGTCCAAATTCAGCCACACGACAGCGCTGGTGAGCACCCAGCAAGGCAAGTGTAACATCACCTTCCACAACCAGCAGGAGCTTGAGCTTCACACTGTGCTCAGCAGAGAAGAGAACAAAACAGCAGCCATCCCGCTTTCACGCTACCTCTTCTGCACATACACAGACAGCAAGGTGACGGTGAGCGTCAGCCTCCCTGATCCTGGGGTGTATCGGCTGGCCCTGTATGCTAGGCTCACCCCTGGTGGAGATTTCAACCCCATGTGTGACTTTGTTCTGAGGAACAGCTGTGATCAGCCGGGGCCTCCGTTCCCCTGTGTCTACTCAGCCTGGAGGAAAGGCTGCGTGCTCTTTGAGCCTCGCGTGGGCCTGCTGGAGCCCCTCTCATGGGTCCGCTTCAGGGTGAGGATCCCCGGGGCCCAAAGGGTGAGTGTGGTGGGAGAGACGCGAACTGATCTGAAACTAAATAAGAGCAGAGTCTGGGAGGGCGAGGTTTTCAGTGGAAATGGTCTCCAACAACTGAAACTGGCCTCCGCCTCGGGCGAGTCCAGTGACATGGCTGTTTTGATGACCTTTGACATCAACCAGTCGGACAGAGAAGTGTGAAATCAAAAGTCTGTCAGAGACCGGATGGATAGGTCTCTGAATAGAGCTGTTAACTGCCTAATGACGTTATTAGTATGGACTGATGCAAATTAGACTGGGGTTGAAAATATTTGCAAATAATTAAAACTGTGAGCCGTAATCTTTCAGGTTTAACTGCATCAAGACAATACAGACGGAGCCAGGTTATTGCCAGTCGCAATAAGGTGTAGAAAATGTAATTTCAAATATGATCCTGTGAATGTGTAAACTCTGTAGCAATGAAGTCATAAAAATGCAATATCAAACTTACCTGGCAATTGCTTTGAAGGTCTTTGGTGCAGGTAGTATTCAGTACAAAAAAAACCTTCAAAATTGACACTGGTGCTCAGCTGTGGTGCTCAGCCGTGATATCATACTGAACAGGAGTGCATTTGTGCATTACTATTGTGTTGTTAGAAGTAAATGTGCATTATGAAATGATGGTTGTCAAAAGGCGTGAAATAAAAATATACTGTGAAAACAATCTGGACAACTTTTTTTTTCTCCATTGCAATTTCAGTTTCCATAATTCCAGCATTAATCAGAGGCCTATCAATGATCTTTAAACATTTGTTTTGGAACGTTGTTAAAATGTTGGTAATCCTAGTAGTTTAAGGATTAAGTAAACTGAATCAAAATATCCAGACAGATCACTTGAACACACACCCACCATACTACTTCCTCATTTTCACATTATGCTGTTTTTGCAGTTGCTATTCAAGAAATCAATGTCTTGTTCTGTACTAACAGGAAGTGATAGAAGACGCTAAGGGATGTCAAACAATCTGTGACCTTGGAACTCTGCCGTCACTTAAACTTAACAAAGAGAAAGAAAAATGTTTTTGTTCAGATTTAACAGGAGCTGTCTCACCACCATCTACAAAAAAATAAGGAATAAATAACGTTTGTTGTTGTGCAGCCGTAAGAAGCTCCTCCATTTCCTTTCCTTTTATATGACAATAGTGTTTATTACTGAAAACACATTTCTAGTATGAACACAATACACTTATAACCTGCTTGGAATTAGCATAAAGTCTGGTATTGGGACTCAGTTGCCAGTCTAATACAACAATAAACCCTCCCCTCATGAAGGTTATGAAGGATTTGATGTATTCCATTATACAGACAGGTGTTTCTGGTATTCAGCCTGAATGATATACACGGGGTGGACAAAATAACAGAAACCCCTGTCAGTATAATGCAATACAATTTAACAGCACTACAAACTCCAGCTTCCAAAATGGCCATACAGTAGAATCAACACCTCTCTAAAACCATATAACAAAAACTGAACACTATAACCTTCATGAAGGTCAGATTTATTGCAGGACTGCTGTATTAGACTGCATTACTTTTAGCCAGGCGTAGTTAACAACATGAATTCAAACTCGTTGTCCCATGCAGCTGGAGACAGTCAAACCCAGGGGACAGTTTAAGTTGGGGTCAAAGCTGGTGACACCTTCCTTTCCATCCCACCAAAACGTGCAACATATCACCTTATTAGCTTCAGTATAAAAAAAAAAGAATCCCCCCCACCCACCATCCCCCTTAGTAAAAGTGAACAAACCCAGCACTGTACAGTACACTATTGTTGCAGTGACCTGGGCCCACTCAGCAGGCTTTGGCAGACGCCAGTGAGAGTGATGAGTGTTTACATGTGGCTGTCATAATAGCCCACAAATAGCCTCGGCTCACTGCCTCAGTAAGAATACAACAATAGTGGGGCGGGAAGGAGAAAAAGGGCGGGTAACTGGTGGAAGCGATATGGTAAGAGTGAGTTTTAAGTGTGGTAAGTGTATCGGGGGGGGGGGGGGCTCGCCTTGAGTCGCCGGGGAGAAACTGGCGGCGCAGTGGTGGCCGGAGAGAGGCGAGGAAGCGCTGATGTCAGAGGTTAGCCATGTGGAGGACTGTGTCTGCCTGGCAACAATACAAGGACACACACACACATATACACACACACACACACACACACACACACACACACACACACACACACACACACACACACACACACACACACACACACACACACACACACACACACACACACACACACACACACACACACACACACACACACACACACACACAGTCTGTCTTCCTTTCTTTTAAAACACCCACAGCATGAGGAAATGGAGGGCTAGGATTCCTCACATTCTCTCAGCACTATTTCAGCTGCCATTTCTCTTTAACAAAGTGCATTAATAGCTGAACCACACACACACACACACACACACACACACACACACACAGTTTCTGTTAAGTCTCAAGTCCCAGTAACAGAGAGCTCCCCGCCTCAGCTGGTGCTGATACAGGGTTTGGATGCACAGAGGGAATCCATGTTGTCTCACCAAGTGACAAATCCGCTACTATGCTGAACTGGCTGCTGACATCTGACAGCAAAACAATTATCACACAATCGAGTACGGCAACTGCGTGTAGACCTTTAAGTGAAATTTTAAATGACTGAATGTTGCATAAAGATGATAAAAGAACAAAGATTGATCAACCATATAAATATTTAATGGAACACGTGGTGCCATAAAAACAACAATTAGATTATAAAAGCATCAGTCACAGGAAAAAAACAGAAGTTACAGTAGTTTTGTGCAAATGCAATTCAGTTTTGCTCACATGCTGTGAACACCCTCAAAACAAAATGTGGAGGTCAGTTTGGCACTTTTGAAGTTAGTTGGGGTTTTTTGCTTCTCATTACAATAGCAACAATACGTTCTTTATACGTTTTTTTTTTTCCTTTGACTTTGGACGGCCTGTAGATAGAGAGAAGAAATGAGCCCTTTGCTTTTTTTCCCCCAGATCTAATTCTGCCATCATGACATCCTTTTTTTGTACGTGGCTGTGCGGCTAGCCGGTACGTGGCCACAGACAGAAGAATATCAACCACAATTTCACCCCCATCTTCTTCTATAACACTTGGATTTGATAGGGCAAATATGTAATCTCAGGTATGGAAATAATAAGTACACCTGAGCAAATTCCTCTCGCTGTCTGTGAGGACTGTGGGGCGAAGAGCCTGTGATTCCCTTTTAACCTCGATAGGACAGAACAGCCCAAAACAATTAGTATCAACAGTCCCCTGAGGCCTAAGAATTATATTTGGACAGTTCAAAATCCATTTCCAAGCCGCCTTTCTCCAATAAGCACAAAATACCATGAAAATATCCACTTCTTCAAGAAGTGCATACATTCCTCACTGTTGGCCCTTTTGAACATTGGAGCCAATTTCCAAAACTACAAAAGAACAAAATCGTCTCACACTGCGTTGTCACATCGCAGTACAAGAACATCACATTTCCCCACTTTATATAAAACCAATTAACACCAAACTTTGTTTTTGTCCTATAACTTCAGCTACAAAATGGCTAGCCTCCACATACGCGATGAAGACACCAGGGTGCTCAGTCTGCCAGAGAGCTGCGTAGCAGTCACACCGAGAAGCTTGTGGAGGGCTCTTTGGGCCCCCAATGTGCAATAAGTAGGGGTCACCCGACTTTAGTCACAAACTCAATCTTCATTTTTTTTTCATACTCTGATACAAGACTTCAAGGTTTTGTATCCCAACTAGGGCTGGGCACAAAAAATGTACTTTTAAGTGCGTCTATTTCTATTATTTCAGATAGTTGTTTATTTTAAAGGAACACAGACTTTCCATCTAGTGTATGCAGATTTCCATTTAAGAAATCAACTGATCTGTTTGATCTGTTATTCATGTAATAAACTAAAATAAGCCACCAAGAAATTTACCACTGTGAACATAAATCAAGTTTAAGTACCCAGCCCATATTCCAACATCTTTTTGGTTAGTTTGTAAGAATACCTGAATTGTCCTGAGCCCTCCAGCGACCTCCCCCTGTGTGACCTCGCCTACTTTACCCTCTGGCTTAGTAAAAACACATTGCTTTAATAAACAACTCCATGGATTCCTTTCACCAACACTGTTGAAGGACGGATCCTCGCCTGACAACACCTCCTCCCCCTGCGACAGGGAGAGGGATGGAGCTCTGAATGCAGCTTTAATCTCTGCTTTTCTTAGCCGTAGCCAAGGCACTGCTGGATCAGAGAACCCTGACATCTCACAACCGATCAGATTCTCTTTGAGTTTTTTTTCTACAAAAAAAAATTGCATCTGCTTTAGCTTTTTGTAGCATGTGCGAGAGGAGACGTTTTGCTTGCACCTAGAATGTTCAAATTCACTGTCTTACAAAAATACTATTCGTCGTTTCGAGGTAATTCAAATTCTGAGCAGATATGTAAAATAAATGTGATTATTTTCTCTTGGTGGTACCAGTTTGGTGAAAGGCAATTTTGTCAGAATATATGTGGTATCATATTCACATGACATCTCAACACATGCAAAATAGTGTAGACGTACTTAGTAGTAGTAGTTGTGTATGTGTGTGTATAAGTTAGTGGTAATTTGATTTAAATATCACAAACATCTTACATAACCCTCAACTCTTTAAGGACTACCTTTTGGTCTTTTGGCCAATTATGGTCTCAGTTTCTCAGTGTAGCAGGTTTCAAAGCTGTGGCACCTTCAGTCTTCCATACATCAGCCTCACAACTCTTTCACTGTCACTCAGGTTAACTCTCTGCAGTATTACATAACGACAGAGCGACAGCAACTGTTGCTCAACACAGACGGCTTTGAGAGTGCATCTCTGAAACGCTAAACAGAGGATCCGGCTTGAACAAGAGTTATCGTTTAGTCAACAAAGGATTCATGTTACATATCATCCTGCTCCACTTTAAAAAAAAAACTGTACGCTGTTTGCATTTTGTTGCAACAACAGCACATCAGTCATTTGTAAGCATAGGTAATGCTCTTTTTTCTCCAAATGGCATCTCCGTTTGCAACACAATCCGTCACTTGTTGTTAAGACCCTACATGGTGTTATGTGAACCACAAGCACTCAAAGCCAGAATCCAGCAGACCACAGAATACAAGCTGTGAGAGACTGAGAATTTAGCAGCTCATTTGTTCACCCGGCTTTGTCCTTAAAGAGCTATTCGAGGGTACTGTAAGTAGAATATATAAAAACACAAGGTACAATTGCACTTGCAGAAGGACTGTAAGAGAGGAGTTAATGGAATGAGTAACTCGGGGTGAGCTCCTCCTCTCCACGTGAACCCCTCTTTCGCTGGCTGGAACATGCCAGAGTAATATATGTTAGAAGCATACTTCATTGCTATGTTATGTGCTATTCTATGCATTGTATTATTCTCCTAAAAGACAGTGGCACATCTAGCATAAGATGGTATGGCTTGGTCAGATCAAAGTGGACGGATGGGGCCAGCAGTGTCAGGTTGAGTTCATACACTCAAGGGTCAACTGGGGGAAAATAACTTGCTAACAATGTTATCAGTCTCTGTTTGTCTGCCAGCTGAAAACTAAATTATTGATTGTTTCAGTTTGTCTGTTGACAGCGCTGACAGACAGACATGTAAAACATGACATAGTCAGCGTTCTGAATGGCAACCCAAAATACACTGAGGTCACCACACATCTGTTTAGATACGAATCGAACAACAGCCAGTGTTCACCTCACTAGCAAGCATTTCCCCCCTCTGCTAAGGAATTAGATTATGGACTTAAAATATGCTCTTAGCAGAGACGCCCTTCCTCTCTTATCTGCCATGACTCATTATGCAGAACAGGTGCTTTTTTTGGTACAGTGTACAAAGGCTAATGTAATATATTGTACCATTATAGCAGCAGCAGTATGTGCACACTTCTAGTTTGCATGTTACACTGCTGACCCCATAATGAATGAAAGCCATCAAATCTCCAGAGATTGTAGCAGGGTTCCTACACATTTTCAACTTCTAAATTCCACTTATTTACCAAGATTTCACTTTGAAATGCTTGGTTGGTTAAATATTGCAATTTCGAATTTAAGTGGGTCTATAGTACCCAAATATGCAGCTGTACAAATGACAACACAGGTTTTCCACAGAAATTACTGACAGCTTATCAAACACACACTTTCTTCCAATTTATAGAATTTCAAAACGTGTGTAGGAACCCTGATCAGAGGAAGACATGCATAGAACATTAGTGTGACACACGATCGCAGAGGAAACAGTGGCATAACTACTCATTTAAACAGGACATAAAGTCTGATTCTCTGCAACATCATGCCACTGATACAAAGCCTTATACCTTTCACTAAAGGCTCTACTGATGTTTACCCAAACCTAATCAAACAGGAAAGTGAATCAAGGTTTTCCCAGATTATTTCATTTCCCCAAAAGCCGTGACCCAAAAGATTAAAAACAATAATGGGAATGTTCACACTTATAACTCCAACCATTTTGACCAAATGGTGAAATGAGTGATCCACACCTGGCTGCAGGTTAAGGAAACGTAACCTCAGTGATTCAATGTGTTGCAGGGACTGAAGTCTGCTTTATTGCACTTTCATTAGATTCACTTTAGGAGTCTTAAAATAAAGCACTGGGATGGCGTTTAGCTATGTGATTAATGGCATCATTCATCAGTTGTCTACAGCCAACAGGCTGTCCAATGTTTACAGCTCTATGGCCAAGCGCTCCCTCTGCTGCAGCGTGGCACGCAGACAAGATAACAGGTGGGCCATGGATTGGGTGACAACAGAGGAGGAGCGATTCTTGAGAAACCCCACCAGGGAGCCCACCAGAATCACACGGCTATCCATGCCTGTCCAGAAATAGAGGCATTAATTTGCCAACTGTGATAAACAGAAACGCACAAGCTGTAGGAGTGTGCGGTTGGAAATTCCCTTCAATTGTGAAAGTCTCATAGCTTGCAGGCTTAGTGGCGTAATCACATTGGTCTAAAGATGGAGTCTCGTGTTGCGTTATGTTTCAGATTTGTCTGCAGTTGTGTGCAACTCTCATCTCTTGACAAACGTTGATTTGAATTAACACAAGTGACCACATCAATTTGCCACTTTCATTTGATAAATATGATACCAAACTCGCCAAAGTGCTAACTAGAGTTAGTGGTGCTGGAGTAGGACGTAAGGCAAACAGCCATGCAATGACATAACTGGCTTTTGATGGGTGATGTCATTGTTTAAAAGTTTGCCTGCACTCAACCTTTTTATGCCACCAAATTAGGAAAGAAGGTGACACAGTACATAGATAATGAATGGGCGTCTAGCAGCAGCAGTTTCTGCAGATGCATGTGGTGTGAACACACATTGACCATTCTAGTGGAGTGTTGAGCACATAACCCCTGTGCCCTCCCTGCCCCTCCCACAGTGGTTCCCTTAGAGTTAAAAAAAAAAAACAGATGGAGGCTGGACATACAGACGGATTCTATCTACGGATCAAACAGGTCAGGCTGTCCCTGCAGCTCCAGCTGACGGTTAAATAGCTCGATCTCTTTGTTGGCCTCTGTGATGTACTCCTTAATAAACTCTTCCATGTCTGCAGTAACAGCAATGTAAGGGAAACAGCAGCACAATCACCACACACACACACAACAGCAAATACAGGTGCAAGCAGATCCATGATCACTGCATTCTTTGGGTCAAGGTCCTATCTACATCTGTCAATTAAACTGTACACATTTTCTATGAATTATCAAACACAGAGTTAGATTTTTATTAACTTAACTACTCACCAGGTGCGTTTTTGTTAAACAGCTGATATAAGTGCAATATAAGTTTCTTTAGCCTTTGAAAAACTCTCCAGTACAGTATTCCAAGCCTGAGTAACAAATTAGATGTAATTGAGGTTCTACAATAGACAGTAACCACAATGAAAAGGATACTGGGATGGAAGCTCCTTTTTTCGCCGAAGATGTCAACATATTGATAACCGTTGTAGAAGTAGCCTGGTGGTAGTGGGTCCAAGTGCCTGGCCATCTAAACAGAAACATGTTAAGATTATTGACTGAAAAGGCCCACATCAATAACAGCCTGACCCAGCCCAAGCTCTCTTAGAAGAGAAAATCAAAAAAACCAAACAAACAAGCATCAGAACACCAAGAGAACAAATGTCTGGCGAGGCTTGTATCTAACATTAAAGATTTCATTCTCTTCTTGCTCTTGAAGTGGCATTTATTGACAAACTTAAAGGTAGTTTTCTCCACAGTTATGTTGTGATGTATTTACATCCATGTATACATCAGTTAGAGGTGTTTTTCTTATCAGTCTTTTGCTGGCGAACTACTACATTTCTTATAGCCACCAAGAAAGAAACCATCAGCAGGGAAGTGCATTATGTGCATTGCATGCATGCAAGTCATTCAATACACATACAAACAACACAGCTGCTAGCTCATAAAAACGTTGATCCTTGTCAACAAAACTCCATAGAGTAACTTTAATGCAGTATTGTCCACACAAAATTCCACCACAGGTAAATATAAAATTATGTTATATATATTTATATAATTATAAATGTAAACACACTCACATGTATGTGCTTGATTTCTTGTGGTAAAAGGGTATTTTTAGCCTTCTTAGGCTTCTTTGTCTGCCTCTGTAAACACCAAAAAGAAACAACAGCCTTGTGGTTACATAACAGTTTATTTTCTTACACAGTACTTGACTGATGCTACCCATAATAATAGATCTATACATGAGTCTCAGTGTGTATAGCCATCAAAAACAACAGGGCTATTAAAATGTCTACCTGCTTGGAGCACAGTCTGAGCCAGTCCTTCAGTCCATCCTCAGTAAGGCCAACACCATCAAAGATCAGGAAGCAGGGCGTGTCGGTCTCTTTGAAGCCTGGTGTCAGAGGGTCAGTGCTCTGGTCTGGGATAATGCTCAGGTTCCCGCTCACTGTGTTGTAGCTCACCTCCATCGGTTGGTCTGAGTCTGGAGGTTCCAGAGATGAAGGAGCTCACATCCAAGTCACAAATACATTTCACACATTGTGTAACACCTGCTACAGCAGCTTCATATGGTAACAGCATGGTGTTGGTGGGGTGTTAATGTTTTAACATCCATACAACCTCTCAGCTCTCAAAATGGCTCACAGCACTCACGTGTGTGGTAAAAAAGCAAGATAAAACATGTAAAATATGTCCTCACGCAATGTAAAATAAGTACTGAATGTGCAACAGCTAAATACAAAAATTAAAATAAAGTAAAATAACTAAATATAAAGGGATGTAAATGATACACTACCCTAAAGACAGTGACTGAGATACACACTTGGCACTCAGGGAATGTGAGTATTAGGATAAGGATCATACAGTACAGTCTCCACACTCGTTCCATACTAATGTCTCCTTCCAGCTCTCTACAAATATCTGCACACTCTCTGCACATCTCCTCACAGGCACCTGCACTCTCTCCTCATGCAACAACTCTACACAGGTCGTCAAAAGAAAAAAGAGTGAGAAAACTATGTGGAGGAAACCAAACCAGTGGACTATGAGCTGAAGTCTAGACACCAGACACCAGAGCAACAACCGAGCAATATTCCTACCGTCAGGAGCTTCTGGCCTGCCTTGAGAGCAACCTTTTCTCTAATAATTCCCAAAACTGGGAAATGCAAATGCAGGTCAAATATTTACCAAGGAAAGAAGTCACATTTGTTTAGTAATACTTAACAAAAGCAAGTTCTCTGGAATTTGAAATACTTTGATCTGAAAATGTCAAAAGTTAGCAAAAGTGGCAATGTATTTTATAAAACAAAAAAAATGAATATTCCTACCAGAAAATCGGACTTTTCCCCAAACATTGTACACATTTCCTCGGAAGGGGCTTGGTCTTAGTGATGACTTGAATGCTACAGAAAAATTATGAGAGTTTTAGCAGTTAGTACTGTGAAACAAATTGTAGGATTTAACTCAATCAATTCAAATTAACAATTTCCTGAAAAGCAAAACTGGCGGCAAGATGTCATAAATGCATCTTTTGGGAATACAGATTATTTCGCAGCAACCGCAGACAAACACTTTGAGACCTCAGTTGTCTCCATATTTGGAGGGAAAGGCATCTTATGTAATCAGCATCAAACCCTGCCAGCTCATATCTAGAGCTTCTGTCACGTGTAACAGTAAAAAAAAAAAAAAAAAAAAGGGGGGGGGGGGGGGGGGGGGGGGAGGGATATTTTCCGTCTCACCTTTACAGCGGGTGACAAATAGAGGCCTCTCTAGGGGCCGGTTGAAAGCCACGCGCTGCTGGGTGAGGACCAGAGACCCAGAACCAGAGATGAATCGCCCTTTGCACCTGAAACACCGAACACGTGCACATTACACAAATGGTGAGAAAGTTAAGTCTTGAGCAAGCCAAATGTTTGTGCTACATTTTGTCTTTGGCTGGAACGTTGTTTACTCTACCAGCTGCCCACAGGAAAGAGGCCAGTGTTTGTGATTTGCTGCTAGCACTGTGGAAGAGGATGATGAATCCATAAATGTAAAAACTCTCATCAGCAGGTGAGAAAGATTACTGTCTTGGTCAAAGAGTTCAGGACGTGTAAGACGCATCTCAAACACACTCACATCCTATGTGTACATGAAAAATAAAGCTTGAAGATGAGTAAATCAAAAGGGCCAAACTCTGGCCAAATATCCAGTGTATGATCTGACAGGAGGATTAAGCAGAGGTTCATATTAGGCTGACCACTGTGGCATGAAGGCTAACTGGACCAGGTCCAAAGGGAAGGAGACCCCCTCTGTGTACATGGCAACTGCATGGCCAACAGCTTGTTACTGTGCTGCCAGGAGGCAGCTGGTGATAGAACACAAGATGCCCTGAGGGGCTTTACAGCAATCAGCAGCCGATACCCCCACCACTGCAGCCGAGTGGCAATTAAACCACAGGGAGGGAGGCGAGGCAGGACTGAGGAACGCAGAGGCAGGAATCAACGCCAATCTGTCGCTCAGTGGCCAAAAGGTTGAGTGTGGACACAGGAGGACACACGGGGGTCACAGCCAGCAGAGTGGAACATAGGATAAGGGTCTTACCATCCAGGGTAGAGGACATAACGTGCTCTCAGCATCTGTGGCTCATTGAAGCTGCTATCAGAAAATATCAGATTCACATCTTCAGTCCTAATTGATAAAAAAAAGAAAGAATACACAATGAATACGTAACACTACAAATATTTGTATAAACATATGCAAATATGACATGTCCTTTATCCATAATGGGCTTTTAATCACAAAAATGAAATATTCTTTGAGTACAGAATGCATTGGGAAATGTTCATGACACATTACTGTGCTAAGCTAGCAGTGCTCTGACCCAACAGATTCAGACATAGACTGAAAAAGCAGAATAAAATGTAGCCTAGAGTGAATATTTTAGGCAAAGATAAAAGCAGTTAAATTGACTGTTTGCGGCATTGATCACAATTCTGTGGGCGCCTACCTGGTGACAGCTCCTCTCTCTGCCAGTATGAAGGCTGCGGTGGGGTTGGCAGAGCGTACCAACTGCTGAACATGCTGCATGAGAGGGTGCTTCTGCTCTGCTGTCAGCCCAGTGAACACCACTGTACTCACAATACCTGACATAAAATGAGGCACAAAAAGGGAATATGAATTTCAGGAGAAGCTGGCTCACTTTCCTGAAAATGCAAAGCCACATCTGTGTAGCCACTGCAGAAAATACCGTATTTGACAATAGATTTGATTTACAGGTATTACCGCTGCTGTGTTCTACCTGCAGGCTGAATTTTAAGGGAAATTGAAATTTTGATTGCTTCAAAACGATTGGTAAGTAATATAAATTTGGTGGTAATATAAAAGGCATAATAAGTCATTCTGTGACATCATTCTCATCTCCATCCCCGCTGCCCAATTTGGGATTTTTCTGGTTCCAGTCACAAAGATGGCAAGGATGATGGCAGTAAACCCAAATAAAATCTTCAATATGTCACTTCAGATACAAGATTGAATGTGAAATGTGCGCTCTCAACATGAAGTGATGGTTGGGTGCTTTAGGTTTAGGAATATCTCTGTTAAACTTTATCTAAATCCTCTAACAACAAAATAGGCTGTAGTGCTCCTACAACAGTGGTGGAGAATAACATGATGGGTGATGTTTTGACCTCCATCACTGCAAGTTCTGTGTAGCAAACTCAACCTCAAAATGTACTCGGATACATGTGTGATATTTCATGGTGTACTTAGAGCTTCAATGCTCCACAGAGCACAATGACCTCCGTATTTTTGCTATATGTTGATAATAAGTTCCAATTTTGCATTTTCATGCAGGATGATCCTGCTGGGGGTGAATGGCACTACAACACAACAACAAAGCATTGCTGCACATGCACACATTACTTTTTTTACACACTGAGTGTTTGTGTTAGATCTGTGATTTGCTTTTTTTATTTTACTCAACTGTGAGAATATGACTATTATTTTTGTCTGACTTAGTTTGGCAAAAATCATTAATTTCTTGACCTTTAATGGTAATATTGTACAACCCAGCAGCATGACATATGTTTCAAATGGCTATGTTGAAAGGCTTCCAAAAGAGCATTACACTTCTGGAAAAAATCCATATCAATGAATATCAATATAGTGTTTCCTCAGTATTCCATGAAAAAAACATTATCCTCAATGTATTTTGTTGTTGGGAAACTGGAGGGTACGACAGTGCAACAGTCAGGACTTACCTTGGCTGCACTGCTCCAACAGCTTAGGAAAAGCAAACCTAAAGTGACAGACAAGAGACGGAAATACTTAAGTTAAATATACAGTTAAATATACGTAGTTGAATACAGGGTGAGGAATGACTGCCAGCCATCAGTCAAATGCAAGTTTAGTTTGACTGAGATGGTCACTGCTGCATTGTAGATGGATTATGTTGAAAACAGGGTTTTTGTATCTGAGTAACACATATACAAGAGCTGTGTTTTAATATATTTAGTTAACAGTCCTCTTTATTTTAACTCATGTCTTGTTCAACAAAATCATCACTAACAATAACTCAAATACTTATGACTAATGGGTGCTTGCCAAAGTTGTGTGGCAATAAACAGGCTGATTCCTTGTTATAGCTCTTGGCTAGCAGTCCGGTTATCAATCGTGAGGCATTTTTCATAGGATGACATCATGACTATGACTGGCAACTGACCAATGTAAAAGCTTTCTGTAATCTCATTTAATCTTAACATAATTTATCCAGAGTTCTCAAATCGATCAGTGTTATACACCACTTTCTGAATAACCGTTCTGAGCCAAGTCCCCCTCCAGCCACCAGAGGCCCTCCCCTGCAGCTCTTAGGGAGCCTGCAGGCTGGGGGATCAGCAATTTGAAAGGCATTTATCTTTCCTGTCCTGATGTAATGAACTGTCTACATTCATCACAAAGAATGGATTATGACTGACTGATGAGCTTCACTGAGGAGGGTGTGTTGGTAACACATGTGGACCTGGAGGATTAGAGGGCTATGCTGAGGGGGTTGACAGGCAGGTCAGGCCTAAGCTGGGCTAACCACACCCAATTAGCACCATAGTGGGGGTCCACAGACCTCCACACAATCTATGGCAACAGACAGTGATAGGGGGCTTGTTGAAGATGCCTCAAATGGAAAAGTCAGTGCTAACCACATTGCTAACTAAACCTCTTATTACACATTTTTCCACTGCTGAGCCAAGTGGGGCTTGTCAGAGTTTGACTGGAGGGTCATCACAACACGTTTATAGCACAGGATCCAAAACATGTTTTAGATTTATTATTAAAAAGGTCAGCTCGCTAGACAATCATGTTGTCTGAAGGACTGTGGGAGTTTTCCAAATAGAATTTTTATCTAGTATTTATGAATGTTACTGTGCAGAATCACATTATTATACTTGAACTAGTTACCAGGACATTTGTCATAACACACCAGCAGCAGTAGGTTTCCAAGCATGTTGTAAAAACTAGACCCTCTAGACTGACTTCATCTGTATGAAAGTATCACTGGCCAACCCAGCTTGGCTGTGCAGTGGAAAACAGCCTATTAACCGGAGTGGTATGTCATATTGTGTGGAGCAGCTCAGTCGATCTACGACAGTGAGAAGCTCTGTAAGCTACATCTAAAGCCTGTAACAAAAGGAGAGTGAGATTAGATGTAGGAATGATCCTCTCTGTAAAAGGGACCCAGCCTTGAGTTTCAATAGCTAAAAGTGTCATGTAACCTCGTCCTGGAAATCTCCAGTGCTTCAACAATTTATCAACATCCAGCCCTGTCTGTCATCATCTGGTCTGTACATATGTTGAAACTTGAAAACTTCACTGCGTGAAACGCTTAACTTAAATTTCAGGTTATGTCACAGGTGTGTTTTACCTTATTTCACCTCTTTAACTTTGCAAAATAGGCCAAAAGATGGCTTAACACAAAATGTATGTTTTTGGAACATACTACTGGAAGCATATGGACAGCAGAATAGCAGCATAGCGGATTGTCCTGCAGGAGTGTCTGAGTACTTTTTTGTTGTGAAACTGGGTCACCAAATGCATTGTAACTGCAGTGATTCCTGGTTGACTGCCGTCTTCTGCAAAGGGGCAAGCTACAAACTTTTCTGAGTCACGTTTCAAGCCTTTAGGTGGTGAGTATTTACTACTTGTTAGATAGATAGGTGAAGTATTCTTTAAGATGCTGTAAATACAAACAGCTGCTTCAAAGTACAAGAATCACGAGGCAGGCGGCGCTGCTTCAGGGAACTAACTGTGAAGCAGCTGCAGGATTGTGACATGTACAGTGTTGAGTTTGCTAGATGCAACTGAGTCACTAAACTGGTTGTGTTTAGACAGGATATAATCAAATGACTCATCTTTTATCAGTTAAGTCATTTAGTATATTGTTATTATCTTTCGATGAAGTTCAAAATACGTAAGTTGAAAGTGATTTGATTTCAACTTCACCTCAAACAGAACAGTTTTGGGAACCTTTTCCACGGCATGTACAATGTAAGACACCTTGAACTGTACACTGACATCTTTGATTGATCTTATCGTCATCCATCCCACTTGACATTGTTTCTAGTTTATGAAAATGTTATTTTTCCAATCCATTTGGGAATCCAATCAGTAAGGGATTTTGTCAACTGAATTTAGACATTGTGGGGTTTTGTTAACTTGATGTCAGTGGATATGAATTAATCAGATATACATTTCTTTATGGAAGTCGAAACTTGTTTTGTTTGTTTCCTTTTAACAGCAGCAGTGTTGAGAACTCATCTACTAGAGAAAGAAATTTCACCTGTGCTCCAAACAGGAGGCGAGGGGGTCCACACAAGCAGTGACAGCACCGATGGTGAAACACGCTTGGACAACTGGGTCAGGGTGGAAAAGCACAGCCTGGACCACATCCAGAACATCTGTGTATCTGTACAAATCATACATTTACAAATGAATAAGTCACACACTGACAAAGAACAGTCAGTTAATTCAGCCTTTTCTTTTTCTAATTTCTTTGAATACTGTCTGTTACTGTTAGGTTTGAAATACTCAATAGGTTCAGATGTTAAGACCTGTTTTATGTACAAGGATGAAATTATTAGTATTCAGGACAATGAATGATGAACGTTAGATAATATTATGTTGGAACGAAATGCTTCCATTTAGCTTAGCTCTGCTCTACTGGATGAGTCTAAGCTGCTCAGTTGTATCAAGCTGATCAGCGGGTTTCTTACCCAGGAGAGAGCACCAGCAGACGGGGTTTGCCTCCTGGGCCTCTCTGGTTCTCCAGGAAGCTGGACAAATATTGCTGCAGGTGAGAGGCTGAGAAGCTGTCACAGCTGTCAGGACCAGGCTTATACACCACCCACCTACAGATGAAATGATAATCAAATTGTAATCGTTTTGTTTGTGTTGTTCTTCTCATTATCATTATAACAGAGATATGACAACAGCATATGTAAGATTAAAAATGATAACAGCGAAAAAAACAATAACAAAAGACAAACCAAAGAAACCTTGTCGGGTGAAATCTGTCTCACCTTCCATGCTCCTTGTTTAACTGGATCAGGAAGTTGCAGAGTCTCTTCTTATGGCTTCCCGGCAATCCAGTGACGATGGTAATGACAACCTTTTCACACATTAAAAAGGCCACATCAGCAATGAATAGTATCAACTCAACTTAGGAAGACGGAGGACACAGCATTCTTCGAAGGAACCAGAAATGCTTTTTTTACTTCCTATTTTTCAAATGAGGAAGATCCACTGCACCTTAGTCGATATGCTCACCTTGTCTCCCTGACTGTTGACTGGATTCCTCAGCTCTGCAGAGGGGAAGAGCACCCCCAGGTGGTCATACAATATGGGCTCCTGACCAATACTACTCAAGGCAAAGTGCTGAAGAAACCTGGCATAGAACACAGCAATCAGCAGGCAGAAATAGGGTCACAACTCACTGGCAAGACTTGATTAAAAAAAAGTATTTGGGGATTGATCATGTATTTAGGCAACTGACAACATTAGTGATGAATACGCTGTTTTAAGAAACACAGGCTTAAATGTTGTTTTTGGAAGACAGAGTCATAATTGAGCAATACCTAGCATCAGGTCTTATTACTTGTTTGGTCCAACTGTGAAGCAATCTACTGAGTGACTTGACTATGTACTAACATGTCCTGCTCTGGCAGCTGGGAGTATGAAGTCTTCAGGCTGCCTCTGCGTTTGGCCACTGGTGGCTCCTGACTGTCGTGCAGCTTCTGCAGTCGGGTGTGCCTGAGAGAAAAAAAAGTCATTACAATATATTTTGTCAGGATTTCATGGACAGGGTTAACCTGAATTATCTACCTTATATGACATCTAAAAGACTGATTCATTACTTAACAGAATCAAAAACTATGTTAACAATGGTAATATTATGTATCAGACAGGACTATCAAAACCTCAAGACATAATGAGAAGGGTAAAACACATTTAAATGTATTTTCAATTTTTCAAAAAAAATGTTCAAATGGTACCATTGTGGCCCAATTTATCAAAAACGTCTTAATTTTAGGTGGGGAATGTGCACTGGAATCTATCATACAGACAACTATTCTTGAGTTGTAAAGTTATCTTACATGTTTTTCTGGTTCCAGGTCAGGTGCTCTTGGTCCACCAATTGCAGAGTGAGTCCAGATTCAGAGTTTTGCCACACTGACAAAACCTGAAACCAAGAGACAAGAGGTTCATACAACTGGAGCTGTATCTTTAATGAGCAAAAAATGAAGAAGTAGGCTAAAAATAGTTTTTTGTTTTACAGTAATGGTTCATCCATGAACCAACACAAAACCAAATCCTATCCTGTATTTCATCCACAACTCATGATCCCTCAAATCAAATATATTAGGTCCTTATATATTTTTTATTTCTGTACAGCATTTTGTCGTAGTAAAACCCTAAAGGACATTTAATAAAACGTGATTTTTTTATGCTTTTACTATGTTATTTTGAACACTTAAGTAATATACCAATAGTAATACTGATGTAATAACTATTAAAGTATTAACTCTGTTTACCACTGTTATAAAGAAATCCTTAGATTAATGTTATTTAGGCGTGATGAGAGACTGATCAGTCTGAATCAGTCAGATGGCCTATGTGTATCTATCCTATGTGTAGTCTCAAACCCTGTCAGAGGTCACTGGCTAAAGGTCTTACCTTGGAATAGAAGGCCCTGTGGCTCTTAGACCTGGGCTGAAGAGCAAAGACCAGACACCGGTCAGAGCTGTGGAGAGGGAACGGAAGGTGGGGGAGCAGGCTGCTCTCATACTCCACAAAGAGAGACGCCACAGTACTGGAGTCCTGGTAATAAGAGGAAATCATACACAAGTTGGTATCAGATCTGCATATGGATTCATATCATATGTTTTATGTTTTATATGTTGTATGTTGTATAGGGAAGAAAGCTAATTACTGTCTTTTAAATCCTAATAATGTACTAAGTAACAACATATCACACGGTACAACCGTAAATACTACCGGATCGTAGAACTTGATGGTGCTGATGTGATCCTTGGACAGGGTAATGCTTCCATATTGAGAATGGATAAACAGGAGTCCCTCAGAGAAGAACGTGATTTTCCCTAAGATTAACACATTTGAAGAAATATTAAAAATGATGTTGAATCACAACTCTTTTTCACATATCTTGTAAATGTATTTTCACATTTAAAAATAGAAATTACATTTAATACTGGAAAGTATGTTTTTTATACTGCAGTTACACTCACTGTAAATGACTGTATATGAATATAAACTACACTACATGTTAATATTAAAGAAAGTGTTACCTTCTTCGGGTGTGGAGAGCTGGCTGCTGGAGAACACATACGCATCATCTGCTACAGTCAGAGCAGTTCCCAAACAAGTGCCTTCCTCTTTCTGTTTGAGACACATACTGTGAGTCATGAGGTCCCATGCGCTTACATACATGAGCATGTATTCATACACTGCAGTGGACAAATGAAGCCTCTGAGCTTACCTTAGTAAGACGTTGGGCTTGCTCAGATTGCTTGACATCAGATTCCATCTAAAAACAACATGACCATAAGACTTCTGACAACAAACAAACAATGTTGGAAAAATAAAACTGTTTATTCTTTAAACTAAGTATGAATGTATATCCATGTGTATCCAAACATTCAGTTTATCACATCAATCTGAAATTGATTTTCAGCCCCACACATACCAGCCAGCAGGCATAGCGAGGCACATTTGATGTCAGGATGGTGTAGCAGCTGTCTGAGGACACAGTGCCATCTGTGGAGCAGGAGAGGAAACACACTAAAATTAATCATAAACAATGCTGCCAAAGAATGACAAACATGGAAGATGAATCACAAATATGATCCTCAGGGCAGAAAATCGGCTATTTTTAGACTAGTCCTCTGTTGTTTCAAAATGACTTTTGCCTTTTTCTGTTAACGGTGACCTGTGGATTTGTCCTGCTTATTGTGTAAATCAAATTTCCTTTGTGGAATCAATCAGCAATCCATTCTAATTGGACTTAATCTAATCAATATTGTACCTTTCTGTTGAATGTTGATGCTGGACTCCAAGAAGGATTCAGAAAAGACCACAGAGCCTAGGTCCCCCCCATCCCACTGCAGATCTGGGATGTCATGGACAGTCATGGAGGCCTTAAAAAAAAGTTGAATTTGTCAAGTAATTTCATTGTTATCCTTTGGTCAAGCAAAAAATAATAAGCTTCTCTATCTTACTGTTTTTACTACATAACGGCTTCCTTCATCAGTCAGAGGAATGATCCTGAAAATAAAAAAACAGGCTCTTAAGGTCTGAAATCACATATTTACACAAGGGTTTTAAAGAAAACATCAATTTGGAGTGTATTTCAAATAACACAATGACAATTTCAAGGAGCTGTGTCAGATAATACAAGACCTAAGAACTTGTTAACACCCACCTTCCTTGCTTATTCACAGCTTGAATGCTGAATTCACATTTGGACCTGAGAATAAAAACAAATAAATTCAAACAATACATTTTATACAGGCTGAAAGTCTCATATAGTGGATGACAGTGAATTTTTTTTTTTTAAATCTCAATCTTTACCTGAGAGAACTGCGGTACTGACTTAAATTCATTGAGTCCAAAGCCACCAGAAAGGTGTTCTCTGCTACATCCTTAGCCTACAACAATAAACATTTCTTAATGAACAACTGTACATGCTACAGTACATGCTTTAAGATACATGTTAAAACAGGTGGGTTTTTTCTTACCTTGGTAGCACTGGAGGTACAGGAGTAGCATTTGATTCCCGAAAGGACTGATTGAACAGCAGCTGAGTAAATCTGCGACAAAAGTCTGAGAAAAAAAAAACTCTCTTTCAGTCAGACATTCTTTTACATTTAAAGGCAGAAGGAATGTAGGATTGTAGGATTTGTTGGTTGTGGTTTAAAAACACAACATTCAAAGTTGGCCCCTCCTCCCCGGCTTGTTTTTCAGCACTCTGTCCGCCATTATCATAGCTTCCTCTTGGATGTGTGCTTAAGATCTGGCACTCATTCTGCCTTTAACGCTGGCTAACCACTAGCTTACAGAGAAAAATAATGATTTTGAGATCCAAAATGAAATCACTTACAAGACTTCTGTTTTCTTTTGCTCTGTGTTTTGATTTCCTGTGGGTTAAATACAAGAAGTGTAAACAAATCATATACAGATGATACAAACAAGGACTTCTCACATTACACTTCACCCCAGGCCAGCTAAGACCCTGCATTCAACTCCATGCAAAGCAACATTTCACACTAGGATTTCTGACAGAGGGTTAGTTAGTAGTGCTTTGACTCCTGGATTAATAAACTACGCACTGCAGCAGGGTTACCACTGAAATATGATCCTAAGGACAATCATGTAAAATATAAAAAAACTCAGTCATAATTTTACAAACATATGCAGTTGATCAATATTAAATAAGCAAAGTAATAGAGAAAAAAAAACTCACCAAGGTATGGAGTGTGGTTGATCCCAAAGAAATAGGTTCGAGAGCAGGCTAGAGGTCCTTTGGGGGCCACACACTGCAGAATCTAATGGACAAATCAAGATACAATCAGGGCATGTTCCTACTTCACAAATGACACACACAAAAGTGGTGCAAAATTACCTAAATCTCATATTTACAGAAGACGTAGCAATCGTATGTTCAACACGATTTGTTAAAAACACTGTTCTGCACATCACTGATCACTGGTTGTGCCAAATTACTTCACCGGGTGATGCTGCAGGCCAGTTCTCCTCTTTAACTTGAGCAATGTAATTTATAAAACATTAAGTGCACATAATGGAAAAATGACATGAATGCCATTTGAAATGCTGGAGAGTTTTCACCCTGGCAGGTCTTAAACTCTACCAACCACTTTGGCAGCTTCTAAGTCATTAATAGGGGTCCTATAGTAATGTAACAAGTTTACAGTGTTTCACATCACACTTTTTTATTTCAGACTTCTCACCATGTGCCTGGCTGTAGAACCTTGAGGCCCTGTGTTGCGGACCTGATGACTCTCAGAGGGAAAGTTGAACGAATAACTCTCCATATCCTCTGAGGAGGAATGCTTCCCAAACAACACGAAGGGCTGCTGACTTTTACTGAAACAAAGAAACATTTGATTAAACAATAGTATTCTTGGTTCTATAAACTACAAGACTAGACTACTGATGGACATCATTTCAGTATTGTTGTACATTGTTGAATACAAAGAATACCTTTTATCTGTGATGTTGCTTGAGATCAGTCCATGAGAGTAATAAGTACGGAATGCCTGTGGATTGATGAGAATACGCTTTATGGGGACACAAGTTCACTTAGCTGACCAGACAATGAACCATGCCAAAAACTCTTTACATTTCTTATATTATTCTTGTAACTACACAAAGTTTACCAGGCATTGACTTGTTCTCCTTCCAGTCACTATACCTTTGCCCTGCCCACCCACCTCCTTTTGCATGTCCATGTTTAATTTGCAGGAAGAGGAAGTGTTCTATAATACCCTCAAATTAGGGTGCATTGATGCTGACTTATGATACCTCATTACTCATAAATGAAGTGCAGAGGATGGAGAAGGCATGATACTAATTTAAGCATGATTTAGCTGTTTTATATAATATATATAATATTATTTTTGATCATACTCATACTACTGTACTGTATTTTCACAGTTGTTTTAAACCAAATAAATAAATTAATATCTAATTTTGTGAAGAAAATCGTGTTTGCTTTTTATTATTATTAAGATTTGTCGAACAAATAATTATAATTGCTTACTATAGCACAATGTGATTCTGTTGAAAGGCAGTAAATTATTGTCCAGAGATTGTTCTAGGCTTTGTAGGAATATATAGCAACAAACGTACCTCTCCTGCCTGTGCTTCAGATAGCTCCAAGATGGAGAGATGGCTCTCCAGGTCCATGCTGGAGAAAAAGCCACTCCACTGCTTCTCAAAGTTAACCAGGTCCTAAAATACAACAAACAGCACCAAAGCTAGAATACATATCATACTGAATGGTCATGTTCACACCTTCACATACTAAATATGACTTTTTATCAGCCAAAAAATATCATTGTCATTTATGAGAGACTAAAACAGTTGATTATCAAAATCAATTCAATACATTTCAACTGACTGACTGATTAATCAGCACAGCCTTTAAAAATATGGACATTTTAGATACTGTAACTTTTTAAAGGAGGAGGAGGACAAACGTTCAAAATTTCCATTGATTTAAAAAAATAAATTATGGATCACTCTTAATAATTACAATAGATTTCTGGACATGTACATCTTTAAATAAGAAGCTCAGTGTTACCTCTGTGAGGACATTGTCCAGGGACACTGGGTCGAGTCTGTTGTAAACCTGCCACAGCTTCTCACTCATGTCCATTAGCTGGGAAAGCAGGAATATATCAAACAAACAAGTGTAAGACCACATGACCAATGAAGTGCAACAAATACTTTCATATGACATTTTTTTCCACTTTTTTGTTTTTGTTGTTTTTGTTTTGAAAATACCTTGTATTTCATGGTAAAAAAGCTTCCTCCACCGATGCCTTCCAGGGCAAATGCTTGAATTAGGGGCCACTTTTCCACCATAAACATATCAAACCTCTGGATGTGTCCTAAAAGTAACAGCAGAGCAAGTATAATTACTTGTGCTGTAGGTGTTATTATACAGTATACGCTGTCAAGTAGGTGAAACTAGTGACATTACATTGTCACCATCTCTTAAACACGTGTGTAGTGATTGAATGTGGAGATTAAAAGGTGATTATGTGTACCCTGGGGGCTGTAAGGTACTCCGATACGATAACAGTCCTGCACCATTGTGACAAAACTGGAGATTTTGAATTCTTCTGCTGCTTCCTCGTCTTCATACTGTGAGTGGAGGTGGGAAAATGACAGGGGCAGACAACTTAGAAAAGGACTCAATCCCAAGAATAACAATCACAATTACAAACACTGCTACAAAGGGTCATATTTAGAATTTCCAGCAATGAACCATGTCTGGCAATCATTACTTTGATAGTAACAGCTCTGAAGAGAACCAGCATCATGTGCACAAATTGTAGGTACATTGGTAAAAACTAAAACACACTGTTCATTGATGAAAATTAATGTGCTACTTTCACTGTACAGCCAGTGTAGACAAGGTGTAACATTTAAAATTACTTGTCTAATAGGCAAATGCCTTTCTGTCTCATTTAAAGCACTTTGAATTTCCTTGTTTCATAAGGTGCTGCTGAACTTGCCTTGCATGAAAAAGCGTAATAGTAACCCGCAAGAGTTAAAATTGCAGCCAACTCAACATGCCTAAATACTCTTGATAAGGTTGCTACTTCTATCTTAAGTGTACAGGAACTGTGATTAACAGGAACTGTGGGGGAGGACGATGGCTTTTTAACCTCTGCCTCTGTCATGCAGTAGAGATGCAGGTTCCTCCAGTGGGACACATAGGGCAACAGGTAACTGTAGTTCATTGGGTTGCAGTACAGATGAACACACTCCGCCTTGATCAGCAGGATTACATCTGGAAAGCAGACAAGTAATGTGTCAGA
This sequence comes from Enoplosus armatus, assembly GCF_043641665.1. Lineage (NCBI taxonomy): Eukaryota > Metazoa > Chordata > Actinopteri > Centrarchiformes > Enoplosidae > Enoplosus > Enoplosus armatus. Next base: position 19,916,293 of record NC_092194.1, read on the forward strand.
GTAGATACAAACTAAAGCAAGCATTAGAAATATAGTGAACAACACTTGGAAAAACTCACCATCCAGCATTTCTTCAGGAAATTCCTCAAGGGCATGTTCCAGATTCAGCTGATTTCTTCCATATAATCCATAGAACAGGTATTTCGCCAGCTCAGTGCATCCCTCATTATATCTGCTGTCAATTCCTAAAACACAAATAAAAGACATTAATATTTGTTGGCTGTTATGGAATGACCATATAAATTGTTTTATTCACACCATCTGTTCTGAAAAATAACTTTCTCAACTTAGCAGTTGGCAGTGCAGTTAAACAGGCCAGACATATAAAGATATAAAGGTTAAAGATAACAAACGTTGCAACTTAACATACCAAGAGAGCACAGGATGCCATCAGGAGTGGCAGTGCCCCCCTCGAAGAGCAGAGACTGGACCTGATGCAGGCGACAGCAACTGAAAAATGTAACAATAAAAATATATATAGACATGTTTGTTTGTTTGTTTGTTTTTGGGAGCCATGCATTAACGTTAACGTTAGTTTTAACTAGGTTTTGGCAACAAACAAATACCTTACTGAGGTGCAGGGCATTTCTAGGTATGGGTGTTAGCTAAATTATTACGTAGCTTAACCAGCTAATTAATACTGACAGTGTAACCTATAGCTGGCTAAACACCCTGCTAACGTTAGCATGATTGTTAACAGTAACATTGCCGTTAACGTTAATTAACGATAAGTGATGTCAGAACGTCGACAAATAACGGACAGTGGCTCGCGCTAAAGTTAGCCATGTTAGCCGGACAGCTTCACTGAAGCGTTTTCTGTAAACACAATTCGGTATTAACATTACCTGACGGCTGGATTGACTCCCGATAATTTTCCGTTAACATTCCTAATACCGGCCATTGTAATTGTTGTCGCGGTTCACACAATTTTCGTTTTAAACCGAACACCGTTATGTATTTTCAGGCGGAATATCTACATTTTCTCCATCACCCTGAAGAGTGTCTACACTAGATAGCATAGCAACGGAGCGAACCATTTCATATTTAGGGGGGGTTGAGAATATTATTATGATATTTTGGGGAAATAGTGATATTATATACTACTAATTATTATATAGTCTACAAAGAGTTTGCCATATATAGCATCATATTTCGTTTTGGCCGATTCAAGCAATTAACAAAAAGGATTGTATCCGAATTTGCCAGGCAGTTTTCCCCCCATTTTACGCTGTAGTACTGCCTTGATTTGGGCCGTTTTGACAGCGGCAGGCAGCAGCGCGCAGAAGCACAGGGAGAGATGGTGCAATCCCTCAGTAATCTCAGTTGTTGTGTATGTGGGGGAACTCCTTCATATACTGTAGCTGAGTCTATGGCAGTATGACAATACATGCATGTGCTATCAATGATACATTCCATGTTGTTGTTGTTTTTGCCTTCATCATAAGTGATAAGAAAGCAATCAAGGAGACAATTCAACCAGAAATCTTTTTTTCTGAATTTTCTTTGAGAAAATTCTTTGAGAAAATTGAAACTGATCATCAGTGTTAACGAGCATACCACTCCCTCTGTTTTGATTGAATATCTGCAGTGAGGCTGATTCAGCAATAATGCAAACCAGAAACAATCACAGGATGCTGCTCAGGTTTAACCGTGCAGAGGGCAGCAGCTTGATCAGGTGGGAAAAGGAAACTGAACCAGGCCAACTGATGAGGAGTTTGCAAATTCCCATAATGGTTCAGTTTAAAATGTTTGCCTCAAATATGATCTTTGAAACGCTGGCATATTTAAATGTACTCACTTTGTGGGGGACATAAATCTATTCATTACGGGGACTCACCCACTGTGTTTGAAGATGCAGAGAGTCAGGCTTGGGGTTAAGCCTGTAGTGGTTATGGTTTATGTTAGGGTTAGTCTCTAGCAAGTTAAGGCAATGTCTTTATGTGTGTGTGTGTGTGTGTGTGTGTGTGTGTGTGTGTGTGTGTGTGTGCAGAATCTTGGTTTAAAGTGCACAAAGGCATTAGTTAGAGTTACTGCTTCTTATTTGCAAGTAAAGCGATGCTTGTGGGGGAAGGGACGGAGTTCTTTCATAGAACTCAAGCATGACGTGAAGCCTGAGAAAGTTGCATTGGACTAGTACCTTGTTTGTTCCAGGTTGTGCATTGGAATGCACTTCCTTGAGAAAAAACTGCAGGTGACACATGAAATCAGGAAGCATCTTTCTGCCCTCATAATGCTTGTTTCAGAACCAGAGAATCCAGTTTCAGGTTTTATCTTGAACTAACAAGGATCTTAAAGCAGACCTGTGAGAGCACCTGCAAAAGACATGTCGCACAGTAAGTCTTTTCTACATAAAATGTATTTGTGTTTTCCTACATATTCAATGCTATGAATCACTAATTAATTTCATTTACAATACAAGTGCAATGTTAGCCAGTGCTAGGCCTGAGCAGGAACAGATTCAGTTGGGTTGCAGTCACTTTGCTGCAAAAATTGTAACAGGTACTGTTAAAAAAATCACTGTGTTGTTTTGCAGACGGCATTACTAACACGAGGCAGATGATGGTGGTCATATCCACAGTGGAGGAATGGCTGTCTTGGAAGTCTCTGCCACAGGATAGCTCTGGGGATAAACATCTCCAGTTAACCTTTAGTTCTCTCGCATCAAATCAAGTCTGTGACATGACAATGGATGGTCGCTTGATCAGCTTGCGCTATGCAGATTTGAAAGAAGACATGACAGAAGAGGGCATCAGCCAGGCAATAGATGGCTGCTTTAAGTCTTGCGCAGATGGAATCGGTTCATTTCTGCTGCTGATCCAAGGTGGACATTATACAAAGAGGGAAAGAAGAATGATAGAGATACTGCAGGCACACTTTGGAGCTGAAGCTTTAAAATATTTGGTAGTGCTCTCTCTGGAAGATGGAAAGGTTGCTGACACATTGGACGACACCCTCCTGGAGTTGATAAACATGTGCGACGGAAGATACTGCCGAATCACATCATCTGCAGCAAGTGACGACCTGTGCGCTCTATTCGAGATGGTCGACTACATGCTGAGTGAAAATGGTGTGACTGGCTACACAGAAACTATGCTGACTGAAGCTAAGAAAAGGAGCACCGAAGATTCGTCCATGAAGATGCTGAAACAGAAGGTACAAGAGGCCGAGGAGAAGGAGCAGGCCTTCAAGCAACTGGTTCAACAACAGGAGGAGAGAAGAGCCAAAGAAATCGAGAAGCTGAAGGCGAAACATGCTGAGGAAAGAAAGAAGGAGGCAGCTGAAAAAAAGCAATATGAGACAAAAAGAGAAAGCCTGGAGGAGGCTGTGAGAAGCCACAGAGCTATGTTGCAGCTCCAGATGAGTGCTACGGATGGTAAGACTTATTTTTCAGTTTTAAATCAGAATTAGTTAAGATAAAGAAAATTACAGATGCAGATCTATCTCTTCCTGTGCTCCAAACATTTTGTTTCATCTGTACAAACATGTAATGCAGTACAGTGATTACTGGAACAGGACATGGGAGTTTCTAGATCAACATTTATTTCATGTGGGACACTTGTGGGAAAAAGATTTTATTTAGAAACTTTCTCACAACATTAAAGTGAATTTTTGCTGAACTGAATTTTCAGACATTCTGATGCAGCAACATCTGCCACTAGGGGGTGATAGAGTTACACATTGAGAGGGCATTCATCACTCATTATCTACAGTATAAAATATCTAATATTCAGTTTTACACCTGCAATACAAAACAGTCAAAAGATATTCTTGCTTTAACCCCAACACTGCAAAGGACACATTAAGGGTTAGAGATACAATATAAATCATTTAGAGATAGCCAGATATGAGTCAGTAAGTGTGTTCTTCCTTTTAGTTAGAATATTTAATGTTCTAATCTTTCTGGAAATGCTTTCAAACAGCCAGTTTCCTTTTCTTTTTTGTCTTTAAGATGATGACACGAAGAAGATTTCAGTCATCCTGTTGGGTCTCTCTGGCAGCGGGAAGTCCTCTGCTCTAGATCTAATTTTAGAGAGAGCAGGTAATCAATACTCATTTAATGAGTCTAGTCATGAACCCCCTCAGCCCACCTTGTCTTGTGAGAGAAAGGAAGTGTTTGCAGCAGGGAGGCAGCTCATCCTGGTGGACACCCCCGAGCTATGGGACGAGGACGGGGTGGAAAATCTGGAGCTGGTCAAGGACTGCTTGGCTTTGTCCTTACCTGGACCCCACGTCTTCCTGCTGGTGCTCCAAGTGGGGCGCTTCACCCAGGGCGAGTGCGAGATGCTTGGGCACCTGCAGAAGGTTTTTGGACGAGACTTTGCAGAGCACGCCATCGTCCTCTTCGTTTGCTTTGATGGCAAGCAGCGCAGGCCTCAGAGGATCAACGACTACGTGGCCGAAGCCCATGCAACCCTTCAGGGTCTCATCCAGAAGTGTGGGAGCCGTTTTTATGAGCTGAATGTTACAAAGTCCCAGAATGCTCTGAGCTATCCTCAGGTGAAAGACCTGCTCTCAGGAATCAACAAATTGGTAGCTTCACACGGAGGCCGCTCCTACTCAATGAGAAGATTTTCTGTGCAGGAGCTGCAGGAGAGAAAGAAAGGTATTGAGGAGAGAAAGGAGGGGGCTTTGGAAGTGAACTACTTATTACGAGATGATTGATTTCTATACTCGCAGGCAGGGGGGTGAATGTAATAAATGCAACACCTGTAAAATGTGATTAAATCAGCAACAACAGACCTGCAATTAATATTATCAGTTTATTTTTGTTAAGATGCTGTCAGAGAAGAGTTTAACTATGTGGAATTATATTGCAGATGTATTGCTTTTACATATTTTTTATGATTTGCTTGCAGACTATTGCCACTGAGTGAATTTCACAAAATCTCAAACCATTGCAATTTATATTTAAACAGTACATTCATCAAATGCAAATGGCATAGACATTCTAGTTTTCAGAAAGTTGAGATTTATGCCCAACTGACACAGCCAGTCAAGGTTGTTTAGCAAATAAGAAATTATTATTCATTTTATAATTCAATTTTGCATTGTGAATAAAAACAATGGTGGTGGTGTGGGGGATTTTCCAAACTAAACAGAAGAGCAGAAGACATCAGGAATTATTTATGTGTGTGTTTATCTGCACCGAGCAGAGAGGGGAGGAAAAGACAAAGTACAGCTGCAGATTTGATTGGTATGAGGAGTTATCTGACAAGTTTATGAGATCTGCTTGTTGATGTCTAGATTGCCCAACTGTTACGTCCTTAAAAACCATCCTTCAGATGTGCTCAGTTGCCAACAAACTGATAAAACTGCATAAAAACAACAAGATTGATGCAAAACGTTGTTTAGCTGTCATGATAGCAGCTCCTGTGTTAACTCTTAAAAGGTTTCTGTTCAATCTATGAACTTAGTCTGCGATGATGTAATGTGTGTAATGTAACATGTTAATGATGTTATCTGCAGTCTGCTCCATAACTGTTCATCTTTGTACACATAACTGAAGAAACTTTTGTGTTGATTATTTATCTCCCCACATCTCTCTTTGTTATTGTACTGCATCTGATGCTTATTGTGCACGATTCTAAACAGCTCAAGAAAGACACGACATCTGAATGTGATAAAGTGTATTTTATTGATTCTTTTATAAAGTGATTAAATGTCTTTCTATCTCTACAGCCATGCATTAGTTGCAAATGAGAAAGGACCACTTCTGTCCAACATATAAACACATTAGCTTCACATGCAGGTAGACTAATCAGTGAAAGCCGAAAACCGTAATGTGCTGTAACTGTAATGCTTGCTCTCCTTTGTTTAACTGCCCTGGTCCTCTGTTGCATCGGGCTGCGGGGCCATGGTCTTATCAATCCACTCAGTGTAGTGGGAGATGATAGTGTAAATACCAGGCTTTCTAACTTGACCACACTTGCTCCCTCCATTGGAAGTAATTCCCACTACAATGCCATTGTAGAGCAGAGGACCTCCAGAGTCACCCTGAAAGACAACAAAAAGACGAGCAGAAGGGCCTTAAACAGGAAATACAGTATAAACCTGCAAAGTGCAATGACGGCTCCAGTTTAGTGTGTTAGCTTGCAAACATTAGTGCTGCTGTATAAACAAGGAGATACGACCAGAGACATATCGAAGAAGAGTTTCTGTCAGGGAGGCAGTTTGCATTTTGTTCACTCTTCTCGGTTGCAGTCCCATTTTGAGATTTGTTCTGACAAAACACTTCCATAAAGTTTTTTGCCTTTACTGTAGGCTAACTTATTGGGTAATAACATCAGCGCTGGCAAAGAATATGTAGTTTATGTGAGCCTAATCAATAGCAGTAAAGTCCCTGAAGCTTTAAACACAGAAAAAAGAAGGGTTTTAATACAGACAAATATACATTACTTGGCTCATGGTCATCCTAACTTGATGCTGTCTATCCCATTTGTTGACAACCATTTATATTTAATAGAAGAGAAGGAACTGAAACTTACATCACAGCTGTCTTCTTTCCTATGAGGTTGATCACAGGGGTCTGCGCATAATTTATGTGCACACATCATGTTTTTGGTGAACTTTCTGCCAAAGTAGTCGCCACGTCTGCAGCGACTTGAGCTGAACACCTCAACGGTCACCTCTTTGAGCTTGTCTGGTCTGGCCCCCAGGTCATTGATCGATCCCCAGCCGGCTGTGTCGACCTCTTCATTCGTGCTGGGGTTTGTGCCGCCTTCTCGCAGGTATTCCACTGCTTTAACAGCTTCCGAGGCGTTGAATGGACGATCCAACTGTTAAAAAAAAAAAAACGTTCCCAAATGGATTGTTTTGTTTTGCTTTTTGTCTAGATGTCTAGATCTACATCAGAGCTAAGAGTTCTGTTCCTCCCAAAAAACATAACAACATATCCGTTCACATCTCCGAATAGTGTACCACTGAGAGATTGACTGATTGACACAATTATACACTTACCTTAATTAAAGCAATGTCATTATCATAACTTGAGGTGCTGAAGTTTGGGTAATTGTGAAGTTCCAAAATATCAAATGTCTGCTTCGTCTCTTCAGGTTCACTCAGAGAATGGACACCCAACACTACTTGCCTTCCATTTGGCCTGCGAAAAGAGCGCAATAATATTATAGTATTGAATAATCTTCAATATTATATGATAACACACGTTTCCCATTTCTATTAAATAAACATTATAATCACAAAAAGGGGGCGTACATTGAAAAATAATGATAAAACTGCATGTTTTGTTCCAGATATCCAATGCTTGACAAGAAAATGCACACAGTCCTCCTTTAAATTGGAGTTAATGAATGAACTCAGTCATGAAAACAAAACAAATATGATGAAATTGAAGACAAAGAAGTTCCGAGCTACATCAGCTCAGAGAACATTTACATGTATATAATCACAGATGAAGTAAATATTTTAATTAAAACTTTTTGTTAATCTTGTGAAGGTTGCCTCACCCTGTTGGCAGACAGTGTGCTGCTGTCATCACCCACTGATCTGCAATCACAAACCCTCCACACTCATGGTTCATTTTCTCTCCTTCCGGCACCTGGATGGAGGCCATGTAGGGCCGAGAGTGCGGAGCGGCCTCTCTGCCACCAATTATACCCTCACCTGAAACGATGAAAACACGAGCAGAAAGAAGACGTACAGTAACATACACACACGGAGAGTATTGCATGGGAAGGTGCAAAGTCACATCCCCCTTTAGTATTTTCATAATAAAGGGGGATTTTAGCATTTCATGTCAAGAAAACTTCCAAAATTATCAGTAAGAAATACAACCAGTGTAAAAAGTGTTAGAAAAGATTTTTAGAATAGTAGCAGAAAAATACAATAATACTACAGTGAAAATAACACAATCAAAATCTAAACCAACGGATATAAATGACTAAGAAGCCAAATCTAAATAGATGAATCATTAGTTATTGAAGAAACAATGTCAGCATAAACTCACTGTGTGAAATGAGGGCAAAAGCAAAAACAGCAGCAGCCACGAGAACGTCTTTCTCTGACACCATGATGTCGGTTTAACTAAACCAAAACCAGCAACTGGTCTTTTAAAGGATCCCACTTGAAAGAAAGGAAACATAAATCAAGCAGATATGGTGCAAGGCGCAAGTGGGAGTCTGGCAATCCTCCTGCTGCCCCCCCCCCCCCCCCCCCCCCCCCTTTCCAGGAATAAAAAACAGGAAAGCAAACATGTTCGCTGACAGCTTTTACTTTGATAGATGCTTTCTTCACTCACAGTTCTTGACAAGACAAACAAGGCAAACATACATTTCATGCTTAGCGACAGTATGTTCCTTCTCATCTTCACATCACTTTTGGATGACATTTAGATAAAAAAAATAGATCCACACATTTCTTTGCACAGACATATACGCTTGTTTGCTTCCAAAAAAAAAAAGTTCCACTTCATGTGTAGTTTAATGACATTTTCAAGTTACATAATGCGGAGATTTGCATGAACCCCCCCGACCTCGTGCACTTAAACTCAACACTCAGAAGAGGAGGAGGACATTATCTTCTTCTGTTCTTCCCGTAAATCCAGCAGGAAAACATGGAACACAGCCAGTCTGGAAGAAGTAAGTACATTACAGATGAACAGCAACAACACCTAATTGTGTTTTTTCAAAGAATGCATTGCAAGAATGTAATCTGAATACAATACAGATTAAATCTGTAACAAACAACACATATTATAGCATTAAATGACCACGTAAATCATCAATAAACAGATAAATCATTTTAGTACGTCAGTTTGACTGTGTAGGGAACCTCATCTTCATATCTGAAGCTGCCAGAGGACACACAGATACAGAGAAAATATATTTTTCAAACATGAGGCTGACACGTAAAAGCCAATTTTGCAGCAGCACCTAATTGTTCTCAGTGTCAGAGATGATGCAGCTCATAAAGCTCTCAACTCAGCTGAAGCACAACACGACTCTCTCAATATGCAGTTCAGGTCCGGATGTCACTTGCCAAAGGGTTTTATATGCAGTGTCTAAGCGCTCACATTGGTAAAGACTATAATTGTAGTGTCGTGAACAATTCCCACTGTGTCTTTAATTAAATATTACACCCTTGCTTCCACCCGTCTTTTAACTTGGCATCAGTTTGATGTTCCTTGTCCAGACAAACTGTGCTTCTTGCACACAACTCAACCCATAGATTTGTTTCTGCTTCCAGAGCGACTCTGAGAACTGTTTGTTTGTCTGAGACTCCTGTTGGCTGGTGTTTGGACAGATTTATCCTGCCGTGAACTTGTAAAGAAATATTGCCCCTCGGTCTGGGAACATTCCTGTTTGGCTGATTATATTTTGGGTGGAGGTACAGGGGAGGAGAGGCCCTCCGGGAGATTTACAAGTCAAATATTTTATACAGGGAAATGTACCAATGCTGTTTTGTTTCAGCAAAAGGTCTGTTGCACGTGGTGATTAGTTTGTGCCACCACATTCTGACTGGGTATAGATAATACTGTGCATATGCGTAAGCCTCTGTGTGCCTTTGCTATACAGAAAATACACAGCAATGAACATGTTGCAGGTTTACAGCCCACGTCAGTAACTGAGCATGCGTTCAAAGAATACATAGAAATGCACACCATATACAATACGTTTAGAGTGAGTTTCTGAGACCAGCCCATAATCAAAAGGTCACATGTTCAGAAGCACTAATGTGTCCCGTCCAAACGTCTTTAAGGCAGGAAGTTTAGCTGCTGTACCTTCAAAGTGTACGATTGAATAAGAGCTCATGAGAACAGGTTTGTGGTGGGAGGCTGAGGACGACAGGTGAGTTGAGGTACACTTTACACTTTTCTCACACGCAGTTAACTTTTGTCTAGAGACACAAGGATTATTGATTGGTGCCACGTCTGTATTTGTTCTTTTTTTAGAAGAGCAAGTTAAGTCTTTTGCTTGTGTTTTTGTTTTCAGAGCTGGGGATTAGTCATGCCTACTTCTGTTATATTGATTTCTATCTGTTTGGCACGACCCCCTTGTCCCGTCCTCTCCCACATTTTGAGAACCTTTGTTATTTAATTTATTTTATGTTAATTCTACTGTGACTCCTTCAGATTCTTTGGTTGTCGTGTTATCATCCCCTGTATTCACCGAGGGGACGTGACAGAGACTTCAGTTTGTTGACTTTACAAGCAGCTGCTAAAGGAATTTCCTTGAAAGAAGAGTGTTTTCTTTCTCTCTGCTGTGCTACAGCCCCTCTTGCAAAAGAAAACTTGATCTCAGTGAGACTCCCTGATTAAATAAAGGTTACATAAACCCAAATATCACTCATTTATATTAGAAACTCCAATATTCATGAATGTTGAATTCTTTGTCTTCCTGTAGACAAATTTGACGTTTTTTGCTTGTTCAGGTGATCTGCTGTGTATTGATTAAATTACCATCTATATTACACTATAATAATAATTATATAATTGGAACTGTACCAGCTGAACGCTCTTTGTGTTTTCCCTAAAAGTAGTAACAAATGACATTGTTCTTTCCAGAAAACTTCCTTGGAAACGATTCGGACATTTCAAACTTTATAAATGAAATAAAGCAGTGAAGACATAACTATTTTATCGTATGTCAACCAGATTACAGACAATATATCCTGTGTTTCTGAGTGAGTTTTGTAGAAAACAGCAGAGTACGGTTTCTAATTCTAGACCTGCATTGCCCTCTGCAGGTACAAACAAGTACAACTAGAAAACATGAATATTTCAGAAAAAACAAACAAGCTCCTCAATGTTAATAAAAAAAAGTTTGCTGGCTGCCTTAACATGCAATATATTGACCTAAACGGTGAATGTTTGGCTGAAAGTTTAGTTAGTAAACGAAGTGAATGTTAGACAGTAAAATACAGGAGCGAATGTCTTGTCATATCAAAAAGTGTTACAGTTTATTGATTTCTCTGGATGCCAAGTTTATATCATTATGGCTAATTTCTCGGAAATAGACCCATTATGAGAATTAAAGTTGCACAAATGCTTACTGAGAGCCTCCTCTCCTAATGTCTCAGGGGCTTGACCTTACGTACGCGTTACTGTAAAATGGAGAAATAATACTTGTTATCTCTTAATAAGATTTTCCTACTTCTGGCCAATTAAGTCGTGACTCATATTCTCACAATTACATGTTAGGAGGAACATAATAGTTAGAAATTATAGGTTAAAACTGACAAAGACATCTGTATGCACCTGGATGATGATGATGATGATGATGATGATGATGATGATGAGTTAATTTAGCTGCAGAAACATTAGCTGTGAAATGGAGGCATCTGTGAGTAAATCACAAACAACACTCTTCACCACTGGACATGAGGATTATAAGCAATGAATTTCAGTTCATGCACGTGACATTTTATATGTAGAAATGTCCACACAGCTGAAGAGCAACAGTATAAACTGCCCGACGTGTTGAGTATTAGTTCTTAGTATTGCTCTGTATCGGACTTTTGATTGTCACCTGAGCGTTGTTGTCGTTGCCACGGAGACGAGTTACAACTACAACCGTAGCCTCGAGCAACAAAGCCCACCCAGCCAGGTATGCAGTGTGTGTGTGTGTGTGTGTGTGTGTGTGTGTGTGTGTGTGTTTGTTTCTGTTACATGTGTTCGTGTGTAGCCATCCGTATCTGTTCATCCGTGTGTGTGTGGTCTGGCACTGAACCAGTTATCAGCGGTGAGTTAACAGAGTCATTTTCCACTTTATGTTTTTCTAAATGTTTCATTACTCTCTCTCTCTCTCTCTCTCTCTCTCTCTCTCTCTCTCCCTGTGTCTCTCCTCCCTCGCTCGCTCATTCCAACCTCATCTGAGTTTTCATTCTCAGACGCTGAGTCAGCAAGCCTGTCAGTCTGTCTGGCAGGCTTTCTGTCGTCCATCAATCAATCAATCAATCAATCAATCCCGGCCTGTTAGAAAGGTTTGTATTCTGTTTTGTTTTATATCAAAGTGTATTTTAAAGCAACATACGATACATACAAATATACAGTGTGACTTTCCACAGTCTGAGTGTATGAAACAGCTTGGTGCACAGGGTTTGAACCTGCTGCTGTTTCTTCCACATTGACAGGTCTTTTAATTATATCTAGATGACGATGCCGTGATGTTTTCAAAGGCTGATTTAAAACAGTGATTCTATTTATCACGTTTATCACAAAGGAGTAGTCAGCTGAGAAACATACAACAGGCTGATTCTTCATATACAAGTGTATACATGCGATAATATGTGCAGACTGGGCCATTCAAACTGTACTTAACAGGACTCTTCATGTGTCATCGTGATTTACAATCACTCAAACTGAGTTTCTGGTGCATCAGTCACATATAACAGAAACACTAGTGATGTGTTGAGGGGGGAAATGTCAAAAGCCATTCTGACAGATACCAATACACACAAAAAAAGTGCATTAAAAACAAACCCAGCTTCACCAACACTAAAAGAAAGTCAACAGGACTTGAAACTACATGTGCCGTCTCAAAAACCACCATTGATCTCAACCTACATAACAGTTCAGGGATATTTTAGACTTAAATCATTGTGAGTGATCATTTTAAAGATCAGAACAGTTGCATTAGGAAGCTTCCCCTTCCAGTTTACTGAGACACGATAAACTCATATAACCCCAAAAGAAATTCGGAGGTGGTTTGACCATGTTAGGTGGGCTTTGTTCCGATCTGCACATGAGCACAGACATGTAATCTGAAAGAGACACAAAACGACTGCCGGTGTGTTGCTTTTGGTAGCTTTGTGTCTCTTTCAACAACATTTTGCAGAAGAACCAGAAGTCTCAGGTGTTGCTGTCGGCCCAAAACTCCACCTGTTCATGCTGCAGATGAAGAGACTCAATGTGCTCGACATTAAAGCAAAACAAAACAAAACACAATCATCTCTAGTTTAAACTGAGCTCTGTGACTTTCCACCAAGAAATGTCACTTTTAACAGTGGCTCAGGCCCAAGGGCCACCTGACCCCCCCCCCCAGTGTTGAAGATGTATGTTGCACAGATTCATGCATGGATTACTGACTCGTTCTGTAATCCATACATCATACTCTATCTTTACTCCCTTCAGATAAGGATAAACTTCACAAAATTAATATTTATCAGTAAGAGTTGTACTGACATAATGACACATGTCAGGAATTAAATCCAAAACTCTCTAATCCCTTGATGTCTTTGTGGTATAAAGCTTCATAAACTAGAACAAAACATACAGGATTTCTGTGTTGGAGTTCAAGTATCAGCTTTTACATTCTGTAAGACCGAACAACAAGAAGCATCATTAACAGTAAAAGTTTGAATCTTTCCCCCTCTGTCTGTCTCTGTGTCTCTCTTTGTCTTTCCAGTCGAGTGGTGGTCTTCTGCTCCGTGCTGGCGTTGCTCCAGAGGAGGGGGATTACTGTTAAACGGGTATAATCTCTGCTGTTTCCTCCATCAGTCCAGGCCCATCTGATGGGAGCTGGTGTTTAGAAGGGGCTCCACAGGACGAGATACTCTTTAACTGTAATCTCTCTAATCTCTCTTCTTACTTCAGGCCGGGGTCCCGCAGACCTGCCGTCCTCTCACTCTGCAGCTCACGCTCAGATTTCTCCCACAGCCTTTTGAGAAACCTGACAGCCTATATTTTCAGTTTGGAAAACACAGGCAGTTTTTAAAGGTGTGTATGTTTTTTTCCCTCGATGGGAAACCATAAAAAAATATCTTCAGGTATTTAGTTTTGAAAACACCTTAACATGTATACTGTACACTCTATACTGTACACTGTAAATGTGCTGTTTAGAAACTTTGGTTTTCTTTGTTTTCTGGATGGAGTCATTTATTTGGCTCGTATCATGTAGCATATAAATAATGCAATCATGCATCCGTTTTTACTGATATATATGAAAAATAAAATTACATTTCAAACAGAAGAGACGCTTAAGTTTCTATATGTGAACATGGGTGAAACTATTTGCCATTTTCTGAATCCTGTCATCATTATTTGAGAATCTGTGTGAATGTGTGTTTTGTTCATTTGCATAATCATATGCCTAAAGCATGTCAGCTATTACAGACAGATTTTCTAGGAACTGTGCGACTGTACAGGTCTGAATATGCCCGTGTGTGAAATCCATCAGCTTGTTTTCTCAGCAATGGTAAAAAGTGTAAAAGCGCCTGCCTACTGTTAGTTATTCCATTTTCCCCAGTAAAAGTGTGTGAAAGCTCGAACTGTATGCGAATGCGTCAAAGCCTCCTCGTTTCCCAGGAGAACCCTGGATCCTGTAAATCTGACATTTCTCTTCCTGGTGGTGGTCCCAGGAGGATCGCCGGGAGATTCCACCTTTCCCACATCGCTCCTTGATCCACCTGACTCCTCCTCGCCTCGCCCATAAGCCTGCCTTTTGTCCCCATCTGCGCACAGCGCTCGGTTTGTTTGTACATCCAGAGAGCATGGTGAGAACGTGCGACAAACCCACAAACCTGAACACACATTCCCACAATGAATGAGTTCAGCACACGTTCATAAAGAAACTACAAGAAACGACAAGATGTGTCTGTAATTACCTCGAGGGAATACAAATTAATCCCTAAAGAAACCACGTAACTTTAAAAAATCTCTGGAAAATATCTCAAAGACCAAAATTAGAGACTTGGGAACAGAAAATAACTTGTGAGAAGTCTTGAATATTTCAGTTCACACTTTCTTTTCTGCAGCATTTAAAGTCTCCTTACAATGGAGCATTTCCAGGTTTTTTACCACAGAAACTAAAACTTCTGCCGATAAACGTTTCTACAAAAAAGGGGTTTCCATCCGAGTATTTTATGATGTTTCCAAAATGGAAGAGAACTGACAAAATATTTTTCACCAAAAGATGAAAAACACATTGGAAATTCTGCAATAAATAACTAATAATTGCATAAATCGAACAATTGTGTGCAATAAAACGAAACAATTGATCTAGTTTAGTAGAGTCAAGTTCTAGACTGATAGATGCTTGATTGCTTTTAATCTTTTTAGAAATTAAATCCCATTACTTCCATGCAGCTGAGTGGAAGTCTCATGATTCATACAGGCTGAACAGTGTTTGGATTAGAAATGAATATTTTCATCCACATACAATACTGACCTGCTTACATGTAGAATCTGTCCAAAATGCTCACATCCCTACATGCTACTTTGCTCAGTGGAAGAAATATATTATATTTTGTTTTAACCGGAGGTGTCAGAAACGAACCTACAATACATTTTTGTATTGCGATAGGTCAGTGGTTTGTATAAAGACCATAACCAAACAAAACAAGGACAACAACCAGAAGACAGAAAGAGAGAGACACAGCAAACGAAAAAAAAGGAGGGAAACAAAAAAAACCAAAACATGAGCACGCAGACAAAGAGAGAGCGAGAGAGAACGATCTGCGGCCGCGAGCCTCGTCTGAACATGTCGTGAAAGTGAGGTTTTCAGACGCTGTAATTTACGCAGATTCAGATTCAGATCACTTTGGCAGAACGTCGGACCACCTGCGTCTCAGCTCATGTGAGCAACTTCCAAACTCCTGAGAGCAAAGACGGAAAACCGGTGTTTTACTAAAGCATGAGATCTGAGGCCAAAAACAGCTCACAGTGCGACACCTCCAGTGTGTTTGAGAGTACGTGTGTGTGTGTGTGTGTGTGTGTGTGTGTCTCGGCCTGGAGGTATTCAGAGGGTTTAGAGCAGCTGTCAGTGTGAAAGCAAGATGAATCTAGTGGAAGCTGCCAGTGCTTTCAATGAGGCGGCGCTGGATCGAGCCACTGTTTCTTCTCTCCCTCCTTGTGTCTTTGTCTCCCCTCATTTAAAAGAAGATTTCTTACCTTTTTGGGTTTAAGGGACAGATTACAGAAGAGACATAGCTGACGGCCCTCAGGTAGATTTGAAAGTAGAATGATATATGGCAAGAATGTCTGCCAAGTGATATGAATACACATTATATAATGTTGGTATTACCTTACAATAAAACATACTTTCTGTAAGGTGATATGAGGTGTTAGTAATTGGTGAATCATGGTGGCCCTGAGGTGCAACAGTTTCTAACTAATGTCACACACACAGTATAAGCAAAATTCCTCTGTCTCTGTCTCTTAATAGTCACACACACATCCCTCAACTATTTCCAATTGTTCTCTTTTTTGAGAGAAGGGAATATAATCTGTTGTTGTGAACATTTTTATTTTTGACGTCACTGAGGAGGAAAACATTACAGAAAACATATTTCAGAAATGGGAATTATTCCGTTGTCATTTTTATTTCAAAAATGCGTGATGTAATTTGTAAGAACCTGTGGGAAGGGTTAGAATACGAGCTCGCAGAGACCAGTGGGCTGCACTTAAACTGTAAAATGGACTGAGCCAGAAAATCCAAATTTGGTGAGCGGAAGAGGCCGGGTGGAGGCAGCAGCAGCCACCGTGGCTGAGATGGTCTGAGAGACCTGTCCATCAATGTGACACCCGCGGGTCCTTTAATGATGTGCGTTTGAATTCTCTCAGTACAGTTTGACTGGTATGGATGTTGACGGCGTGTCTTTGATGTGCGGTGTGGGACGAGCCGCCTCCTTTGAAGCTGGTGCCACTGAGTGTTGGACGCAGACGGGGAGAAGTAGCCGAGGGTCACTCGCAGGCGCTGACCCGTCCGACCATTTTCACACAACTTAGAGAGTCACTCAACAGGGAAAGACACTGAATCTCTGGGTGTAACTAGATGTGTTGTGCTGATCTTTGATCCTGGCTTCAGAAACACTAACACACACACACACACACCATAAAACAAACTAGACATATTTCAGGATGAGTGAATGTTCACAGAAACATTTAAAAGAAATAATAAACATTGGTGTAATTTTCTGTTATCACCACCCAAACTGACACCAGTCAAATTGTTCAGATTTATTGCGCAGTAAACCTGGAGCGCGATACTAAAACAAATGCCAAGAACCAATACAATTTGACCCTCTGGCAATCCCACACATTTGTACACGCACGAACACACATCAGATCCGGAGAATCAGACTGGCATCTTGGAGGGGGTGTCATCCGCTGTGCCCATTCACAACCGCGGCAATGAAAACAAAACCAAATCTGAAGGATCCCTACTGTCAGTCAGAGGAAAGGCAATCTCTTTCATTTCAAGTAGTGTAAACACCCGGGGATTCTGGGACTAATTTGTTGAACATAGTTACAGTTGTCAAGGTAAAATCTGCCCCATTTGAAGCTCCTCTCCCTGCAATGTTTACGTTGGAGGTGGTTGATTGACTGCCTCTGGCGTATTATGGCTAGACGGGGCCGATTGTCAATAACTGTCACCCACAGAGGGGAGAAAGAAACAGGGCCCATCTGCCTTTGCCTGCCATGTAATTAGCACTAAAACAAAATGCTTTGTGTTGAAACGCAGACACCGGCACCCCTGCCAAGCACACATAGCATCGCATGCCCAAAGAAAACATCGATGGGTGGCATGATGGAACATAATCGTCCTTTTCCGACTCATGAGGTATGCTAATGACGCAGATCTGGGACACAAAGGCACTATTACTAGCTAATTAAAACAACTGAACTATGCCGTCCATTCTGCGATGTTGTCTCCCGGTGTGTGTGGGTTTGTGCAGACGCAGCGAGAGAACGCACCTAAAATCCACCTGTTCCCCCCAGGGCTCGGCGCTGAACAAGCCCTCCTGGAAAGGAAGAGAAGCCTGCAATCCAAACTGGTAACAGATATATGTGAATATTAAAAGCACTTAATATCATCCTCCCCTACCCCAGGAAAACAATTGCACCATTGTGCTCTGTACCCACCTGTGTTTTCGTCAGTGGTTTTTACTAATTGGAGAGATAAATGCAGCCCTCTAAGTGGCTTCCCTCTTTATTTCTCTCAAACATGGCATCTCTGCCAGATCACCCTCACAGTTGGATTAGATTCATCTGTGCAGACACAGCCAGTGAAACACGCTGCTGCAACTAACAAATATTTATACATATGTAGTGCTTTGATAGGTCATGTCTTTGTTGATAGCTTCAAATAAAATAACACTATCAGTGAGCTCTCGGTGTTGCTCTGTGCAGACATTACCACCAGTAAAGCATCAAGTGTCACTGACTCACATTTGAAATTTACAAAATTATTTTGTCATGTGGGTCCCTGTGACATACATTTTGTCATCTGCTCAGGCTTTATTTTGATTGTTCTTCTGCACGATGGTACAATGTTGTAGGATGTGTGACGTGCGTTGCTTCTTGCTTCCTCGTCGTGAAACACCTCCGTCAGAAGATGTTGCAGATTTTTTCATTTAAAAAACATTTGATTTTGTTCTCCAACTCATTACACGGCAATGAAACATCATGTAGCTAATCGGCATAAACCATAGAGATCACAGAGATTCCACTTGCAGGATCCAGTTTGCAGGATCATAATTAGACACCCAATCAGTCATAACTCAGGAGGAGAAACAGAGGCAGGATTGTTCAGCAACAACACCTCGAGGAATTTACAGAGACAAATCACCAAAATCCCGACCAAGTAAAACAAATCCGAGACCGGCTTTTGACTATTATGATGCCGCAAGACTCCCTTTGACAAATTGTTTCAAAGCAAACCACCGAGGAGTGCATGTGTGTGCTACTTAAGAGCAACCAAACAATTTGCAAAAGCTGTGAGGTTAGTGAGCTGGTGTGGTGCGCTGCATGTCGTACACTGACACACTTTTTTTCTTTCATGGAGCTACATTTAACTTTCTAGCCACGTGGGTCTGTCGGTCGGTCCACCACTGATCCCCCACTGATCCACCACTGATCCCCCACTTTGATCCAGACTGAAATATCTCAACAACTATTGGATAAATTACTGTGGAATTGCGTCCGGACATTCACGTCCCCCACCGGATGAATTATAATAACTTCTAACGTCTGACGTCTCATCTGGCGCCATCATCAGGTCAGAATTGCAGTTTGTCCAATACTTTGGTTTATGACCAAGTATTTGTATTCTGACATTTCCATCAGCCTCAGTGGTACTTTATATTTAGTGCTAATTGGCTGATTTTATCATGCTAACAAGTTAAACTAGCGTTGTGACCATGTTAGCATGCTGCTGATAGCATTTAGCTCAAAGCTTCGCTCTGTCTAAGTTCGGCCTCAGAGACTCTAGTCTTGTTTAATCAACGAAAGATGTTATATTTGAATTGCATGTATTTGTATGAGAATCTGAGACCTTTTTAATCTTTATTTACTTTGCTTCCTGTTTCCCAATTTGTCATCGGGGATCTGAAAAGTTAATGTTATATTATATATTTGTGCAGTAGTATGTAAAGTAGTAGCATTACTAGCAGTGCAAAGACTGTTTATTGTCCCATCTATACACTTTAGTCTTAAACCCTCAGACCAAAGATGGAGTCATGGGACAGACTGTAACTGATAATGCAGCACACACTCAGCCCCACTCCTCTCATCCCACTACCTGAACCACACTGATGAAGTAAACCCCTCCCACCCTGTGCACCAGAAAAAAATAAAAAAGGTAAGAAATAAAGAAAAGTGAGCAGAAAAAAAAAATAGATCTATTACTGTTATGCTGCTGTTGCTGGGGTACTTTTTATTTTCAGAACTACTCAAAAGTTTCTCAGCCAGTCACCTTGCTTCTAACCTGTCTACCTACTTTACCTGTCTACCTACTTTACCTGTCTACCTACTTGTCTGTCTGAGCTCCTCACACCTTAAAGAGCCTGTTTGCTCAAGCACAGGAAACTCCTCCCTGCCTCTCTTTACCCTACTTTTTCTCTTCTATCCACTCTCCCCGTGACACCCCGCCCTCCCCAAACACCGCTTTGATTTATGGGCCTGTCGAGCTACCTGGCCCGGGACGACAGGTTATTTCCATTACTGCTGGGATTGTCTGTAATAAGGGGATCCGATGTGAGGGCACAGCACGGGGGCCAGCTGTCTTGTCCCAGCTGAGCAACAACAACAGACCTCCAGAGAGCAAAAATATTCATATACTTTTGCTCCGACACTTGATGTTGTTGGGTTTACCTGCAGTAACACGTGTTTTCAGCTACGTTTTACTCATCAAACCTTGAGTGATGTGGATGTTTTGTAATCTCTTTCTATAATTTATGTTTGAGTCATAAAATGGAAATCCACCCCACACAGTTATTTACGTAGGCAAGCAGCTGGGGAGCTTGTTCACATTCGCCCATAAGCTTTGGCTTTTGCACACAAACATATCAACAGTGAAGCCATTTTGAAATCTAAATGCATGTGTGTGTGAGTGACACCAGGGAAGTGACACCAAACTGACAGACTGTTTCACGCCTCCTCCACTGAAGCACCTTGTCTGTCAGCGAGGCAGGACGGCTCGTTTGAGCAAACGCCCGGCCTCTTTGATTTTCGGCTCCGTGTTGTTTTTGAATCTCCTGGCTCGACGTTGCATCACTTCCCCTCTGAGGCAGACTCAGACAAAAAGTGTCACTCGCTTGTCGTTATCAGTGCGGCTCTGACAAAGGTGAGTTCACACGTCGTTTGAAAGCTCAGCGCCTCTTAAAGCTACTTCATCAAGGGTTACCTAACGTGACTCTGGCTAAAAAAAAGTTAAAGGCATGGCACTTCTTACGGAAACATCACTCACGTGTTAGAAAAAGTATAAATGTGACAATATATGACGGTAATATTTCAATGTAAAGGAGAAATTATGCCTAATTCTGCAGTGTGTGTAGATGCTGCGCTGATGACGTCACATAAAGCATAGTTTTGGATTAAAAGACGACTCCGTGTATCGAGCCAGCAGTGTCCAAGGCGAGGCACAAACCACCAGATGATGAATGAGACAAAGCCTTTAAAAGTTCATTAGTAAGTGTAAGATGAATTGACAGATGTTTGGCGCAGGCGGCTGGAAACTATGCCACACACAACTTTTCAGCACAACGCATGCATAAAGCAGTTGGCGCTGATGAGCTGCAGACCGCAGCCCACAATGAATCACAGCAGTCTTCAATAATGGGAAGTTGTTTATGAACCTGAAAAGGTAGATGACTTATTATTGTCATCAGGCCGCTGACAGATGTGCGTCTGCTCTGTCTGCCTCTCCCTCTCTCAGTTTGTTTGCATGCATATTTATACTCCAGCGTTCATTAGGATACACAGCAAGTAGTCCACTTAACAACTGAAACATCTGTAAACACCCTACCTGTTTATGATTACTGATCGTCATTGTAGGTAAAATGAGCTGATGTTTCCACTACAGGTACAATTCATAGTAATAGCTGGGTTTCATTCCTCAACCATGCAATATACTTTCCCCCTTTTGGGCAGAGCCTTTGAGCAAGACCCCAGACCACCTCTGGACCCACGTGTGCTGAAGCTGGTTGCACCTTAGCTGAGTTATAACATGTGGTTTCCATGGTAACTGTCAAAATGTGACATTTGTGACTACAGGAAGAAATTGTGAATGATGTGAATGAGATTCTGCATCAGACTTTTAACCTGTCTACCGTTGCTCCGCGTCAGGATCACGCCGACGTGCCAGGAGAAAGTGGTACACCAGGAATGTGACTTCATTAATTGGTGCTGGCACATTACAAGACAAATACACAATGCATGAAAACAATAGGAGGACCTCACATAGAGTGAAGACAGGACGAACTGTGTGACAGCACACTAAACAAAAACACACGCTTGAAATAAGGACGTTTTTTGTACATTGTGTATTCTGTTTATAATTCTGCAGTGATATTCATGATTAGGATACAAAGGTGCATATACTGCACATGCATTAGGAAAACAATCTCACCTCAAGGTCCATTTTTCACTTTGATCTGAGCACTTTAAACCTTCCACACAAGCTGTGAACGCTGATGTGTTATCACCCTTTAAGTTGAGGTGTTGAACTCAGACAGCCAACATTCACTCCCTGCATTTAGCTGCTAAATGCTCAACTATGTTCCCCGGCTAGTCACTAACTTTGTCCGTCTGCTGTTTGGTGCTGGACACATTTGGTGTTGAACATAACCTGTTGGTGTAGACACGATCTGAAACGCACTTTTAAATTGTAACCGTGACCTGAACATGCACTGTGTTGTGAACTTTACGTAGGATGAGCAGGGTTTGTTTTCTTATGAGAGATGTGAATATGCTCACAGATGCATCCTATATCCTCAGATTCACCTACATGTGCTGTTAATAAACCTGTTATAAAGTGAAGAAGAGTTTCCCTCCTCCCGAGTCATCCTTACCTTCCTCCAGATAGTACAGAGCCAAGCTCGGTGCCGGCCACCTGGCAGAGGAAGGCAGACCAGGGGAGGGGTAGCGTTGTGGGTGTTCTGGAGCGTCTGGGCTGGACCGGGCAAGCGCTGTCTGTGGCTCAGCGGGCGGGTGTGTGTTGTGTAACCCAAAGCTGTGGTTGGATTTTTTTCCCACATGAGCTGTCAACCGGCTTCATGGCACGCAGAGAGAGAGAGAGAGAGAGAGAGAGAGAGAGAGAGAGAGAGAGGGAGAACAATAATTAATTCAATTAATTCCCACAGTGACAGTTTTCTTTATGAGAAAATAATAAATCAAAGCTATTCTTAAAGCGGAAACAGAGAGAAATATGAGTTTGTTTGTTGTTTGTATGTGTTGACGACTGATTGGTTTTGTTTCAGTAATAAAACCGAAACTGTAGGATTTCTGAAATAATATTATATATTTGTGATTGTAGAGGAGACTCTACAATCACAAATATAAAATATTTTGTGCCTTCCCCTCTTAAAAGACTGTAAACTTTAATGACTAACTAATTCGATGCTACTTAGTGTAATATACCCTATAAAGATTTTTATGTCTCTCATAAAAAGGTGTACCTGTAAATTAGAAGGTGTTCACTTGGATTTACGCTCCATTACATGCTGAAATTTGCCTTGGATGTTGGAGAGGAAGGTGGGCGAGTGACACCGGGGATGTAATTGGGTAGAAAAGTATTGCTCTTGCGGCAAAAACTCTGCAGGAGAAAGTTGTGTGTGAGTAAAAATTGTGCAGATGCAGATTTTTTATCTGCAACCTTCCTCCTCCTGTTTCCCAGACAAGACGCTCTCACACACTCTAACAGGCGGTGTGAGGAGAGGAGGACAGGGGGGTGATTTAAAGCTGAATTAGGACCTTTTATACTGATGCTATATTGTCAACACGGCCCGTAAAACCTCCTCCTCACCCCCCCCCCCCCCCCCCCCCTTCTCTGCCATTCTCCCTTCAGTTCCTCTTTATTTGTTCTAATTCCAGGGACCGGCTGGGTCTTGCCTGGATTTGGAGAGTGCTTGGTTTCAAAGGGTAATTGACACCTTACCTGTAATTTCATGGTTTCACTCCACCTGCCTTTGATGTCTGGGTCTCGGTTGGGGCCAGGATGCGGAGGGAAGAGACGGTGGCGGTGTGCTGCTGCAGCCCGCCTGAGCGGTTTTCTGAACATGAATGACGTCTCATGCAAACCCAGGTTATTAAAGAAGAAGAGGGGGGTTCCACGGGCTGCTGAGAAGCTTTTCTTGTGGTGACAAATAGGCCGGCAGAGTTGTCAAGAGACAGGGGGATCAGGGCTGACTCAGGGGCAGAGATGATGACCTCTTCTATTTGATACATCACATGAAAACCACAAAAAAAAAAAGAGGCAAAGATGAACTTTTCTGGAATTTAGAACAATTAGACACACACTAGTTTTTGCTATTATTGCGAGGTCATTCTCTTTGATCAGCAATCCACGATGTCCTGAGTGAGGCGAGTTGATTCAGTACTATCTTGTACGTCTTACTCCATAAAATATTCTAAACTCAAGGGTCACTTACTAGCTTTTTTGCCAGAGATTTTGACCACATCCCAGTCTTCTTCAGCTAATGTAAAGAGATCTTGACCCCATTTGTGATTACGCAGCTGAGGTTCAGTTTTTAGGACATGAGCAAGTTCCCTTCATTGAAGAAGACCAAAGGATTTGGTTGAAAGCCCTAGAGAAAAAACTAGTAAGTGAACCTTGAGTTTAGAATATTTACCATATATATACGTAGGTCAAGAATGAGCCTACATGATGACCTTTACAGACATTTTGTGACTTTTATAATGCAAATTTGTGTTTCTACTTTTCTTTCTCTCATTGGTATTGTGAAAAACAAACAATCAAACAACCCTCAAAAATATCAACCATTAGGTTTTGACTTATCCCATAGTAACTGCAGGCTACTACAGTCTAATCCTGGGCTGTTATCACATAAATCTGCTGGGTTGCGAATGTAAAAAGAAAGGTGTCTGTGTATTGTGCCTGACTCTCTGCATGCTCACACACGCATGCTGACTGGAAGCGAATGGGTCGGATCGTACATTTGAATCATCCTGCGCGTTGTTTGTCGGCAGCAAATAATAATATTCGCGGAAGGAGCAGTTTGCGCTGGAAGCTACAGCGCTACCAGGAACTGCGCGGAGAAGCCATTAGAATGAACATTATCTGAATGAATGGAAAGTTTTCTTTGGTGTGCTTGAGGTGTTTAATGTGTCGGGTTAGCACAGCAGAGATGCTCCTCGCAGGGGTGAGAGGAAGGTTACCTGCAGATCCACCAGCAATGAGTGATGTGGGGGGAGTGACAATGAAAATTGCATTTGTGCAACCATGAATCAAACAACCCGTTAAAAGGCACCCCTCACTGTAATTACCTCCTCTGTGATGCTCTATTATGGGGTGCTTTATTACCTTCTATTACTCTGCTGTGCCTGCCTTGGCAGATGTAGACCTCACACTGACTAACAGAGCTTGGCAGGTGAATCTACAAGGCTGCTTTTCTGTTTGAGTGCAAAAATAGAGACACGAAAAAGAGCAACGTTTCAAAGTAGGATTACGTAATCTGCGACTCTGACAGACCGCAGTTTACGGAAGCCTGGAGCTGACACAAATATTCGAGTCACATTTTAATAACGCACACAAATAAACTGTTTACTGAACAAGTTATATGTGTCTAGCTCATTGTTTTGACTTTACAGCAGCACACTTACTGTTTTGGTTTACTGTCAACTCGCTCATCAATTCATTTCCAGCTCCAGCAGGCAACAAAAAACAAGCGGTGGGCAAAGTTAGTGACGAGCAGGTAAACATAGTGGAAGTATCAGACAGAGAGCCGCTTATTTCTCTCCAGAGTCGGTGAAGACCAAACCAGAGTGACTGTAATAAGAGACATTCATCAGGTGGGAACAAACATGACTCCAAATAAATAGGCTACTAAAGTTCCCATTAGTAGGCTCCCATTGTCCCCAAGTGGCTGAAGAAATCAATCAAAGGGTGAGCTTACCCAAAGCACAAAAGATTCAGTAGTTTCTCAGACATGTTTAGACTTCTGCTGTCAGTATAATGGAGGTGAACACAATGTTGTTTGTGACGGTCGAAGCAGTGAAAATTGTCCTGGTACTCCAAATTCAGTTCCTCAGTACGCATATTAAGTAACCAGATAAAGCCATACCTCATGCTGTTTTAAGTAATGACTATCAAACCCCTGCAGATGCAATCATTTTGTTCTATGGAACGAATCTATAGCTCTAAACAATGCTTTTATTTTGTATTTTGTTTCATTTATGTATTTTTTTTAAATTTCATTCATATTTATAATTGGCAACTTGCTGTATTTCTACCGGTATGCACTGTTAACAATGGAGTCGATGAAGCGTCCGGAGAAGTCGAGGCAGACTAAGCTGATCACAGAGAAGTGGATCAGTACAGTGAGAGCACAGGAGGGGGATAAAAGGGGAGGAGGGGGGAGAGAGGCAATCTGAGGAAAAAAGCAGAATGAATGAATGAGTGAAAACATATTGGTCATCCTGAGTTCAGCCCCTCTCCCCTGCTGTGAGCCCCGACCGCGGGCTGCTTCACTGCCTCGCTGCCCAGGCTCTGCTGGGCACAAATCCAGTTTTCTGTCCAAATTACCAGCTCCGCTTCGCAGAAGAAGGCCAGCGGGGTGAGAAGATCTCACCCTCCACCCCCCTGTCTGAACCCCTTGCTGGCCCGGCGCGAAGCTGACGGAGCGTCGCGGATGGCCCTGGTTTGCACCTGCACTGGGGGCTTTCCAGCTCTTCCCCCTTCAGTTCACACACACACACACAAGCCCCAGACCATAACCCTCTTTGCCTTTCTGTGGTGGTCTGAGGTGGCCTAAAAAATTCACCAAGACTCCAGAAGCATTTTGGAGAAACTGGACAGAAAGCTGCTTCAACATGTTGCTGAATTAAAGTGGAAATCAGGAGAGGGAAGAGTCAGCAGTCAGATGTATTCGCCTCCTTGGACAGACTTTGTGTTTGATGTCAGCCTGTTAGCTTTCTAACCATTGTGTCAGCTAACTGTTAAGTGTTGCCAGATATGACAACCAATGTGTCAGAGAACGTCACAGTGACAGAAAGGAACAGAGCAAAATTACATTTCACAAATATGCAAATATGCAACATCTTGTTGTCTTATATTGCTGGTGGCTGCATGTGGGAAACTTCCTCGTCTTAAAAATACAGTTTTCCTGTTACTATCAACTTGTGTTCAGCACAATCCACGAGGTTCAGTGTCATTTACTTACATTTACTGTACAATATTTCTATTAGGCTCTTGCTTGCTTTTTAAAGCGAGCCTATGTAGCATTTGTGGTCACTACGGTTGCAAAGGGGGAACTCCCAACTTCTTCTTAAGCTAATTTATGCTGCCGAAACATTTTTCTGGGCTTCTCTGCTCATATTCTAACATCTTTTCTTCAATCATTTGAGAATGTGATGGCCCGTTGCAGCATGTAGCATCAACGTGTGTCACAAAAGAAAACTGCACTCTCAAAGGTGACATTAATGCGTTATTAGAAGTGTTTTTAAACAACGCCGGGTTTGGCATATGTACATCTAGTCAACGTCCCAACCTCTAATAAAGAGCCGTACACGTTGCAACTGGAAGCGTCTGGGCCTGGCTCGATCACAAAGGCTGACTACTTGAGCTAGAAATGCCAGAACATGTGTATAATAATATCCCTCCAACATTTCCACCTGTAAGTTATTTAGTGTGATTTTGGAGGAGTCACGTTTGAGTGTGGTGTCCCTTGTTAACTCTCTTTGGGCCTGAAGGTCCCCCCCCCCCCCCCCCCGGAGGTTCAGAGTGTCGGGGTATCGTGATGACGGGCGGCTTCCTGGGGCTCTGCTGTTTGTCCTGGCCCTGCCTCAGGGTTGGGGGTTGTGTTTACCTCATAACAAAAAGCAACATGGTTTTGATGCTCTGCCAGTGTGCTGCTGTGTAAACTGTAAACAATACACACACAACCTCACACACACACACACACACACACCTACTGCTGCAGCGGCCACTCCCCTTCCTGTTCCCTCTCTCTGTGACATTTGTCGCCGTCTGAGTAGAATTTACACTAACACCATCCCTCATTATCATATCTCATTATCACCGGTGCCCTTGAGCAAGGCCCTTAGCCTCTAATTGCTCCAGTGGAGCTGCCAACTGTGGCAGTACTGGGCAACTTCCAGGTGTGAACGGTTTAAAAGCGATTTCCTGCCTTCCAGGTGGCGATTGGCTTCAGTTCATTTCGTTGCGGTAAATTAACTTGCAGAAACTTGAAACTTAATTGATGCTGCCTGGTGTGGTGTTGCTGATCCTTTTCAGAAAATATACTGTTGCATTTGGTTTGATTTTCAATTAACACAGCTTATGAATTCAGTATTATTAGGACCTGGTTGAGGAGCACCCTTTAATGCACTAACAAGGAGGCTTTTAAGAAATGTAATAGCTTTGTTACAAATTAATAATTATAATAATAGCAATTAAGTAATTAAGACAATAATCCAATCATTTTGATGGATCTCCAGCGAGTTTCACGTCTGTCGGTTTTCAAACCGTACAAAAAGAAACTTGAAAGGCTGGAAATTAGTTTTAAGACTATACTCTGGAAAATGGTTGGTTGTAATGTTACACACACAATTTGTAGGATTAAACATGCACAACCACAAGCTCTTCTTTTCATCCTAAAATGGTCACGCTGTGGTTGGGAGGACAACCCTCCTTACCCGACACGTTTCACGAGTGTGAATTAGTTTCACTCAACTCTTTATAAACCAGAGTGGTTCAGGTTTCCACAAATCATGCAGTTAAGGGCTCTGTGTTTCTCAGACCCCCTAAAATCGTCTGTTAGTGTTTCTCCAGACAGCTGCACTCCTTCGTTGTCCTCTTTCCCTCCAGAATCTGTGGCCTCGGTCGGTTGTCACGACCAGCAGCTCGGCCGTGACCTCGGAGCAGACACTCAGAGCAGTGAACCCAGAGAAATGTGGGTGAGGAACCTCAGAATCAGTGGACCTCCAACACACACACACACACACACACACACACACACACACACACACACACACACACTAACCCCTCCATCATGTCTACTCGAAACCATCAGGATTGATGCTCTCTCTCACTCTCAAAGCCCCCCCCCCCCCCCCCAACACACATAAAAACTCATACACACCCCATCACATTCAAATCCCTCCCCACCCCACCTTACTGACCCCCCCCCCACACACTCCCACCCCCTCAGCTCTTACTTTGCCATGGAGGCTGATTCCGCCCTCTGGATGAACCTTTCCCTGGGACCCTGAGCTCAGAGGGGGCTGGATTAGAGGGTGAAGGCTGGAAGGGTGTGTGTGTGTGTAAGTGAAGGGGGGGGGGGGGGGGGGGGGATGGGATAGATAGATAGATAGATAGATAACATTTGTAATTTTTTCAAAAGTATTATGTAAAGTCAAAAATATTCATTTGCACATTTGTTTCAGGGAAATGATGAACATTAGTAAAAGAATTTTGAAGAACTTGAGTGTCTAGTTCAGGTTGTGGAAGTAAAGACCCCCCTCCACCCACCACAAAATCCAACCACACACACACTCCCACTGCCAATCTCGTACTGAACCGCAGGGGCTCCTCCCTGGACTCCCACCCCATCATGCACCTGTTCACAGCTCTGTCCCAGCCTGCCCTCCTTCCCCTGCAGCATTCCTCCAAACACACATGAACAGACTCTGACATCTTTGATATCCCGAAACACAAAACCCTAAAAAAGACTTCACTATTTGGGTTTCCAGCAGGGTAATTAAGCACAGTTCCTATCAACAGACTTCCTCACATTTGATTTACGTGCCTGTACTGTGTATCCATCCTGCAGCAGCAGAAGATCAGAACTGGTGACAAGTGGAAGATTGACTCTCTGCGATGAACGTGAAGTCTGTACATCCCCAACATGAAATACGGCTTTGTCTCCCTCCCTGCCAAGGCTGTGTGCAAGTATTAGCTCCTCAGACAGGCTGCAGCGCCAAGGCCTCGTCTAACCCCTTAATTTTTGGCCTGGAGGTGTTGGGACTTGTTCAAGAGATGTAACATGGGTTGGGAAGGTTCCCTCCTCTGTCCCATCGTGCTGCACTCATATAAAATACATGCTGATCAAAGATCTGCAGGAGAAACAAACACTACAGGTTTTTGACGAGCACAAATATGTGAAAACAATACAGCACGCCTTTGTGAAATGCTTTCTCTCATTAGTGTAGAGAATGTATATATGAGGTCAAGGGTTCCCAAAAAAGGCACGTACATTAAGTAACATTGCCGACTAGTATATCCATACTTATGCAGTGGTTCTATGAGGCTTTACATTTTTCGAACAAATTGAAATGTAAAATACACAATTTTTGACAGCGAAGAAAAGAAAAACTGGTGATACTCAGGTAAACACATCCGACAAACTGAAACCAAGTAAGTATAACAGTATATCTTGTTAGTGTTAGTGGTAGTGAAGTGGGGGAGACTTGAGTGATTCATGTCTAAACATTCTGGCACTAGTTTAACTTGCGTCATGATCATTTAATTTGGCTTGTTTTGTTGTAAGTTTCCCCAGAATTCATAGGGAGTAAAACGTTTGGGAACCACTGCACTAAAATATAAATATCCTCAAGAAAAAGATTCCCATCAGCCTCAGCTATGTTTCTGTGTTTAGTGCTTACAAAGCAAATACAGCATAGGCCACTATCACACCGAGATGGTGAACATAGTATACATGATACCTGCTGAAAATCAGCATATTAGCATTGTCACTGTGAGCATGTTGAGCATGTCGTTTACAGCCTCACAGAGCCACAATAAACAACTGCTTTAAAAATGTGACTTCATCGAAGCAAACTGCACAAAATTGCTGAATTCTTACATAAAAATGTCCTTAATGTCGCTCTTGAAAGGTTTTAAAATGTTCATCTAAATCTTCTTCTTTCTGAAAAACGGAGCCGATAACGTATCTTAAAGATGACTTGTGTTGTTAATTGCCGCTGTAGTTTCAGGGCTCTAATTTTCCAGCAGGTGCGCCATTGTTTTGGGACACGGCAGAAAGTCATATTTTTGCCAAAGCAAGATGGCTGAACCAAAGGTGTTACAGTTTGTTTTGTTGTTTCCTAGGGGGCAGTGAGAGTGAGTTCACCTCTCCTTGATCTCCCCATCTGTTTACCCCCCCCCCCCCCCCCCACCCACCACCCATCCGCCCTCAGCCCTCTGCGAGCCAGGGCGTGGGCGTCCGGGGCTCCGAGGTCCTGGCAATAACAATAGATGGACTGTGCTGTCCTGAGTCCCAGTCCCACACAATGACCATGTCCATGTCGATTAGCGTGGGGTGGCGGCGGAGCCCAGTCCGGCCGGGGCTAATAGCTTATTACGCAGTGTAAAGTGACAGTGTGATCTGGAGAGGTGCCAGAGAACGGGCCCAATTAAAGGAGAAAAGAGAGGAGGAGGGAGTGTGTGTGTGTGGAGGGGGTGAGGGGGGTGAGGGGGGTGAGGACGAGGGCAGCAACTTGCATTCCTCTGAGCTTCGGTCTAATTCGCCCATGACGGGTTCCCTGGGGACTGACACCCTCCTTCGTCGAAAATATTTGAGTATCCTCCTGCTCTGTTGTTCCAAAACACATGTGAAACAAACCCCAAACACACTCACCGGCTACGTTACCGCTGCACAGTTATGTGTAAACAACGCTGTTTACTTGTTGATACAGTTTGAGAAATGAGACACGGAGAATATGGAAGAATTATTTACACCAACACAGCGCAGTGTACAGCAGCTACGGTGCGGCCGTGTAGCTGACGACGTTGAAGATGACGTGATCGGATGATGCTCTTCCCCCGAGGACGCAGAGCGAGGAAGCATACTGCTCTGTTATCAACCACAAACCACATTCTGCTGATTTTCAAAAGCATACTGTACGTTTCAGTAACAGCACCAGTGCAAATATGTATATATTCATATTCTGGCTTTTAGTCACATTTTCCCATCCGAGCAGGACTGACGGAGCCGTTTGCCTCCAACCTTTCTAACCTCTTCTTGAGACGTCCCGCTCTCATTAGTCAATGTGAAGCAAACGTACGATGCGATCACTGATCCCTCCTAAAAAATTCAGTCACGACTATCTAAACAGCTGCCTTGTTAACTTTTCATTCATTCTCAGAATCGGTGACTAAAGTGACTGATGGACAGTAGAGAAGTCGAACGCTGCAGATGTTTCGATGCTTTTTTTTTCCACCATAAGAGCTTCTCATCAGGGCAAATGGTTCGCGTCTGGCTCCGTTGTCTATAAAGACCCAAACAACAAACTTTACAGCCACTTGTCATGTCTGCAGGGAGTGTTTGATTCTCAAACAATAGATTTTTGGATGGAGTATCACTTTAAGATCCAAGTGATTGCTCGTAGAGCTCTGGAGCGCTGGCCGGACACCTGCCTCATTTATTGAATTACTCCCCCCTCACACACTGAGTAGACCGTGTAGGTCTACTGACATGTTGTTGGCTGTCTCTTAAAAACTGAACAGTCACCCTCAAACTCTAGATTCTTACAGATTCTTAAGTTCAGTTCTGTCTTTATTGCGTTTTTATTTCATTTTTTTCCCGTTCGCTAGTTGTAAAAAACAAAAAGTTCTCCTCTCAAGTACTTTTCTTTACTTTCTCTCTTGCCTCAGTTTGTACGGTCAGCAACAATAAGTACTGTAAGTACAACCAGCCAGCCAAAGTTTCACCACAGCTTTACAACACTTCACCAAGTCATCACACAGTTTAAGAGTGGAGACACAATACTTCCCCATTGGTGGATAAACCGGAATAAAGCTGTTGTAACAAAGTGTTACTGGGATGTTTTCTCAATGGGATGTGGAGTCTGTCAGTTCGATGTTTAAGCTCCAGGAGGAACAACAACAGAAGGGGTTAATGTAATCCATTTCATTGGTGGGGGGACTCTAATAACTGGTCTCTCCCTGTGTCTTCATTGGCCCGCAGAGTTTCCATTGTGCTGGCCGGTGCAGGTGTGGGACATGCTTTGTTGATCATAATCCCCCAGGCAAGGGGAGAGGCTTTGAGTGTGTTTGACGTACCCCACCGGCAGGCCCTTTGCTCCTCGGCCGCCGAGCAGCCACCGTCTCCAGCGGCCGCTCATGGGATCCGACAGGCGGAAAAATAATGAACAACACCTCAACCCGGAGCTGACCTGGCTCCAATTCACCAGCTCCACACGAGGGGTAAACGAACCACTTAATTGAGCCTTCCAGGATCAAATCATAGTCAGGACCCCCCCAAGCCACCCCGCGATCAACCCCCCCCCCCCCAACCTCAACCTCCTTCCCGGACACAACCCATCCTACACACACCCCCACTCTCATTCCTCCACTTCTTTACTGTTTACTCCCTTCAGGTGCACAGGGAGACACTGGTGGACAAATCCTTTGGTGTTTGGAAGTTATTATGGAATATAAAGGAAAGCTATATGGGCAACAAGTTTTAAAACCAGTCGTGGAATGTAATTAAGTACATTTACTCAAGCACTGTGCTAAAGTACATATGAAAGGTACTTTTAATTATGCTACATAATATTTGTAATCCACAACAATTCAGTGGGAAATATTGTACTTTTTATTCTCCTGCAATAGTTTCACAACTATAGTTACTGGTTGCAGGTACTTTACAAGGTTTGTAAGAAGAAGAGTTTATAAAATATGATGCACTGTTGTACATTAAACTACCCGACAGTATATACAGCAGTTAAAATCAGCGCCTGATGCTAGTTACACATTAATGCATCAATAATAATAATTATACAATTATGTAATTTATAAAAGTATTAGACTCAGGAGCCATTTGTCTGGACTGAGAACTTTTACTTTTGATACTTAAACTGCACTTTGCTGATATTAGTACGTACCTTTATTTAAGTAACATTTTCCATGCAGGACTTCTACTTGTTTTACAATATATATATAATATATATTAATACTTTTATTATGGTATAATATGACAAAGGCATGCTCAACTGGAACTGAACGTCGCACGTGTCTCGACCACCAGAACGACCCTGATGTTAATCAGGTATTTTAAGTCTGTAATTCTGTTTATCTATGATGATGATGATGATGATGATTCTAAAATTATACTGACGAGTTTTGCTAAAAGGATTTCACGTCCTTTTCTAAACCTGTCTAAAGTGAATATCCATCATTCACTGAGACCAAATCACAAATGAGGGCTACGGCAGACAAGAGCATCCCGTTCCTCTCAGGTGAGACACCTGAGAGTCAGTCAGGGTCACTTGTCCACCGACAGGATGTGACACATCAGAAGTTAACGATGGAGCTCGAACAGTTTCTGAAGCAGCATTGAACTGTTTTTCTCACCAATGTGAATGTGTTTTACCTGTCAGTCCTTTGCCATAGTTTAATCAGTCACCACAGACTGAGTGAAGTTCAAACAGCGTGATTAAATTACACTTCAGTTCGTTAAAAATGAGAGATTAACTACAATTTAAAAGTATTTAAAAATGCTTTAGTTTAGTATCTTCTGCATATGCTAGATGGAATTACCCCTAAACAACAAAACATTTCAGACTTTGATGAAAGTCTAGTTCGTCCAGGTGACTGATACCTGTGTCTTGGAATGAGCCTGTCCTCCCTCTAAGATGTCTCTCATGAGCGAGGTGTCACCTGTTCCCTGTCCATTAAAAGGGGAACAATTTGAATTGGGGAGTCCCGTGGGGTCTTTTTAGGACAAGAACCTACAGTATACAGTCACCCCTCGAAATAGCACCCACGGTCCCGTGTTCAACCTGCTTCCCAGCCAGACCAACAATGGCGCTTTTCAAATCAACCGATATAGCCGTGTGGATGCCAAATTAGGACGGGGTGCCTGATGTTACTGGCGCAAAAGAAGGTGATCAAACAGAGCCTGGGTCAGTGGATCTCCTCTAATTGAGAAGTTTACACTTGGCAGCGGGGATCCTCATTCACCAGACAGCGCTGACTGCCAGAGTGGAAAAGTTTTGGACCGCCTGTGCAATGCATACAACCGAGTTTTTCCTCTACAGTCGGATCTGGGTCATCAGACTGTCGTTCAGGAGTCATGATGGCATGAGAGAGCAGACCAGTCCCTCAGAGACAAGGAAGTCAAACGGTAAAATGAATGTTAACTGGTCCATATTCTGAGATCAATTCATTAAGTATGATTAATTAAACATGGGCCACACAAGTTGATGACATGAAGTGAACTTTTATTCCCACAATTATTCACTGCTTAAAACGGACAGTACTATCAGCTCAATTTCACGGCATAACTCGTACCTTGAACGCATGCATGGTGTGAATCCTAAACAGTGAAAAAACTAAATGATCAAACCATTTGTTCCGTAATCTGCACGATGGGTGGCAAATATTTGCAGAGGGACTTTCTTGATGCGTCGTTTCTTAGCAGGAACAAAGCAAGATGGCCTCTCAATTTGGGGCAAACACTGCCGGAGAATGGAGACAAAAGAGATGCTTAAACCCCGTCGGCCTAAGGGGGATATCTTCATCTCTCTTCAGAGAGTCCCTAATTGATACATGGGGATTGGCGTGAAGGGCCGAGGACAATACCTCTATTGTTTCACTGTTTTCTGAATCAAGACGTCTGTCAACTGCGGTGTCTTTGCAGGGAGCTTGGCTCGCCTCCAAACTTGAACTTTCTCTTTTGATTTTTGCAGAAGCTTCTCCCGGCGCAGCTCGTCTCTGCCTGTGGCACTGGAGGACACGTCGGAGTGCATCAGCTGTGATGTTTATTCAGTCAGAATCAATAAACAAACCTGATACAGGAATTACTTGTCTCGGGGTAACATGCAGGATGGAGTGTGACTTAAAAGTTAAAACATTTACCAATTTTGAGGATGTAATCTGAGTTACATGTATTCTTAATTATCTCCTTGTAATGCTGGACAGAATATCCTGATCAGTGAATAAAACATTAATGAATAGAAGTATTATTTCAGAACTTTGGGCAACAGAGATATCTTAATTGTAGATAAAATAGGAAGTCCCTTGAAAGAAAAGCTCCCTTTAAAACAACATAAACACTCATTCATTATTCAATTCTTTATTTTTTGCAGATTAAGTTGATCACCTGTGCACTAGCTAAAAGGCTCCTTGATTATTAAGCAGTTTATTGTAATTTAATAATTGGAAGTGTCCCCAGGATTTGCACAAAATTACATCCCAGTGTTTCCTTCTGGAAAACTTCTTAGGAAATTATAAGAAAATGACTGACCTGTAAAATAAATCATTACCGTGAGCACTCCTCGTGTTCAGAACAATTTTTTGCAGTGATATTAATTTATTTCTTCTCTTCTGACCTGCTCTCATTCGGGGTCTTAGTGGCAACAGAAAGTGGGCAGAGTTCCCTCCTCCCAGCAGCAGCAAACACAACCAGACAGAGTGTAAATGACTCTTTACGCGTTCTTCAGCAACCAGATTTACATCATTCCTGGAGCACTGATCCAACAGGAAGAGTTGACTTAATAGAATAAAAGAGACTTTAGTTGGACGTGCACTTGATCTTAAGTCATCATACTGAAAAGTAAAATTGGAGTTAGAACGTAATGAAGAATGAAGGTCAGATTGAGGGATTCGAAATTTTAGTTTACAATCTGTGTTATATAGAATATGTTAAAACCACATACATGGTTATGTGAAAATATTTCTGTTTCTGGAGAACAGGGAACTTTACGACTCACTCATGCAGGTTTTTGTTGTTTTCATGCAAATGATAAGAGGCTGCATTGAGCTGAAATGGAGTAGAAGTAATTATATATGAGATTTAAGTAAATTTATGGGTATGCATTCAAATGATAATGAAGCCCTGAATACACTGATGCCCTATTTGAAAATGATGCATGACAATACAATAGAGACCACAGGATATTTATTAAGAGTCACAGTTGAAACTGCCTGTAAGCTGTATGTAAAGATAAAAAAAGACAATAGATACAAAAGCCATTCAATGATTGTCACACTGAATCCTGAGAGAAACCATGATATAGCATATAGTTTTTAATATATATATATTTATGACATCTGGGTTTTAGTGATACTGTTTTCGGCGCATTTTGTAAGCTAATATCATTCACTTCTGCTTTAATCAAACTATGTTCGGACAACAGTAGAAAACAATGCCTATTAGCATAAATAGCATAAATAGTCACAAACTATCTTTATAATTTACAAAAATACACATTTATAAAGTCCGCATGTATTTACATGAGCCTTAGTGCTGTGGTTTCAGTCAACGTAGAGGATACAAAAATAAGGCAAGCCCTGTCTGGGATCATATTTGTATTAAATCGATTGTCACTACATTTGGAAACAGTCTAAATATACAGGTAGACCCTTCTCGGCAGGGCACTCTCATCTCATGCGATTGTCGTTTTTGAGGTAATGGCGGTCTCACAAAGGCAACTTTGGCAGATTTGATTATGAATAAACAGTTTCAAGATATGTAATCAACTGTGAGAATTTGGCCGCTCCAAAGAAATATGGGCTAGATTTGGCAAAACTGGCAACAACAAAAAAATCACACGTACATGTACATCTTCAACATGACAGAGTGGTCGGGAAGGTTTCTGCTGAAACTGCCAAAGAAATGTAAGATAGATGTTTAAAATATTACAAGTGTTCAGTGGTTGTCTTACTTTGTGAGTAGCATTAAGAGCAAAGTAGGAGCTTTGATATAGTAATAAAGTAAAAGAATAAGAAGATAAGTGCTCATTTTCTGTTTGACTCTCCGGCTGGTGTTTCCACAGTTTGACTGCTTGTCAAGTTGAGTCAAGTTTGGCTAAAATACTCTCTCTAGGTCTCTAATCTCTCCGGTGAGCTGATCAGTGAAGGGGGTGTTGCGTTCGTGGTGCAGAGAAGCCGCTACCCAGCATGCACTCTGACCTCTCTGCTGAAATGCAAGCGTGTATTTGCGTGTTTTCAGAGGGATTCACCGAGCAGCAAGCCCCTAAAACAGTGAGAAGTTGGGGTGAATCGGCTCCTATAGCTCGGCCCCTTCCCGGGGATAAATCAAGCTGTTGACGCTGAAGCTGTTGTAGAAGTGACTGTTGAACTGTCCGCTCTGCCCGCTGCCAAACGTGTTGTAGTACACTCCACGGTTGAAATGCAAGCCCTCGCCGTGCTCCGACGCCCCCGTGTCCTGCCCGCCGTGGTTGAGGTGGTACGGGCTCAGGGCCGTAATGTTCCTGTTCGACAGCTCGTTCACCAGTCCCAGGGACCCCTGCCGGCTGGGGCCCCCCGAGCTGAGCGTCGACATGCCGCTGTAAAAGTTGTTAAAACACGGAGCGGTCGAGGCCAGTCCGGGTGGCGAGGACGAAGAAGAGCTCTTGTGGTTCTCGTTCATCGCCTCCATCTCTGGGGAGGACGGCCCCAGGAGCTGAGGACTGTCTGAGGGCTTCAACGAGGCCCCCGCCGCCGGCCTGCCGTCCTCCACTTTTGTGGCCCCTGCCGCTGCCGCCGCCGCTCCTCCTGCGCTGCTCGGATCGGACCGCCTTTTCCTTTTCCTGCGGAAATTTCCGTTGTCAAACATCTTTTCACAGTTTGGGTCCAACGTCCAGTAGTTTCCTTTTCCTGTAATTGGAGATGAGACACATAACATATTATAACTTCATTATTCCAGTAAAATGAAACGTTTCTTTTCACTTAAATTGATCCTTTTTCAACATATGACTCTAAAAACCAATCTGTCTTAGCAAACTTATCTCCCATATTTTCAAACGAGTTGTTCTCTCATATTTCTGTAGAAGACAGTTTTGAGCTTTTTCTGAAGTCCTGCACATCTGCAACAATACCAACACCCTCTTTAAACCGACTGTCATTCTAGTTTACAGACTAAAGTAGGATTTAAAAGTGCATTCCAGTCATGTTCGAGTACAATACATTTACACTATTTTGTAGAGTAAATACTACAGTAATATTTCAAGGAAAATAAAATATATCTGTAATTCTTAATAGGGGGCCTTTAATCCTCTTGTGTTTATTATATTGTGTTTTTTTTAAATTTCTTTGGAATTACTATTTATTGGAAAACACTATTTCTTTCTCTTTTTTTTTTTTAACACTACAGCTGCTACAGTTTTTTAATAACTCGATGCTTTTAAAATAAATAAGCAGATTACCACACAGCATCATTGGTGTTATTAGAGAACATTATTTGGAGTTGAGGTTCTATGAAAACTACGATGAAGTGTTTAAATTCAGTGGGTATTCTATTAATTATTAGGTAATTATAAGTTTCTCTTTTCTTTCTCGTGTATCTTTTTAAGGATTTCAGTGCCAGTTTAATTAAATGCTCTCCTGATTTCCACTCAGACTTCAGGTGGCTGTTGTGTGGACATTATTTATAGGAACGTGTACCTGGATCGTCCTCGTCCCTCGGCACTTTCTTGAAGCAGTCGTTCAGAGACAGGTTGTGCCGGATCGAGTTCTGCCAGCCGGCTTTGCTCTTCTTGTAAAAGGGGAAATTGTCGGCGACGTACTGGTAAATCTGGCTCAGGGTCAGCTTCTTCTCGTGTGCGTTCTGGATGGCCATGGCTATGAGCGCGGAGTAGGAGTAGGGCGGCCGGACCAGCTTCAGCAGCTCCTCCTGGCTGGCGATGGACAGCCAGCCCAGGTCGGGTCCACCAAAGCCAGGTGAGTTTGTTATGAACTGCCGCTGCGAGCCGTAGGAGGGCGGGATGAACGACGCCGGGTTGTTGCCGTGCAGGTAGGATGCGGAGGAGTTGACGCCCGGGCCGTTGAGCCACAGGTACGGGTTCGGAGACGACGCGTAATCTCCGAGGCCGTAGCCGGCGGGTCTCTGCGCGCCCTGGAGGCTCTGCTGGTGGTACATGCTGCTGAAGTTGTCGCAGTAGACGGCGGCCATGTCCGGGGCCTCCTGGGCGCCTTTAGGTGGGAGAGAGCCGACGGTAGGGGAGGTGTGCTGGTGGTGCTGGTGATGGGGCTGAGGGTCGATGGAGTTCATCACTCCCCGCGGGAAATCCCAAAGGAAACGTTGAAGCGGTTCAGGTGGCCTCTCCCGGTGCGCAGGCGGCAGCAACAAGTGTCAGGGAGGATGGAGGAGTTTGGGGAGTTTTAATAGTATAAACCCTTGACAGCAGCCGCATCCAGGCTCCAGATTACTGCCGACAGCCAATAGACACACGCTGAGTAACAGGGGGGTGTGGTCATGCTCTCCCTCATTCAGCTGAGTGGGTCAGTGGTTCCCAAATGTTTCCCCTGTCAAAAGCTCCTGGAGAGACACAGCAACAGGCTGCTGCTGGGCTCAGGTTGTACCTGAGGGACCCAGGCTGTGATTATATAACCTGAGTCAACAGACAGCAAACCTGACTCACGCTGCAGCTACAACCTTTACACTTTGAATATTCTGTGCAGACTGTGTACGCTTTAATCCTTGGCCATGTTTTCATCCAAAGTGAAGAGCTTCATGTGATAGGACTGTCACTAAAGACTCTTGTTTCCAGCAAATCAGTGATGAAAAGCAGAAGCACTAAAACATCTCACGCACAACACAGGCCGTGCTCTGCAACACTGAATCACACACGTACGACATGTTCCCTGAACTGTTCTTTGGAAGTTGAATTCAGGGAACACAGAAACACGGAGGGCTTCGTCCTGAAACACAGGTTGGGTTTCAAGTGATGGAAAAGCAGATTGATCGTTTAACATTTAGAAAATTGACGATCAAAATAAATTCTCATTTCCATATTTGGTTCCCAACCTGTGTTTACAGGTTTCCTGAAAAACGAAGCAGGAAACGAACAACCAGGCTTCCAAAGAGAGCTGTTTGTTTTAATTTCCATGCAGTAAATGCTAAAGGATGCAGTGAAATTACATGTATTCATATTGTAAACTGTCGAAAGGTCTCGACTGAAGACGTGTTTATATCGTTACATATCCTCAGGCCAGAAATAACTAATCTGTTTCTTTGAAGAGTTTAAAACTTGCTTTTGTGCCTAATTAAGGTGTCTGGAGAACATTCAGTTTATGCTTTTTATCTTTTCATCAAGGCATTTCTTAATCTTTCAGTTTCTTTCAGACGAGGATCTGCTTGCTAAAAAGCACATTTTATTAACTTGAGA
Organism: Enoplosus armatus; assembly: GCF_043641665.1. Lineage (NCBI taxonomy): Eukaryota > Metazoa > Chordata > Actinopteri > Centrarchiformes > Enoplosidae > Enoplosus > Enoplosus armatus. The sequence continues at coordinate 19,956,758 of NC_092194.1, forward strand.
GAATCAGTTTTTATTTAGCAGAAAAATTACATTTTATTCCCGAGGATGAATGAATAAAGAACGTTCTTCTGTCATGTTGTTTGTCAATACATCAGACCAGCTGTCTGATCGGATGAGTTGGATCATATCAAGATTTTACATATAAATTTGCTTATAAAATGATCTTTTTACTTTAAAGAAGTATTCATTCATTCACTGCATGTTGAGTGTGGAACTGACTTCTTAATGAGTCGGTATTTCTACTCAGTTATTGTGTGAAAGGACTTGAAGACAAACTCACCTCCTCTTTCTGGACATACATTCCTTTCTACCTGCTCACCAGGCTGAGTGGTGCTTAAAGACCTCCAGGAGCTGCAGAACTCAACCATGTGAAGCAGCCATGATACTGCCATGCAGTTTGGATTAACCCCTTAAAATCCAGTTTCCTAAACGAGCTTCAAGTTTGTTAAAAATGATATTATTCCACGCTGTCTGAAAGTTTTACGTCTTATATTGTTTTGTCTCGTTGCAAATGGAAATATCTTTGATGTGCCGGCAGCAAACCGACACAGCAAAGTGAAACTTATCCTGAATATAAAGATAACATCTGAACGAAACCCACGTGTTGTTAGCTGATGACCTAGTTTACATGTTTACATATCAAATGTTCTTGTTCATTCCTCTGTTTTAAAATGAATAATTAAGAAAACAATTGTATTTATTTCTTCACTTAGTCATAATTATGGCCTTGTTCTCGTACGTACACGCTGCTTTCCATCACAGTGTTCTTCTATGATTGTTCTTTGGTATCATTTCTCTAATTATGCAGTTATAGATTTTGTAATGTACTCAGGTGTCTCTTTAAAACCAGATCTCTAGTTATATTAAGGTTATAATAATGTTAATTTAAAATTACCAGACTACTAATCTACAAAACATATTAAATTGAGACAATGAATGGAATCAGGGCTGCAAACACTTCAACGTAGTTAAATGCAAAATAAGGACACTGTCTCTCACTGCAGCCTTGCACTTTAGTGTAAATCCTCTCTGTCGCTCTCTGGCTCAGATATTTTATCGAAAGAATCACTTGTGGAGGGACACTGCCACCTTGAGATGAATTTCTTTGTGGTCAATCCCAGCGCGCCGGCTACTCTAGTCTAAATACTCAGGGCTTTTATGTAGGATCTTACATTCACCACAAGATGGAGGCAGCTCACTGCTCAGAGAGGAGTCTGAACTGCCTGCGCAGGTCATGAAGCGTCCACAGGGGAGAGCTAAACGCTGCTGGAAACGTCTTTGGATGAAGATGCCAAAGAGCCTTCAAACTGTTGGACGTCTTCGCCTCAGAAATCTAATATGAAAGTGTGGTTTTACTGAGAGCTCCTGGACATAGAGAACGTCTTTGAAGAAGTTGAAGTATGCTTTCTGACAACATTAAAGGGTATTCCAGCCCAGAGAGTCCAGAGTAAGACTCGTAATAACGCAAATCACTTGTTTTATGGTCTTAAAACAAAGGCAAACAGTTAACATGAATGTTTCTTTGGCCTGGACCTGCCTGCATTTAGCAAAAACCCGCCGGTGTCGCATTTCTTCTTGGAGAGGAACTTTCTAATAAAGCGGAGCCTGACCCCCTCTGAGCCCCGCTGTGATTACTTTGGTTGGTATTGACACATTATCTGCCAACACTTCCCTGTTTTTCAGCATCTGATAGACTGAGGTTTTTCTCTAATGCAGCCTTTCCACTGAGATCCAGGCCGCAGAGTAATTGTCCGCGCAGCACCAGGAGTCGCTCTGTCTGACTGTAATTCTATAATATTGGGGTTGGCTATGACAATAATCCCCGGGGCTCATCGTGCGTTGCCAAAACTGTTTCACAAACTCAAATGTATGTATGAGAATCTGAGATTGCGGAAAAGGGAAGACTCTCTGGCTCTGAGGCTCCTGTCAGCAGACTCTTTTAAAAGAAGAAAGGTTTTGTGAAGATACAGCAGCTTGAGTTGGTGAATCGTGACTTTTGCTCTCTGAGTTAAAGAGCTCAAAGGATGGAAAACAAGAACGACAATACGGTTTTACATCTGGCATGAAGTGCAAAGAAAGCGAACAGAAAAAGTATAAAACATTTAGCACCCAATAGCATAGCTTGAGTGTTTGTGCACGTGTGACATGAGATCAGATAGAAATACAACTCATAGTCTTAAAACCTTAATGGGACGTTGCCATAAGAGCATAACAGGCAGCAGGATGTGAAAAAAGGAGCAGACAGTGAGCTCATCTCTCTCTGCCACGCTGTTTCACCGGTGAACCTGTGAAGAAACGCCAAAAAGACGAGTGGAACAGTTCAGGGCTGCTGGCATGTAGCTGCCACGTACTGTGTGTGAATTATGGAGAAAACACGGGTTCTCATTCGAAACCTATTTCTCATCCAAACAATACATTCTAGATCACGTGTTTCATTGTCAAGAGAAAGGGTCATTTTAGGAATTAAAGATGTAGCACACACCAAGACAAGAGCACATCATAAATAATTATAGGGAAGGTATTCTTATGGTAGTTATTTTTTTTATGTGAGAACATGTAATTACAGACAAAAAAGGCAAAAGACAGGGAAAAAAAGACAATTCCAGACACTTAAGTATCACAAACACATAATTTTAAATTGTTTTGTTTGTATTTTTTGTTAGCACGTGAAGATGTTGGAGATATATATTTTGGCTGTCAACAGACTGATAAATCATTTCACAGATAAATAAAGAGAGACAGATAAATGTGTTATATCCAGACTGAGGCAAAGACACCACATCTAGGTTTGTCAGAACCTTCTGAAAATCACAACTTTAGTTTGTTGACGGGTGGTTTCCAGGCTTAGGCATCATATATGCAGTTAAAGGACCATTTTTCACGCATTTACAGCCTTTTATCTCCATATTAGTACATTTCGTCATCCTCGTGGGATGAGGATGGATGGACGTCTTCGTCAGAGTTTTATGTGATCAGAAGTCTTGCTTCTGTTCGGCCTGTGGTTTCATCAGCAGAGCCTAGAGTACCGACAGGTGTAGTGGTGTATGTAGTAGGCGTTTCCTGTCATGACAAATGAGTTTGATTGTTTGTTCAAAAGGCTTAAAATGACACGTTTCGAACCAAATCACAAAGATGTTCTTTTGCTCTGTTGTCGACCCATTTTTGTCATTAAGGTGTGAAAAGATTGTAGGAGAAACACACGTGGAGATGAGGTTAAACGTTTTAAAAGTGGTCCTGTATGTTACAGAAATGAAATTCCCACCATGTTCAAAGGTAACATGAAGTCTAATAATATAATTAACGGCATAAAATATGGTGATTTTTCCATCTCGGAGTGGTCACACTGTATATAATCAATAAAATCCTCATGTACATAAACAGGTCAACTTGTTAGGATTTACTGCTTTACCATTACTGGTTGGGGGGCGGGGGGGGGGGGGGGGGGGGGGGGGGGGCTGAGCGGCACATTTTTGCATGCAAAGACTATTTATTCCAGTTTCCGAGACAGTCGGACCCATTCAGCTGACGCACAATCTCCACCATTTACCTCCAGTCTATTTCTGTGACACATTTCGGCCAACATGTCGGGCTCCGTGAATCCACCCGTGTTCCGCCGAGCGGGATCGTTTACACAGGAAGACTTTGGAAATAAACATTTGCACTTATTATATGTCGCATGCGTCTTGGGGAGCAAACACACACACACACATGCGCAGACACACATGCGAGCGCAGCAGAAGACAGATAAGAACATGTATGCGCACACAGAAGGCATTCATGGCAGGCGGTAATAACATAGTGCTGCCTGTGAGGGGCCAGCCACAGTCCTGCGGGCAGAGCGGGGACATACAGGAGATGTTATTGCTCTATATGTTTATAACGCTGCCATGGAAAAATAAGAGGCTCTGCCACAGGCATTTCCTCAGTGCCTCTCTCCCCAGTCACCTCTCAGCCTGTGTGGGAGGGAGGCGGGGAGCCTTTAGATGAGGGCTGGGCACATGTCACACTTCATCATTTTCAGAAATAGGCATCCTAATTTCTCTTTCTCTTTTTGCATCACCCCCCCCCCCCCTCCTCACCGCCCGGCTGTTGTTTCTTTACCCAACCCAACCATTTGTTGCATCTACTGTCTGGATTCACGCAGCGCTGACCCCTGCAATCCTCTTATTTACTTGAAATGTTGACTTGGGAATTTAAACATAAACATTTGAAGGAGAGTATTTGCTGCATGTGTTGTTTGGTTGGACCCTCACGCTGCTCACTACTGGCTGCTTGTGTTGTTTGGTTGGACCCTCACGCTGCTCACTACTGGCTGCATGTGTTGTTTGGTTGGACCCTCACGCTGCTCACTACTGGCTGCTTGTGTTGTTTGGTTGGACCCTCACGCTGCTCACTACTGGCTGCTTGTGTTGTTTGGTTGGACCCTCACGCTGCTCACTACTGGCTGCTTGTGTTGCCCGCCACCAGGCCAGGACTTTCAGTTGATTTCACTGCTGCTCTTTGAAGTTGCTCCGAGTTTGTGTTTCAGCTGCTGGTAATATCTAAAAATGAAAACATAATGTCTGAAGCTGGGTCATGTTGTCAAGCCTGTTGTTGTTGTTGTTGTTGTTACAAGTAACCGAGGCAAAAGGATGTAGCTTGTGGCCTGGTCAGCCTTACGGTGTCAGAGTGCTTGTAGATCGTTGAACAGCATCTAAAACCACCTTTTCCACTTCGGGGGCCGCTTCATGCAGCTGTGCAGAGGTGTGCAAGTCTGCATGATTTCTCTCTCAATATCTCTTTTTATAATTTTCACTACTTCCATCATATCTCCATATTTATTTTTAATTTTTCATGGATATTTTGGACAGACACATAAAACCACCTTACAGTTTCTGATTTGTGACTGTTTTATTATTTATCATTGTTAACAAAGCAGATCAATAAGAAATACAGAAAGCAAAAATAAATAAAGGAAATAAACCTCACGTGACCAGACATCTTTAAAATCCTTGATAAATACAAATCAAGAAATATAACTAATATCAACAACGACACACAACGATAATATAAAATCAATGAATGAAAAACAAAACAAAGAATGACAACCTGTTATCTCCATATTTGAATGATTATTGCGTCTCTCTCTCCTCTCTGGGACAGCAGACTTTCCGCCCTGCCTTCAAGTGGAGCCCTTCCAAGCAACTATAAACACTTTCACAACGTAAGTCCTTTGTTTTAAACATACTGAGACCTAAGAAAGTAAGATACACCACATCAGATTTTACATGTGCACAAACAGCCAAACTTCAGACAGTAGCCAGGCATGGAGCAGGTCGTGGATCCGTGAGCAGGGTTTCCATCTGATGCAGCTGTAGATGTCTGGTTTACAGTTTAACATCAGATTTTTACTTTACTTTCACTAGACAAGATGTATTAAATGATCTGGCTGTATTGTGTGTTACATTCCCCATAGAAACTATGTTAACGGCCTTTTATTTAGTGTGATGATGAGTTTCTACTTATAGAACTGGAGTTACATCCAGGTAACTTCCGTTTTACCTCGACGTGCTTCATAGCCTCCGTGGCCCTAACATGAACCTCAGCAAAGGTGACAGGCCCGGGTCTGAGCAGCTATGGTAGCAACTTGATGGAGAACATGAATATGAGGGAGGCATCTTAAATATTGTGTTGAACCAGCTTTCAAACAGAATATACTGTATTTATGACTCTGAGAATAACATTCGATGATTAGGGCTCTTTGAGCTCTTCTTTTTGGCCCAGCTTTCATTTACTTTCCTATCATATTCCTATTGAACGTAAGCTTCAAGGACGCACGAAGCGCAGGAAATTAAACGTGTTGTAGTTGCACTAAGTCACTCTAAATGATAGTGTCAGCCTATAACGTGAATGTAAATAATGGCTGAAATCATGTCACATTTAATTATTTTCAGATACAGCCATCCACGACTCCTCTCTGCTCCTCTGAAACCAACTCTCTGTTTGTGATCCAAAGGATAATTAGGCCTCGGAGCACGGCGGTGAATGTTTGGTCTCACTCTGCTCGGCTTTAAAGAGAATGCTCTTTTTGGATGCTGCAGCGCGAGCGCATATATCCCCTAAAAAGGCAGAACTGTAGCTGCTCGTGCCTCTGATGTGCCATCCAACTTTAAAATACAGCTTTGTAAGCTCAGTCTTCTTCAAAGCCTTCTTTTCTTTTTTTCACCCCCCTCCTTTGGCTTTTTTTCCCCCCTCTTCTGCCAGCCCCGACTCGACTCTGCCCGCTGCCTCGACATGATGACTGGAACTGAGTGAAGAAGTCGGGTGAGAAGCCTGAAAGGAACTGCAGCTAATTCATTAAACAAGCTACTAACTCATAAACTAAAAAGGAGTCATAGCAGCATGAAAAATACCAAGAAGCCGCCATAAAGCGAGACACTGAGCCACTGGTGTTTTGTGGGTTGATCACTGCTCTGTTCAGAAATCGCAGCGACTAACAAGTGTAAAAGAAAACACTCCTTTCATTCTCTTTGACTTGGAGGCTTATTGGTTTTTTTAGTAAGGACTCTGTGTCTTTAACGGCACAAACATCATTAACCCAGGCCATTGTTATTCTAATCTCTCCCTGTCAGCGGCCTCGGAGGCAGGGCCCAGGTCTCGTTGAAACAGTTTCCTCATTGTGAGCTCGGAGGGAGGGGTGGGGGGGGGGGGGTGGTGGTGGAGATGGTGAGGTGGCTGCTTCAACCGCTGCCACCTGAGCTGGCATAGGCATCCAGAAAACCTTACATTTAGGGTGGTCCAACCTGCCATCTCCAAACCACGTCCTCCTGGCTCTCCTCTTTATGTGGTCCTAATTCCACCTCCCACCATCCCTTTCACCCTCCCTCACAAAAAGCCCCTCACACGATGAACAAAGTTCCACTGGCCCTCATTTGTTGACTTATCTGGCATGGCAGCAGTTTGCCTTTTGAAAAAAAAAAAATCTTTAAATGCTGTTTGTCGGGCTTGTTTTGCAGTAGGGAGGTGGCGGACTGTTATCCCCCCCCCCCCCTCCTCGAGACATACAGGAAGAGCCCCTGCCATCTCCTCTACGACTTGAGCAGGTGCAAAGACGAGGCTCAATGACATCTTTGTACCAAATGGAAGAAGTTTGGGGGTTTGACAGCACTCCTGGCGGGGCCCGGCGCCGCCTCCCGTCCGCCTGCCTTTGGGGGAACTTGAACGTGAGACGTTAGTGGTGGCAGGCCGCGGAGGGGGGGGGGGGACCATATATCCTGAAGTGACAGTGCAGACACCAAAGGTAGTTGGTTTTTGGCCTCCACGCCTGCCTGTCTCGCTGCCGGTATCAGAGGCTGCTCGGGTCTTTTACTGGCGGTAGTAATTCATGTTGGCTCAGTGTTCCCTCTAAGCCCAGTTCACAACAGAAACTCACAATAGCAAGTCCTGTTTCGTAACTGTGACATAACAGCAAGATGCATTAACTAGTCTCCAGTCCAGGGATCTACACGGTAAAGCATCTCTTACTATTAATCAGGGAAGACGAACATTTTTTTTTCATGTGAAGAATTTGTTAATTGAGAGAGCACATATGCTGGAAATTTCAGGAAAGTGATTTCCGGTGTTGGCTAGCAGCTTTTTTAGGACACTATCCCAGATTTATGTCCACCGGGACGCTTTCCAAGTTTCTATTTTCTCCTCTACCTACATGTTGCTATCAGATGTGACAGCTGACAGCTCTGCCGACTGCTCGTCCATGATGCGATTCCCTCTCGCTTGCAATAAACTGAGATTTCAGGCCTTGTCCAAATGTTAAATTGCATTGACCTTTCTTACTTTTTCTGCTTGTGAAGAAGCTGGTAGAGCTACAGCCAAAATGTGAGGGTGAACAAGTAATAACACGAGTCTATTAATAAAAAATATAGTATAAACCTACATACACTTCACCTCGTAGTTCATGACTGTTGACGTTGAAACTAAATCGCCAAAGTTATTCTTCTTCTGGTGTTTTTTTCTCCGTTGCCAGACAGCTTCCTGTGCATTACCACCACCCTCTGCACCTGATTTGTACGTAGCATGGGGAAACCAAGACGGACTGCAATTCGATTTTCCAAAGAAAAAGATGCTACAGTTGACAGCTGGGGAAAGTGCAGTTCAAAGACAGCTAAAGTAGAATATAGAGATGGAACCAGCACTTCAAGCAAGTGGCCAGGAGGAGGACTTGTCTTTGAAGATCACTTCCAGTGATGCAGAGCATGGTGGCCAGAAAGACAGAAGTCTAAAACTGGTAAAAAAAAAAACGAGTAAAAGAGTTTATATACTGTAAAATTAGTCTTTATTCCTTCAAAATGGGACAGTTGCCTGTAACTGAAGCCATAATGAAAGCCATTATTGACTATAATTTTGGGACAAATTGTATTTGGCAACAGGCTGAATTCAGGTTCTTGCCAAATTCCCAAACGCAGCTGATATCATATGAACAGGCCGGTGGCGACGGAAACTGACGAGCTGGGTGGTAAAAACTTCATTTGACTTGTTTATGTACTTTGTGATTAAAAAAAATAAATAAATAAATGCAAACGTCCGATCATGTTTGACCTTGTTGTGTCACCATTCACTCTCCTGTATAATGCCAATACTATCAGTGCCAAGTAACATCGCTGCACATTTGTTATACACGGTGATTATTTCTGAGCCTAATGATCAGCCACGATAAGCGATCCTCCGCGACTCCCAAAACGTGGAGAGTATGAGGTTTTATTATTTTTGGAGCCTGTCCCACGACCCGAGCCTTTGCAGCCCACTCTGGATTTCATGGAGCTCTCAGGCGGTGACCTCGGGAACAATGTGGGGTGCTGTGCTGATTCTGGGGACCAGGCGAGCCCAACTGCCCCCACCTGCTAGCAGCTTTACAGGCCTGGCCACGGGCCCCGAGGCCTGTTTCTACACTGCAAAAAATATCCAATTCATCGTCAGATTTTAGATTTGTGTGTTAAGGATTTAAAAGTGACTTTTCACTCATATTTTGTCCAACTGCCAGTTCAGATCAATGTGTTCTCAGTGTAGTTGATTAACTCTACAAAGCCAGCCTGACTCTGGCAATCTCATATTTTCCAACAGGATTTGAATCAGGAAAACAACTGAGCTCAAAAGCTGGAAAGTTATGGTAGCAAACTATAAGGAGGGATTTACTGTAGGTGATGTCATTACTTTAATGTCACAAATCAAACTGTAGTTTTTAATTTTTTTTTGATGATTTCACGTCTGTACAGGCCTGTATTTTATCTCTGATTTATTTAAAAACAGGTTCTGGTAACTCGTTTGGGAGAGATTTGCTTATTTAAATGCCTACTTGGCCTTGTCAGATCTCAAGGAGAAAAGCAATATTTGTGGGTTGTAGTGTACTACTGTAGTTTCTGTTGTTTAAAATCATTTTACTGACACAGACGAAACAAGAGTCCTGGAAATAGATTCATACTGCAAATGTCACATTTCCTATTGAAATTTAAAAGTTAAATAAGACCAAGAATATTAGTTGACAACATGCACATTCATTTTTTGCAGGGCAGGCCTGTCTGAGCCTCCATGGGCATCAAAAAGAGAATGTGTGTGTGTGTGTGGGGGGGGGGGGGGGGGGGGTTATGTTACTGTGATCCTTCACTCAGCTGTCAGTCTACACACACACACACACACACACACACACACATGCACTTCTATGGCCAAATCAGCTGCCATTGCACACACATACACACACATTTTGTACTTCGATACTTGTGAGGACTATGAGAGGACCCACTTTGACTTAAAGAGGACCTGTTATATTTTGCCTTATTTTCTGTCATATATATATATAATGTTACAATGTTGGATATTCACACTAAACATTGCCAAATATAATATAGAGGTAAATGTATGTAAAAGTAGCCAAAAGCTCACGAAACTGAAAATGAAAATTGAAAATATGGAGCTGGAAATGAGCATTATAGGGGCCTGTGTCCTTATAGCGTTTTTTAAGAGAGAGAGTGTGCAGGCGCATGCTTCGAGTTGAAAAGTGACAGAGACAGAAAAGTCAATTTGTAGGCGAAGATCGGCCAGAAATGTTGCTGATGAGCGTGAGTGCTTCACATTGTTCACCCTACACATTGTTAGCTTGATGTTAGCTGTGTAGTAAACCCCTTAATTAGTGTTAAGATATTGTTGTCATAGAAACAAAACTCTCACTGCACAAGCGCTTCGCCCCAGCGCTCCCACCACCCTGCCAGCGTTTTTCTGCCAGAAAAAAAATGCTATGTGGACACAGGCCCTAGCTCCCCTTTAATACATCGCCTTGTCCTTAACGTTAACCATACGGTACATGCATACATACATACATCTGAGTCTTAACCTAAGCGTAACCTTGAACACAAAAAGTCCCTTTTATGGCCCAAACTTCCAAGGTCCACTTTCCAAAACCCTGCTGATGTCCTCACTCTCATGGTCTGAAAGTCTAATTGGTCCTCACGAAGATGGACAAACAAGAGGGTTGTGCACACCCACGCAGAATGTAGATCGCATGGTCTCGTGTGAATCTGCTCCTCCCCACCTGCCTCGTAACGGGGGTCCACATGTGAACAGTGGGAGATTGTGATGCAGCACAATGCTGGCACAGAGACGACGGGGGATAAACACCCTTTAAGCTCATAACTGGGCCGTAAGAAAAACATTACTCAGTGTCCTCCTCTTCCTCTGTGCTGCTTCGGCCTTCTCACGCTCGTGCCCTCTGCTTTTACGCTCAGTCCTGCAGAAATGTAAATTACAAACTGAACTACGATGATTATACTTTTTAATTTAAATCTAGAAGATATAAATGAAAGTGTAAACATCCTGAAGATCCAAAGAAAAAATTAAAATCAAAAATGGAGTTGTTTGCATTTATTTCGACACAATCTAATACAGTAAATATACAATAAAGAATTGATCACAAAATACATTATTACAGTAAATGAATTGCAAAAATGTGATGAATGGCTATATAAACAATATAATATAAACATGGTAAAATGTACATTCTTTACAGCTTATAGATTAAAAAAATAAGATTACTTCAGTTGTCACTCACTTTAAGAAAATTCTTACAAATGATCTTGTGTGCCAAATGAATCATATAATATACATTTCAGACGTTAAACAATCAGCCATGAAGCGAAACCTATAACAGCCATGCATTTACCGAGGTCGTACTTCACCAACAACGTTTTCAGTTTGCACATGTGCAGTAGTTTATTCACATAGCTTAAATCATATCATATCATAAATCACTGCCAGGTGAGTTCAAACAATGGCTAGATTTTCCCTGTCATGTCGCTGTCTCATTGCCGTCACTTATGATGTCTCTTTTTGTCGTCATCTTTGAGCAAGGAGAACAGAACGGCACCCAAAGCTACAATGCCTACACCTGCTGCAGCTACGCCTCCAATCACAGCTGCGGTTGTAACCTGCAAAAGACAAATGAGCGGCAGTTAATGGAAGTTAAGGGCGTGATGAAAATAGAATTATTTGACTTGACTCTCGGTCAAAGCAGAAAGTAACTGAACTTCTGAGAGTTGTTGCACCACTACAGGACTACACTACACTACAGCAACATTAGCTAGCTCGCTATCAAGCCTGCTGTGTCTCAATGATGACAGCAGTAGCTAAAACAAGTGTCCTCCATTTTAGACTCCATGGTGTGATCACCCACCTTAAAAGAGTCCAATGTGTGAATTTGCTTATCAAAGTTCACCAAAATTAAACTTTAGACAAATGCAAAATTATTATTAACTATAAACTCCCCCTTCTTCCCGCTCTTTGTGCAGTGTGTATGGTCCCAGGTTAGGGTTATTAGTATAAATTCATATAAGCACATTATTAGCTGAAAGAATGAGGGTATCAAAACTAGATTTTGACACAAGGCAGGCAGGTAATGAAGCAGGACCCACGTGAAGGCCCTCATCATGTTAGTTGACACTGTATTTAAGTAATGTACAGTGCTTAACAAATGTATTAGACCACCACCCAGTGTAAGGTGTTTGCCACCGCTGCCCTAAATTAACAGTATTGCTGATGACCAAAATATTTTATATTTCTGTAATGGTTAATCCACCAGTATGTGCAAGCCAAGCTCTTTAATCAAAATGATCTCTTTAATGCTAAAATATAATTATTGTTGTTATCCATGAATTCTCAAATTTACTATTTTACAAAAAAGCAGGAAAAAATAGTAAAGCACATTATTATTTTTTTGATTGAGATGCCAAATTACAGTTATTTACTTGCATTCCTGAACAGAAACATTTGTTTTGTGGTTGCGAGAATGCAAGCTGTCATCAGGGCCAAAGGAGGTCGTACAAAACATTAAGAGTTTTGGTTAATATATGTGAATAAGGACTATTTAGTTGTTCCAGTTTCAAGATTTCTAAAATATTTGTGTTTTCTCATTTTTATGACAGGTGGTCTAATAAATATATTCTCACATTCCTAAACAAAGTGACAGATGGTGATAATGTCACGACCCAATTGTTGCTGAGGAGCCTGAAACTGCAGTACCTCTACTGGCCACTAGTTGCTGACTCCAAGAAAACACTTTACGGCTTTTCATGAAGGGCATAAATACCATTCCCACAAGACGGGTTTCAAGAGCTATCGCTTCCACTCGTGTGTGTGTGTTAGAGAGCTATATTGTTGTTGATTGACAGGTGTCTCAGCCTATCACAGCCAGCCGTGGTGCGCGCTGTATTTCAGCGGGTAGCACCATCCTGCAGCAATGATGGACAGTAAAGATGTATTCAATCTGGTATCCTCTGACTTCTTTTGCAGTCTGGATAATTACGTAAAGCTTCATCTCAGTGAAGGTGACAGATGCATTAAGTGGGTTGATTAAACAAGCATTTTTTGAAAAACTCAAATCAGCTTGTTAATCATCCTCCGTTGTTTGACATACCAGGCAATCACAATTTATTTAGTACCACATCTGCTTCTTATCAACCAGATAGATTGTGTTAGATCTGTGTATTGTTACGAAGAGGTTATATGATGAACTTGTCCAGTGTCCAGGTGCAGACACACACCAGGCTGGGATTTCCCAATGAAACAACTGCATCTGTAATATTGTGTTATGATTAGTGAAGAGGTTTGTTTTTAGCTGAATGACTTTTATTTCTCTCAGTTTCTTCTGAAGAGAAAACTATGAATTAAGAATTGAGATACATACTTCGATCTACTCATTCATTCTAGTGACACCCTGTAATCTTGATGTTTATATTTTTATACTATTAGTCAGCCTCATCCTGCCTTAGACATTTAGTGTATTTAGTTATTACCTCGCTATATGGTAGTTTTCATTATGAGTGGCGGACTCTGCCATTCCTGCTCAGCATTCAATTGGCGAACCACAAAGTGGGTTTTATCGTGAAGCAGGAAATTTAAACCACCAAACCAACCAGGACATAAGTTAAGGTAAGTTGCATGTTAAGTAGTGTGAGTAGCAGCAGTATAAGAACCAGAGGATACCCACCTGTCGAGACTCTGGCTTGCCGTATCGCAGCTCTGTGACAAAGTGCTCACAGTTGTAGGTGGCGACAGAGTACGGCAGCTGCCGACCCACCATCCTACAGGCCTCCCTCACGATGATTCGGCGCTCGCGAGGCTCGTACTCGTCATCCAGGACGTTGTTGACGTGGAAACGACTGGAGCCAACCACCTCCCAGATCTTCTGACGCCTCACCTGTGCTGTGCTGCTGTCCACTACCATCAACAGGTTACCAAAAGGGCTTGAATCTTCACCTGTGTGTGTGGAAGAAGTTAAAATAAAAAGGCTTGGAGAAGAAAAGGGATGCAGACAAAAAAACTACCCTGTATTTTAGTAATTAACTGACAAAAGGTGGCAGACAGAGGGTTATACTGTAGATGGTCTTCTAAGAGAAATGTAGTAAATGCAGCACTCTACTCACTTGGAGGCATCAAATGAACAATTTCATTTCCACCGATGTAGACAGCCCAGTGCTCATATGATCCACGGCAGATCTCGATCAGGTCCCCGGGCTTTGCACCATTGTCAAACTGAAATAATAAGAAAAACAGTAAAAATGTAGATATAAATAAGCATAATAAACTTGACATGTGGTCACTGTAAATGGTCTGTACTTAAAGGAACCCCCATTTTGTTTAGAAGACCTAAGCTAGCAAACATGGAAGTAAACAATGCACATTTAAAAAAGCTTGAGGACACTCACAATACGTTTTGATGAGAAACACTGAACGTAAACATAACTTTGTTTAAAACTCCACAGGGCACCTTTAATAACGATGTTTTGGAAGTCACCTTCGTACAATCGACTGCTGTTCCTGCTTGAAATAAGTTTACCCCCCAGTTTACATAGAGACTTGGCGTGAAATGTTGTGGAAAGAGAGTATGTGCACAGATACAATCCAAACTAGTCAGCACCGGGAGGTTTCACTTCCAGCTATTTGGTGTTTCGTATTACACGACGACGACGACACATCTTACTTCTAACGCATTGTATTTGTTGTCTATGTTCTATATTCTTCCACAAAGACTCGGTAAAATGTCTCTTTTTAAAAAATGACTTTCTTTTTCTTACTTTAGCCACTTCTGTTATGCACTGTAATCCGTGATCACTTAAGACATAGACGTCTAAAGACAGCAGAGCTCAGCAGCAGGAGACTCACCATTGTTGGAGCCATGTCTTCAGTTCTTCGTCTGTCAGGTAAGAACAGGGGCTTCGACTTGCAGCCAATTTATTGCTGCTGGAACTGAAACCTAACTGCACTTGCGTTTCAGGAGCAAAAGTGTGACACGATGACGGGTGATAAAAGCCGATATGCAAACAGAATAAAGATTAGATAAACACACTCTGTATAATCACGCTGCAAGGCATGTTTTACTTGAGAGCGTAAAGGCTAAGTTTCATTTCTAGTGAATTGCACAGCAGGTGAGCTCATGCTACTTCAAGGCTCTCTGGGTTAAAGTTTCAACCAAATTGCAATTGTCACGTAGTGCGAAAACCTCTGCATGCTGCACAGCAATGAGGCCAAACTACTCATCATCAGTTCAAAAAAAAGAAAAGGAATTCATGTCTTATTTCAAGGTTTTCAGAAAAAAAACAACTCCTAACTTGAGCTGAACTGAAAGGCAAATAATGAAACATTATCTAGAATTTCTGAAGTTTAATTGTGGAAATGATGTTTTTTTTCCCACCAGTTTACTGTTTCAGAGGGTTTTGCAGTGACCTGACCTTCGTGCTACTTTGAAGAAATCTTACCAAGTCATTGTTACTTACTCAGTAAGCATAACTGTATATATTTAACATACTTCTGTAAAATATTTTTCCTGTTTTTAGTAGTAGATTCAGATCAGAATTGTCCATTATGAACATTATGTTTGGCAAGTGGGATGCAACTATATGCAATGCACAAAGGTCCATGAAGGGTAAAACCAGCCTACTCAACAGTTCCACTGCACACAAATAATAATTGTCTTTATTGATTGATTAATTAAGAGGGCTTTTGGTAACTTAATACACAATGAAGAGATCTGGTGAAAAGACAACAGTGCTTCACTTGACCAACTCACACAATTCAAGATGGAAGATAATCAGTAGCCTGTACATGCAACACACATGTCCATCTTTAAGCTTATTATGGAAGCAAACCTTCACCTTATTACAGAGAGTCAAAGATCGACAGGTTAGTTAATGAAACATCCTTCTGGAGTACATTCATTTGTCAATTAGATGGCTCACAATACAGTAGTGTATGGAGGGTTTTCAACAGTATCCATTGAGGAAAATGTTTTGGAGGCGCGTAGTTGGGAACATATTTTGAGTCCCTACATGTAGCTGACCCAGATATTTTTCTCATGAGTCGCTGGAGATCAAATCCGAGCTAAAACGAGAGCAAACATTGGACTTAATTTTATCGAGTGGCCAGAAATAAGTCACCAATCGCACGATAATGTCGCTCTGCGTCAGCTGAATCATCAACAACTTGTTAAGGTGATAGTATGTCAGGGCTGTGTGTCTGCCAGCTTGTTTTGGAGTTCCTCTGCCCCCTAGTGGCCAAAATCTATGAAAGCAGCTTTAAAAATCTAACACACGTGCACAGGTGTAGCAGTGGCAGGTGAATGTTTCTTTCTTATTTGCAGGGAAGCATCCAAGCTGCACGACCTGGAAGTTACATTTCTCCCCAGTTCCTCATTAAGTGCTTAAAACAGGAAGCCCTCAATCAGGGATCCCACCGGCCTTTTAGCTCCGCAGGATGTTTGGAGAAATTCCCCCCAGTCAGATCAACGCTGCTGTGCCTTTTATTAAATACAGCTGTAATACAGTATGTCCTGCGTCCCGGCCAAGAATCTTTTTTTCTTCTTTCCTTTTTCTTCTCTCTCTCTCTCTGTATTTTCTCCTCACTGTTCAGCTCTCCTCTGGTTGTCTTCACCTCATTGACAGCGGACAGAAGCCAGTGGAGGGATTTGACACCAAACATTCATCTCTCTTCCTGTCTGTCAGCGCTGCCTTTTACCACCGCACCTGTTGAACTGCGTGCCATGTATGCCGTCACCTGCCCACCGCTTCACCCAGCCTCTCAACATCACATACTGCATGCTTTCTCTCTCTTGTTCATTTCTCTCTCGCTCCGAGCACTAAACTAGCCCATTGAAGTAGAAGTATTTGAGCACTTGAGCCTGTATACTTGCAGTTTCCGCATAACTGTGTAAAAAATGTATTTCTGTTGAAGAACTAAAATCCATTACATGATTTTGACACAACATAACTTGACTTTTGTCATATTTGAAATCAAGGTGCTCTTGCTTTATTGGTAATTTAATTCAATTTTACTTTTTGTTTAAACCTTTTTCGTTGTGTCATTGTTTTTTTTTTATGTTTGTAATATAGATTATTTGGTGAAATGTGAAGGTTTTTTTTTTACCTTTTTGAAAAGGAGATGATGCATCTCGAGAGTTTTACAATTATCAATCAATAATCTGGTCTGAATCTTTGCACAGCAGGTAAATTGTGAAGTACGTAATCATCCAGTATGAATTCCTAAGGATTCTGGGCTCGCTGTATTTTGTCTCCCTCATTTTTTCTTACCTGCTTCGCACCTTTTGTCTTCCCTTCTTTCCATGTCCTTGTTTCATTCGTTCCTGCCCTCTCCCATTTTAATTTTCTCTCTCAATTACTTCACATCCTTTTGTTCTTCCCACCCTCCCGCTCACCCTTCCACTTTTGGCATCTGACCTTTCACACTGGAAACTGTAGTGTGTGTGTGTGTGTGTGTGTGTGTGTGTGTGTGTGTGCTGTGTTTAATCAGGGCCTGAGGCAGAAAGCAGAGCTCTCATCTCTAACGCCACCCCCCTCATATCCCTCCTAATCCCTTCGTTGTGGGTCCAGACTACCTCTCCTCTGGTGACTGAGGAGCAACGATAAAACCCTCGATGAGCTTCGACCGGCGGACGCTCACTTTTCCCACCACCTCCTCCGACAGTCAAACCCCCCCCCCTCCCACTGCACCCCACTTACTGTAGGTTCAAGCAGGCAGGGCCGCGTCAGATGCCGGCCTTTGATATGCTAATACCTTCCTCTTTCTTCATGTCTTTTTAAAGTATTGACTGGTGGCGCAGCGTGATGCTCGGCCGGTGACACCGAGGGAGGGAGCAGATATTGTTGAGAGCGTTCTGTTTAGTCAGTGATTTGCACTCTTTTCCTTCAGCGTGTCCTAAAAGAAAGAACCTCTTCAATCAGCTGAAAACAACGCATGTTGAGGACTTTGTGATGGAGACGGAGGAGTGGCGACCAGCTGACAGACGGACATTCACCGAGCAGGAGAGAGTTGTCCCCTTTTATTACCTTGATCTCAATCTCAAAGTAATAAAAGTACACACTTTTATTATCTGGCCTGTTTTTTTTACTATGTAAATAACGACACAAATTCACACATGAGAGAAAAACGTACATATCATTTCATTTCACTCATTAAACGCTGCTTTAAAATAAGACATACTTTAGGAAGGGCTTTTAGGTTTGATTTTATGGCTTAAGGGTTAATATGTCATTTCATAATAGATCAATAACAAGCCATTAATGACAACAACTATTGGGTTGCCAGGTTGTCAAAGTGTGTATCCCCCTTCAGCTTGCACTTTTCTCTAGCTTTCTCCTTGATGGCTTATTAGAAAGCGAGAAACGTATCACTCATGCTAACATGTATAAATTCAGACTTGATGGCTTATCAGAAACAAGGTCATCAATAAAAATGTCATTTGGAAGTAATGAATACAAAGTTTAAAAAAGTATTCATTATTACGATAACTGCTGAAGGGTACTTAATGACTTGTATACAACATGTTGGACTTGAATTTGACTTCATAACTTTACACCTTTGCTTATTACTGAACTGTAAAGCCGTATTAAATGTTAATGAATCATTAATTAACATCACTAAAGCCATATTTTTTCCAACCATATAATCTCTAACTTTGGTTTATAAGAAAGTAACAAATATTCTGAAAGGCAAAGGGTAAACTTTATGTCCTTGTTTGCTGAATAATAACGTCATTTTGGAGAAACTGTCCTGCAGATTTTAGGGAAATGAAATGGTGACTGTATTTTGGTGTCTTAGGTATCGGATTGAACTCTGGTGCTAACTCAGCCTACACTACATTTTACAGCAGAACAAGCCCAGCTGAAGCTACCTACCGTCCCAACATCCAACCACAGGCGGACCGTAAATCATGTCGGCTGTTTGGCAGAAGTCGTGGATCATCGTACAATGGTTAATTAAAGCCAGATCAATCCCGGTGCCACCGGTTCTTTCTTTACACCGCGTCTACAGAAGGCAGTCCCACGGTACCTTCAGCCCAGCGAGCGATGAGGAGGAGGAGGAGGAGGAGGAGGATGATGAGGCCTGTGATGTTTGCTCAGGGCTAGAAAAGAGGCTGCCACTCATATTTGTACAGAGAACAAAGCCACGCAGGCTCTCTGGCACCATATGAAAGATGTGTTTTCACAGCGCGTACAGCAAATACAACTGTTCACTTTTCTTTTTTTTTTTTTTGCTTTCTTTTCCAAAAGCCATCGCCAAATTTCAGGAAAATTAGTTTTGTGCCAGTTGCCATGGTGACTGGTCAGCGCAGTGGGCAGAGGATAGTCGGGGGCGGCTGGGGGCAGAGTTCACATCTGAGTTCCTTATAACTGCAGTGGTGGCATACTGCGCATAATTACACTGAAAGGCTGTTTAGATACTAAAAGGAGAACAATGGTGGAGGTGAACTTAAGACCAGACTTTAAACTTGGATGTGATTTTCAACCTCTGCACAAAGTGCTGACGTTTTTTGTGTCTCCATCGTTGTCCATGTGTCACTTGTTTTGGAGATATTGGGTCAAAATAGATAGATTGTGCTTTTTTGTTTAAATTGGTCATTTTCAAAGTAAATTTAACCAAAAAGGGGCCAATAATTTCAATCATGATCAGTTAACAAACAAACAAAATATTTGTTTTCATGACAACTTGAGCTTCTCAGTTATACTTTTTATGGTAATATACACAGTCTGTAATATGTCCGAGTCTTCCTCAGATGGGACAGACACGCAGTAATCGTGTCAGCGAGCTCACATGATGCAAAGTGGGACTTTCTCCAACTGTAAAAACAAAAGCTTCTTATCTGCGCTAGTTGGTTTCAGTTCTTCCATTCTTCTGGATCTTTTTTTCCTAGCCAAGAATTTTTGCTGTGAAGAGAAAAGAGAAGAGAGAAAAGATGCCAGCGACTGTAGAGTTGTCATCTCTGAGACTCAGATGACATGCCAATGAGCTCTCTGCTGCTCTGGCCAGTAAAACTCAGAGCAGCGAGCAGCATGGGATGATGGGTGATGTGAAAGGGGTTTTTGGTCCCCTGTGCAGACTTCCTGCTCTGGGCCAATCAACCAAGACAACTCATAACACAGTGTCCCGGACAACCCCAGGAACTGATCTGACCCTGAATGCAACTCTGACCTCCTCTGTAGGCCGTGGCCTCAGTCAACGAATTGATTTGTATCAATCAAGTGTGCATGTGTGCCAATATTTAAAATTCATTTTTCTCTGTTATTGATTCTGTAAAACTTTCTTACAATAAATTACAAAATTTGCCTCTGAAGAAAAATGTATTCCCGCCTGTTTCCAGTGCGTAGATAATGGATGAATGGATGATACCATCGTTATGTCTCATCCCAAGACACAAATTTAAAACAATCTATAAGTATATAAACTCAAATCGTTCATGGTCAATTTTCTAGCCAATGTCGGCTACAGCGTCTTCTGCCACACATGGCAATGAGTCAGTGTGTCTTTATAGTGAGAAAGGTTTCTTGTTGTAACAAGATTTGTTGATTTTTGAACAAGACTATCTGAATAATGTGGTGCAGTATGTAGTAATACCATGAAAAATATCATGTTATCACTTGAAATGGTAAAACAAGCTCAAACAAGATCATTTTCTTTTCATAACAAGAACATTTTTTTCTCATGGTGGCGACAAAACGCTGCCGTACAAATGTTCCTACATTCAAGTGGAGTAATTTGCCTATTTTTTCATTTCTTTTAAGAATATAATATAATGGCGTTTTATGGGGGGGTGTTAGAAAACATAGCCTTTGGAGGAAGTGGGCAACACTACACCTTGATAACATCAAGGGATTCATTATGATGACACATGATGGACCCCCCCTCCTGGATGAACTTCTTCTGCCTTATCAACCATTCTGCAAAAGGCCAAGTTTGCTGCTGACCTGCTGTGTTTTATGTGTTTTGTTAAGTTGGTTGAGATGAAATTTGTGGTTCTGTTACAGACAGTTTTAGTGATTTCAGTCTGTGCTGGAAAAGAGCCGTGGAGGAAACGAACTCTTCAGAGTTCAGTTGTCAGAATCAGCAGACAGAAGGTGGATGATGATTCACAGGGAGACGAAGCCGCCTTCTGCTCGTCCTCTGTGGTCTCCTCTGAGAGCTCATCCATGTGACAGAAAGAAACGGCGGATATTTTAACCAGCAGGCAACAGCTGAGGGGTGCCCAACTGCTGGTGACTCATTCAAAACATACTGCTTTCTGTCGGGATGGAAATTATGCCCATGTGAACAGAAGAGGGAGGAGCAGTGAAAAAATTGCAGTGGCTTTTTCAGCTTGAAAACGGTGAAAGTAACAATCCACGACAGTTTCGTATAAATAAAGATCCATTTTGCTACCAGGGATTCAACCGGGTCATGAAAGCTTTTACATTTGTGGTTTAACACGCAGTGTCTGGTAGCTCTTTCCCAGGAAAAACCTTCTGTTGCTCGAATAAATGTCGTCTCTGGTTTGTGTGGAATAAAGACAAGAAGAGGTTTGCATGAGAAGTGATGGCAACCAACAGTAACAAGAAAAGAAAACAGGAAAAGAGCAGAAAGTCGGGCCTCGCAAAGCTTCGAAAGTCACGGCTGCTACATCAGAGGCGACTGATTCAAATGAAATAGAGTCAAACGAGCCCTTATACAGAACTTATATATATATATTCATGTTTTTTTTTTTACCCTATAAGTCAGGGTGGGCTGCATGTCCTCTCAAATCACACATTTCATCCATCATCACACACATTTCAGTTGGAAGATCTTGATTGACGTCCAGATATTTTATTTCCAAACACGCTGATAACGTCCTAACAAGCAGGTATAGAGCTGTCTCTGCACAAACAGAATGACATCACCATCGCTTTATCAGAAAGCTTTCCAGAGGCGGAGCTACTGAATAAACAGTACATATCTCAGACAGATTACAGTTTGAATTTGCCAGCAAGTGATTTCTACGATACATCACTGGCAGCTTCTGCTCCGCCGCTGATGGAAACTGTTCCCATGTTTGCACCGACCTCTGCACAGATGAGGTAAGAGCGCTGGACAGTTTTATCTAGATCTTAGTTCACATGTGGCTGTGAGTCAGTGTATCTACTGTATATTCATTACCACTTGTACAAATGACTTGATGATAAGCCGGTGCTCGCCCACAGGGCACGGCACAGAGCGCTATTGTTCGGCAGACCTGTTTTCTGACACAGCAGCTCTGTGTGAAAGCCTTTGACAGGACGAGCCCTCGCACCTTCGCCTGAGAGTCGTCAGCTGACTTTGGCCCGGCGCTGCCGGACTGACACGTCCTGACGTTGTTTGCACAAGGCCTGGCCACGGATGATTGATTACCCCTTATCTCCCCTGGCGAATCAGAGCCTTAATTGAGCATGGTTTGGTTACAGATCCCTTTCTCTGTCCATGAAAGGCTTGGGCAGCCCTCTGGCTTCCCCCTCGCGATGAATGGCTGCATTCTGGGCCAGACCATGCTGTGGGCGGGCCTTTGTCTCCCTGACTGATGGCTTTGGGTTGTTGAACAGCTTCCAGGAGATCGTTACTGACTTGATCTGACAGAGCTGGTGACTGGCAAGGCCTGGCGGCATCCGCTGCCAGCACAGACAGCTGCAGAGGGCGGGGGGCACAGTGACCCCCACTTGTATAACTTAGGTTGCCCACTGCAGCAACTTCAGTTTCACAGCTTAAATGATTTCCTGCTGCAGATGTGCCCCTGAGCAAGGCACTTAATCCTTAATCGCTCTGGACCCGGGTGGATGGTGGGCATACAAAGTGCTGGACTCTGACCCCTTTAACCGAATGTCCCTAATCTTAACCAAGTACGTGAACGTAACAATATGAAATCATGCTTTATTTCCTACACGTGTATATTAAATTGCAGCAGATAAAGAAAAGTAATGTAACACAATGTCATTTTGAAACCTTACAGATACGTCGCATTGTTAAAAACATAATTCGGGCAGTGCAAATTGATAGTATATTGTCTACAACAGGGCGGTCTTCGATCTGTTAAGACCAGTGACAACTTGGAGTAGTGTAAAAATGTTTATTGCAAAGGAAGTGGCGATCCTAGGAGCACAAAGAGACGCGATGAGCAGAATGAAAGCTGAGCGGCAGAAACAACGATGAGTGGCTGGAAAACCGGAGAGGAGATGATGAGCTGATGGCTGGCAGGTGCACAGATGGGAACAGGTGAGTTGAATGCAGCAATCAGGAGAGAGCGGGGGGGGGGGGGGGGGGGTACACCACACACACACACACACACACACTAAAACCAGTGACACAGCCGTGGCCATGACGAGATTATCACCAACACCTACTTGAAATTTTAGTTTGATGCAATTTTCATCAGATCTTCTCTCCATTTTAAATGTTTTTTACATAAAAAAATAAAAACAATGATCCCAAAAGTGGGACATGAGAACAACAGGAGGACAAGAATCAGCTGCACAGGTTCCAGATGGAGTGACGGAGTGAAATGTTGCCAAACCTTCCTTGAATCAATGAAGGATAAAAATACATGACGTGTCTGTTTCATGGTGAGGAGGAAAGGCTAACAGAGCGGGTGGTGCTGCTCTTGTTGTTGTGGTTTGGTGGTGAGATGATTTTGGCAAAGTGGAGACGAAGGAACTGGCTGCCGCTGCACTTTTTAATTAGCTTCTGTTTCCAAGCTTGACTCTGTTTTTTTTTTTTTATTTGTTACCGCACAATAAAGCTCTGTTCAGAGTTTATCTACGAAAAACAAGAGCTAACCTTTCAAAGCAGGGTCAACGAAAAGTGTGTGAGTGTGTTTTCTTCTGTGATGAAGGTCACTAACAGGGCTCCCACACACGTTTTGTTTTTACTGAAAGGACGACAGAAACTGTGGCTATCTCCTCTCGTCTTTTCCCTTTCATAAGCTTATCTGGACCACCTCCAACCTGGATAAACATTTTCTGAAAAGCACAGAGCTCCTGCTTTGTTCCTGACTGTAACAATGATAATGATTGAGACGGATTGGTCTCATTGGGGAACCAAATCTAAATATGCAAACTCTAAAAGAAATATCTGAAGGTTTAAGTTAAATATGTCACGCTAAATCAACTGTTAAAGGTAGCCTTTTTGCTATTTCCTGTATATGTTGTCAAACATGTAGCGAGGGCCGACAATGTGAAAACCTTTCACATTCAGATGGATTCAGAGCGGCTTTCGGACGCAAGAGAAGGGACGACGATCTCCAAAGCGAAAGCTCCTCCGTGCACTTGCCTGTGGAACTGAGGTGAGACGAAAGCCAGACTGGTCCTGCAGCACTGACCTCGGCTGAACTCCCCACATCACAGGAACTGATTCCTTTTAATGCCTCTTTGCCGAGCAGACGCTTTCCTGAAAGAAAATCTCCAAACGGCAAACACTCTCGACACGTTTTTCCATTTGTACAGCTGGATGTTTAATGAGGCGGTTCAGGTTAAGATTCAGGTTAAGTGCCGAATGTATTACAGCAGCGGGGGCTCTCTGGAGACCTGAACCGATGACCTTCTGTTCATTAGCTGCTTTTTCTTCGTGCTAATGGACACAGTAGACAGGCTGGAGATGCTGCAGCAGCCTCGTATCTCGGAGATTGTGATTTGTCTTGTTTTTTTTTCTCTCAGCATCGTAGCGCTTTGCCGTCTGTGCAGCTCTTAGACAAACCTGCCTGTAGAATAAATTTGATCTGACTTTTAATCGAACACCTGTTGCGAGCGAGAGGAGAATAAAATGCAGCTCACGGCAAACGAGAAGTCAGACTGGGCGTGCGGTCCTGTCGCCGTTTTGTCTTTCATAAGCTTTTAGGTGGCTGTGACAGAAAGCAGACTCGTCACGGAGAGCCAGCATCCCTGCTGCGGCACCATGGGAAAAAACAAAACCCTCTGATATTTAAACCACGTCAGTTCTCCAGTGACGTTTGCCCTGTCTCCCACCTGCAGTATGAGTCACTCTTCAAAGCACACAGTCTTTACACAAACATGAAATATATGAATCTTATCAAGCTCTGAAAACTGAATCCTAATTTTTAAACCTGCAAGTTGGGAACACAACATATCATCACCCTTAAAGTTGATGAGGCAAACTTGTTAGCAAGCAGTTGCTTATTTACACATCCAGCAGTTACGGAGCAACATTAGGATTCAGGAGTCGTGTTTCTGGCCACCTGGAGAATCTAAATCCAATATTCACTCTCTTTTAGCTCTGTTTTTTCCCCCCTACCAACTCCTGAGGGAAATATCTGGCTCTTTAGCTGCTAAATGCTGCACTATGTTCACCAGCGAGTCTCTGACTGAGCAGGTCGTGTACGGCAGGTTTTTAGAGGTTTGTCACTGAAAACAGCCGAAAACGACGCTATGAGTGAACTAAGACAGCTAAACAATGAGCTGAAACGCAAACGCTCCCAAATAAACCAGAATTTTCTAGAAATTAAATCTGTATCATGAAACACGAAACAACCAGAAAATATTCTTACTGTAGGCCTACTACATTTTTAGGTAAGCTAGGCGTAATGTTGGCTGCTGCGCCACTTTAGTCGAGGCTCAAATATCTCAACTATTGAGTGAATTCAATTTTGGACAGATTTGGTGAGTTTTCAATGTCTCAACATTTAATAGATCAATTGGCACAAAACATTCATGGTTCATAGACGATGTATCCTGATGACTTTGGTGATCCCCTGACTTTTCCTCTGACTTTCAGTCTCTCACCTTATGAATGGATTGGGTGAACTATTGAATCTATTGCTTTGAAATTTGGTAACGACATTCATGTTGTCACCGTGAAGAATTGTGATGATGTTGTGACCCTGCCTTCATCAGGTCGCAATATTTATTTGTCCAATACTTTGGTTTAAGTTTAATATCTGCAAAACTAATTCCCAGGTGTACTTTGTGTTTCATGATAAGCAAATGTTAGCATGCTAACATGTTGAACTAAGACGGTGAACATGGTAAACATTATACTTGTTGTAACATCTGCATGTTGGCTTTGTCATTGGGAGCATGTTAGCAAGCTGACGTTAGCATTTAGCTCAGTGCAGCCTCACAGAGCTGCTAACATGGCTGCAGACTCTGTCTTGTTTTTACTTGACAAAATGAGATTTCAAGGACTTAATACTGACAAAAAATGACTTGTCAAGGAGGTTTTTCTGCGCTGCACAGCTCCAGGGAAATCATTGAACCTCTCACAATGCTGGCAGAAACTTTCATGCAACCAAGAGACATTTTCAATTAAAATCAAGTGAAGAACCCACAATGTGAGACTCAGACTTTATTGTGCCCGACAGAACAGACCACTGCTGTAAAATGTATTCACCAGGGCCTGATAACAAACGAGGCGACTGTGTTTTAATTTCAAACATGACAACCAAATGTAGATCCTGAGGGCCAGTTTAGGACCCATCCTGCACTCCCCCAGCCCCCCCCCCCCCCCCCCCCCGACATCCCTGTTTCCCACTGCTGCACTGAGCACCTGTCTCTCTAAAATCACAACAGCGCACAAGAGCCCCTCGTCTCAGGATCGCTAACTCACCGTGAATACGTAAAGAACAGTTGTGCGTGTTAGTGTAAACATTACGTTTGGCCGGCGGCCATCCCATCCTTCCATCCAACAGCTGAGGCTGAACAGAGGCTGAGCTGAGGCCGATCCCAGAGGGCAGCTCTCCTCAGAAAGAAGCTTCTATCTGACCCTGATGGAGAATCAATCACAGTCCTTCTCTTGGAGCAGACTGACCTCCTGTTTCACAGCCGTATGTTTGTAAATCATAGTTTCTCATGCACGGGGAAATCACTCGCTTACTTTCTAAACCCCCCTTTAGGTGGAGTGTCATCGCATAGATCTGTGATGGGCAACTGGAGGACATGTGGAGCTAAAAAATGCTGCAAATGGGAAGTTAAATCTAATATTTGAAAAGTCGGGTTAGACTGGAAGTTAACTTTGGGGGTGAGAGAGGCCGAATTGTTGAACTGATAAAACTGTTCTACGATGTCTTATTATATTGTTATGATGTCTGTTTAAAGGCTTAAGACTCAAACGTTTTAACTGAAAGCCTTTCTTACGAACACTGTGTGTTTGAAAGATGTGGGCATTTACCAGACAGGGGGGTCTAAGATATAGTTGCATGATGATGAAATGTATGATCCAGTGTTTTCGGAGCTTGATCTCTCTCTGACGTCATGATCTTTCGGCCTCTGCTGCTTTGATTTTGATCATTAAAAACTAAAATTATATTGATAAAAAAAATGCATAAATAAGCAGTGCTAGTTTTTATTTATTTTTGAGTGTGACGTAGAATACAATCAGCAGCAATTTAAATCAAATTGCTTTCACCCTGACCTCTTGTTATTGCCATCAAAATATTGTTGTAAACTCGTGAAAATGTTTTAAGTAAAGTGAGAAAGTTAATAGTAATTTAACAACATAAAAACAAACCTCCAGGTCAACTTAGTTGTGATTATTTTGTCCTGTTTTTCAAGTGCTTTTTATGGTTTACTTGTATTCTACAGTATTATCAATGTGATTTGAACAAAATATTAAACTATAGACAGAAAAACAACAACACTACAGGTTATCCCAGTTTCTTCTTGCAGCAGAAAACATGGCGATTGGATGTGGATAGTAACTGTATATCAAGGTGTAGCAGATTTAGTAAACTGTACCCATGTGGTACTCCATGCAGGTTTAAACAAACCATCAAAATGATTTACGGCTACTATCCAACCCAGAGCAGGAGGACGTCCTGTACTGTTCATCTTCTACACCCTATTTGTCTCCATCACCCAGGAAAAGAAATCAAAATTAGCAGTGTGTCCTCTTCCCACCCCCTGCACTGGACTGTGTAGATGATAAAGATTTAATAGGCGAGTGAAGGAGGGAGGGGGTGGGGGGGTTCTGTGTGGCAGAGGTGGCCATACATCTCCTCCTCTGCCTCAGTCCAAACAAAGCTCTCTGGGTACGGAGCGCTGAGGACCGTCTCCAGGAATAGCCCGATTCTGGCATCGCTCAAGGCCTTATAAAGCCAGGTACAGAGTCCGGATGCCAGGGATCGAGCTGTCTCTGGGCTCGGACGCCAGAGAGGAGCTGAGATACTGCAGGGTTTCTTTAGTCTTCACAGCCAAGCCATGTTTCTCTCCCTCTACCCTCTAACACTTTGACAGGAAGCCCTGTGATGGATCAGGACTCATCCGTGACTCTTCACACAAGCTGGATGTCTTTTATTGCACTGGAGAGCTCCCTGTGAGGAACCTTTTTGATATAGGGCAAGTTATAAATAAATTCAACTTGCCTTCAAACTTCAAACTCTTTCAACTCAAACGTCCTCTTTTTGCTACCTGCTAGAGCGGTACAGAACAACGGGTGACCAGCTGCCTCTGGACGGCACGCTAGCAAATTCGTATTTTAGTTCACTTGTATTACTCACTTCCTCTACGTGGAGAAGATTTCCAGCCGATGACCGAACCCAACAACGTGGATCCAGTCTTAAGAAACACTTTAACCAAGTTTCATTCAACTGCTTTTGCAGCTGCGTAAATCCCAGACGAGTGAAGAAGATTTGCTGCTTATAACGTGTAAATGTACATCCATATAAGGCCAGAATGAGAAGCATATTTTGATTTACAAAAAAAAAAAGGCTTACATGGTGCAAAAAGTGAAAACCAGTGTCTTAAGAAGAAGTTCATACTGGTCTCACGTGGTTAGCTTTTCACTCAGCATGTTTCCATCCCCATCTGATCACAACAATACATCTATATATAATGTATAAAGGTGTCACAGATGTTCGTTTAAAAGGTTGAAAGTAAGTTTTAAAAAACGTATCGTGAGAGGCCACAAATAACACAGAAAGGCAGAGAAACACAACTAAACAGAGTTGAATATACAGTGAGGAGAGTCGGCCTTCGTGTGTGCCTATACCAATGAATATGAATCATGAGACCTTTTACACCACGTGAACATGTTTTCTGAGTGAAAATATACAGATGGGTGACAAATTAAAAAGGAAAACAATAAAATTTGTCTGTCTGAGATGATCTGATCACTGTGAAGCCCGTAGCAGGTGATTTATATCATTTTCATACTGATCCACCCGCTGGGCCCTCTGGAAGATTTGCATTTGTTATGTTTGTTTACTAATTTATTTAGCTTTTTGTTTCATTTGTCACCCATCAGAGTTTTTCCAGTCCAGGCCTGTTACACACATTTAGAGTTACACACATTTTAAATTACAATTTCCGTATTTGTTAGCGTTCATTTAAAGACAATAGTGCATTAAATCTGTATGTGTGCTGAATCAGAGCAGCTTCCCTCACTACCAAGTATTCAATTCTGGTGGAGGAACATTGATTCCTTGTATTTTATTAACTTTTATTGGCCTAAAAATAGTGAGATTTAATGATACTGAGTGTAAAAAGGGCGTGTTAACCATGCAAGGGTGTGTTCAGTGTTAAAGAGACTGGACAGACAGACAGGCAGACAGACAGACAGACAGACAGAGGGTTGTAGAGGAAAATCAACGACGTATGGTTTCAGAAACAAGGCCTTTATCCACTGCAGCATCTCAGGCCACAGAAGCTGTATTTGTTTATTCTGCAGATTGAGCGAAACCTCTTTTTAGTCACTGCCAATGGCCCCATCTTTCCGGTTTTGATGTCGATGACAACATCTCCTCCCGGAGTAAACTTTGTTATCTTTGTGGGAACTTTTCTCCCTCATTTCCTGACTTCAGTCCACAGCTCTCCTTACCTGGAGCCGGAACAGGAGGCTTACTTAGACACAAGGTCGGCGAGACCTCGGTGGTGTGAGGGTGAGAAAAACAGAGACAATGTGTTCGAGGTGATCTCTAATAATGTGGGAGCTGGAGGTTTAGGACAGCCGGGTTTCCTGCTCAACAGAGTCTGTATCTCTCCCACTGTAAATCACCTTCTGAAGGTCTCTCACAGGTCTGAAGACCTTCAGAAAATAGTTAAATTTATATACAAAACATTAGCAGGAAATGTAAGGTTCAATCCCAATCATCAAAACCTTTCTGTTCCATCTCAGTTCCTAATAAGTGTTCCTTCCAAATGATCTCTGCAGTCATTTTTAAGCTGAAAGGGAGACAAAATACAGTTTTGTAGTTGTATTTTTGTCCATTTTCTGACGTTTCCTTCAGCTGAAGTGCGTTGAGCCTCAGTTGGCAAACAAACCAGGAACTAACCACAGCTGACAGTAACTAATAGCCAACAAACACTAATGTGATAATAACCAGTGTAATCCAATCCTAACCCCATTAAGACCTCTTATGTTCATCTGTGTGCTGGAGTTTTATAAACACACATGCTGGCACATTTACGCTCTCTCCTCTGTTGTTTATAAATGCCGACTTCGTCTCGTCCTGGACGCCAATAAAATCTGTTCAAAACACCGTGTTTATATTTCCACGCATTAAATCCACACTTCACTTCACACTTCACTGTAGTGATATCAACAGGTCCGCTGCAGATAAACAGCAGGTTGGCTGGACGCCGTATGGATTTCTGCTTTAAGCTCATGAACTTTGGCATAACTCAAATAACTCACCTAGATTTTGGCTTAATCACTCAGGTTAGTGGGATGTTTTTTTTGGCATTTTTAATTGTTTCCTGTGCCAGGAAGTAGATAATGAGAACTAGTACCAGAGCTTGCATTAAGATGCAGCTCGCTAATTTAAAAAAATCATCAAAAACAAGGGTAAAAAAGGTAGAAATCCAGTGTGCAAACAATCGCAAAAATATTGCAGATTCAGGCAGGATAAATAAAAGAGAAGCAAATGGATCGCTGCGATTGTGCAACAGAGAGAGAACTGCAGTCCTCGTGCAGAAACATGGACATGTAAAGCCTGTTTACATCCTGAGTGTCGAAATAAGGTACGCACCGTATTTGTGTCATTTCAACAACCACAGACTGTCCAGTATGTTGTGCAGATCGTTGTCCACTGTGATAGTTTGTTTTCCTCTCAGTATCAAAGCTCTGTCTCTTCATAGCAGCCATAGCAGCTTTGCTTTGGCACTAAGTGGTGGTGATGTGAATGTACCATGTGAAAAATGATGCCCTCTCTCACCTAAATCTAGCTAATTATTGTGTAAATGTAGTAATTGCAGTTGTTTTTAAACTCTTCCTCTGGGTTCTGGCACCATGACACAGGCTCAAAGCCATCTGTAACACACGGCTAACTTCAGGAGCTAATAGAAACATAATTAGCATTGTGCGGCCTATGAACACCGGCTGCTGCTGTCGTACATGTAAAACTGGTGAAAACAAGTCAGTTTATCACCACACAGTGTGTTTGGGTGAACTGCAGAGGTTTGTACGGGCTCACAGGGGATATGAGACCAGAGAGCAAGAGGGCCAGACGAGAGAGTGGGAGGCAGTGATTCATCTGAGTCCGACAGACTGTAATTACTGCATTGTCACAGACAGAAATAGGGTATATGGACTCTGTTTAAATGGCCTTTTAATAGCACAGAGGGGTACTTAGTGATTTCTAATCACTGGTGGCAGCAGCGGGTGTAATTCCGTTCCTTAATCTGATCTCATTAGCGGGGTCCTCGTCTGTAGCAGTGATTTATATTGATCGTCAAAAAACTCGTGGCTGAAATGTTGGAAGTTAATTAAGCGATAAACGAGGAAACAAATTAGTGAGTTCTGAATGTTGGTGTTGTTGCGCAGGGAAGTCCTGCCGGGGGGGTGAGGACACAAAGTCAGTCACACTGCAACCTGCAGGATGCTCATGTCGCAGTTACAGACACTTATTGTGCTTATTGATGCGTTTATGAATTATGAAAATACACACATACGCCTCTAATTCTTCTATTGATATCTATCTATCTACCTATCTAAGGGTAGAAGGTGCCAAATGCTGTACAGATTATAAAGCCCCTTGAGGAAAATGTGATTTGTGATATTGGGCTTTATAAATAAAATTGACTTGGCGTTTTAATTTGAATGACACTGCAAATAAAGGCTGACATATTAAAGACACTATATTTAGATGTATATTAATCACAAGCTCAATCAAACAGGGAGTATTCCAAGAAATCTGTGCAATTTGTTTGTCAGATTTGTCATTTTCGTATTGGCTGAATTACATTTTTACTGTAACAAGAAAGACTTTAAGACTTTAAAAGAGAATTGGAGCAGCATCCATATGGTCGCCGCTTCGAATCCCACGACTGTCTGGGAAGATGTTGGTGGGTAAATAGCTGAGGGGACCAAAGGTGGGGGGGGGGGGGGGGGGGCAAAAGAATATAATATTTAGTAGAGCATAGAATATTAATGCTCTGCAGATGTGGGATCTGACATCTGGTGACACGAGTAAATGGCTAGAAAGAGAGAAAATGGGAAGGCGACGGTGTCACTAGCTAGAAATGGATATTAACATGATGAAGACATGAGACAGAGAGCTGTATGAAGAGTTTTGGAAATATAAACTGTTATAAAATGTTTGGCAGCAATTGAAAAGTGACATAATATGAACATAATCACAAATGACACAAACGGAGTGGATTCATACATTCACAAATTCAAACTCACATCCGCATCTCCTGTTATAGTTATAGTTAAACACTGTGATGGAGAACAGACAGTTATTATCTCCTCAACCAGACACACAACGTTCATTACGACATTATGACTTTGCAAACACAGAACAGACTGTAAAAGACCCTGAAGTCCCTTCGAAAAGGTTTGAGGGAAATGAACCTCGCAGCGATGTGGGTTTTTTTTTTTGTTCAATTAATTTCTATCTATTTAACCAGAAACGCTGCATTAGCCATCAGGTTGTGATGTTGTGTTGATACCACAGCCAATGAGAATAGCCTCAATAGAAGAAGGACAATCCGGACTAATGCATGTACCCAGGAGAAAATAATTGAATTTTTATCTATTTTACACTATAATGAATCCTTAGACATTAGCACGGACTGAGCTCTGAGGACTTCGCAGAGCCTGGATAATTACTTAGCAGGAGCTGAATCTATGGGCCAGTCAGAGAGAGAGAGGGGGGGGGGGAGCTTCATTATACTGGGGGCTAAAGAGGACACCGCGGTGGTGGAAGAATCTGTTGCTAAAAGCGCACACATTTATCTGTTGTCTGGTTTAGTTTGTGGAGCACAGAAACCCAAGAAACTCTTCACTATCAGATCAAAGAATTCATGCAAACTCCAATCGGTTTGCGTGTGAGATTATCTGTGACTCAGGACCACGTGAGTGATTATTTACTGGTGTGTACACGTGTGTGAGTTTCTAAACAAGGCTGAAAGTGCAAAGTCCCACTAGTGGCCCGAAGCTGCAATGTTCACTACTTTGTTTTTCAATAAACACAACAGGCAGTGGGGGGTCAACTCCTTGTTGTTGCACTTGCGACTCATTTGCATCATGAGATCATTTCCTGTTTCACAAATCAAAATGGTGTTGTATGTGAATGTGTAACTGTGTGTACTGCATATGCATATTTGTGTGTATATGTATTTATTTATATTTCACCAAACATGCCTCTGTGAGACGTTGTGTGTGCATGCGTCGGGTTGAGATTGAGCGTTTCTGTTCATGCTTGTGTGCCTGTATATATATATATATATGTATGTATGTGGATGTGTATCAGTATATATGGGCTGGGGTCGAGCCCATTGTTTGCATTGAAGGAAAACTTCACCAGTTAGTTTCACAAACATATCGGCAGAGGAAGAAACTGCGTAGCTGAGGGTGTTTTTTTTAAAGAGCGGGGTGGCCTTTGCTGCTCAGTCGACCATTGCTTATGAAATCATCACCTAAATCTCCACAGATACGCAACTGTTGTCAATGGACTCGTCAGCCTCTCCCCCTGTCCCGCCCCTCGCCCTCTGTTCCTAAAGAAAAGGCCTTGTCCTCGCCTTCCCTCTTCCAAGAATCCGGAGGGGGGATTAAGACGAAGGTCCCAAAACGAGACGGCTGAAGACCAGCGTCCTCATGAAGAGTCTATTTCACACATGAGTGTGCCTCCATCTCATGCTGTTGGCTAGTCTTTGAATGGGCAGAAGGAGAAAATGGAGGGGAGGGGGGGATTCCAATTGATCTCTTTAAGCTGTTGGGGCTTACTTAACTCATCCAGGAGCCGCTGCTCTGCTGAAGGTATCGCTAAGGCCCCACTTTGCATGAGAAAACCAGGATTAATCCAAATATTTATCCGTGCTGAGAGAGATGTTTTCTCAGTCTTTACATCCCCGAAAGAATTCTGCACATTATTTTCCTTTGAAACTCTCAGATTAATACATTCTCTCCTCCCTGAAGTATAGTTTGCGTTGTGAGCTAGATTTGAATATAGGAAATCCCATACATTGAGCGAACTGGAAATGACCAAAAGCATGGCATACATATTTCATACAGAGAGAAATCATGGTCCTTTGCTCCTGGAATGGGCTTCTGGCAGCGTGGAGGCTGGATGGAAAGTGAAAACGTCTCACTGAGGCGTCACCGAAGGGAGTGCGTGAGCGCTGCAGTCGACTTGGCTGCCCGTCTACCTGCAGACAACAACAGCTCCGCTTGTGAGACGTGTCTGATGTCAGAGCTGTCACCACGGTTATAGCCGGTAACGACATCATTTGACAATTCTCTCAGAAGACATCGAGAAACTCCCTGGGACACCCGCCTCTCCGCTGCGAGGTGTCCATGGCAACCGCGAGCAAGCCGAGCATACAGTAATTCAATTGATACCTCACACTCTGCCCATTCAGCCCGACTCATCTCTCTCTCTCTCAGCCTGCCACTCTCAATCATTGTGTCTGCAGAAATTCTCCATCTAATGAAGTCATTTTTGATTATTAGTCATCTTTAAAAAAACACATCACTGAGCCACAGTGACATGTCGCTGTATAACAATGAACACGAGTGCTGCAGTTTATTTTGACTCAATCCCACATTCACTATTGTGAAGCCTCAAATAATCACTAGCACATCAAATGTGCATCAATTTGGGGTTTAAAATAGTCCCCAAAAGTGGTATTTTTACTCCTGTAGAAGTTTACTACAAACTACTGGACCCAGCTTTGCATTATTTGTTTCTTAAAACAACTGAAAAATCTGCAAGTGCAATCATATAATTTCCAAAATTCTCATTTGTCTTGATGCCAGTGCAGCAGGGTGCCCAGTTCTGTCCTTCGTGAGTTGTTTTCACTCAGTTGCACTGAAGGTTTCACTTGTGTTGCAGTGGACTCTACTTACTTCTCTCTTTCCCTGCCTTTGTCTTCCTCTCTCTCCATCTGCCAGTGTCTTCCTCACTCTATTACTTCCTTTCACCATGCCTCTTGTCCTTTCTTTCTTCTCACCTTCCTTTCCCTCTGCATCTTCGATTTTCCCTTCTCCTGTCACTTCCCATCTCCTTTTACTGCACGTTCCCTCACCTGCCTCCATTTCTTCCACTTCTCTTTTCTCTATTGTCTTCTGTCTCCTTACCTTTCCACCCCCCTTTTCCTTCCTTCCTCACCCTCCCCTCCAGCACTTTCTCTGCCTCGCTGTCTTTGGGAACTGTTCAGTGTGTGCTTGGCTCCAGAAGTATCTCGAGCTCTGCTATAAATCGTGCTGTCAGACAAACAGGCTAGCGTTGGGTCAACCCGGTAGCGTAGTTTTCTTTTCTTGCTTTCTTTTTTTGCCTTTGTCTTGGAGCTCTTTAGTGAGGGGCGTGGACAGGACAGACCACTCTTCTCCGCCGCTCAGCCTGTGGTGCTGGGGGTTTTCGCTGGCCTGATGGTGGGGGGTGAAGGGAGCAGGGAGGGCAGGATTGAGGGTCCCAGAGAGAGGAGGGACTCTGCTGCGGGCCCTCAGACAACTCAGGACTCCGCTGGGGGAGTCAAACAGAGCTATTGAGGCAGGAGAATAGCCAGGCCGGGCCAGGAGGAGGGCTGAGTCCAGCCCACGCAGCGTGAGACGCGGTATCATGGGAAAGATAAGCAAAGGGGAGTCGTGAGCTGATCCGCCTCTCTCATACACGCTGCAGAGAGCTGCACTCTCAAAGACAAAGTTGCCCTCTCTACACTTTCTGTCTCCTGCAAACATTCAGCCGCGGTGCTAACAACGCCAGATACTGTGTCAATATGAGATAAGATTTTCAAGTGTTTGATTTCCCATCTCGGACGTTTCTGTGTGGAGTTCTGCTTTATTTTCACCTGTAGTTTCCTCCCACAGGTGTGTATGTGAGTGTTAGTGATTGTTGGCCAGTAACCTGTGACCTACACCATGTTGAACCTGTCCTGGCCTTTCACCATAGGAATTTGGGGATTTTAGTAAGCTAAAGAACAGATCATATAAGACCCAGAAAAATCAATCAGAATTGTATTCCTGGCTTGAGGGAAAAAAAACATTCAGAGCATCAAGTAGAGAAACGTTTTGACACACTGCTTTTGAATATTATATTGTCAAAAAATATATTTGAACAGTTAAATTAATGAATTCAACATAGACAAAATGAACCTAACCAGTCCCGACCGTGTGGCAGACTCAGGCCTGTGATACTGATTTGGAGGAAGCAGGTGAAGACAATTATTTGCTCATTGCCTTCACCCGCTCACTCATTTATACCTGCAACACACAGGTGATCAACATAAGTGGAGGAGATAATTATTAACCTTGGGTTCAGCGGTATTAAACTAACACATATGGGTTCGACATATTGTACAGCAAAACCCAGACAGACCCACTAAGTTTGATATATTTGATGAAAATCAAGACTGCAGAGGGGCTGAGAAACAGTTAAAGTGATGTTGACGATCAATAACATACAGATCGTTTTCTTTGACATTACCTTTCTTCCTCTGCATGAGTGCTCAAAAACCCATTCCACTTCAGGAACCGCAGGGCACAGATCTTAACATAAGGACCCGCCTCCACCAGTAGAGGGCACTGGAGTCACACCTCCCCTGGTTAACATAATGCCAACGTATATACAGCACACTGCTACAAACACTTAAAATCACCACACCCAAACCACAGGCACATGAAGCAGGCAGGCTGCAAGAGGTGTTACAGTCACAGGGCTACATTTTGAGGCTAAAGGGATGGAATTGGTGTCTTTGAAGAATACAGCGTCTCTTTTTAGGAAAGTAATTCTGTCCTAATTAAAAATTCATAATCCCTCTATAACTAACCAGCTGTGTAATCTCCAAATTCTGCTCCTGAGTCACAGCTCTAAACTCTGTACTGTACATTTGATACGGATCACGGCTGAACTCATTAAAATGGAGTATTAATTAATCATTTAAATGAAGGTAGATTCTTGCTTTTTCTATAAATATTCCACACTGAATTTCATGAAAAATATATATCTCATTGCACGTCATACTGAGATTCTGCCAACAACTGTTCTTGGCCAGTCGAAATAAAGTGTACATGGAAAGACAATAATTATAAAGCAGGACGAGGAAAAAAAGGGATGGAAAAATGGCCATTAAAAGAAAATGAGAGTAAAGTAAACATTGTGTTTAAGTTACCATGAAGTAGAAGTGCAGCCAAGAAGTACGAAGGATTCTCTGCGGCACATTTGGTGGGCTTTTTTTTGGAGGGAATATCTTAATTTAGAAAACAAGCCCAAAATTATATAGCTGAACAGATTAAGGGGTAAAATAGCCAATTATAGTTATGTAAATATATGAGAAGAAATAACGTGAATAAAATACAGCTCAGACAAATGAGGTCAAGTCTACAGCAGACACAAAATATAGCAGAGTAGCCTGATGAGGTCTCTCTGTGCCATGGTTCATTTAGAAACTGTAAGATTTAACGGCTGTACAAGTAAAGTGGTCAAACTGTTTTAAATATATAATGTTTTAGAGTTTAAGAAAACATGTACACAAAACAACTTCTGAATAATATTTTAGTGTTTGTGTCTCTAACCTGGGGAAAGAAATATGACATTAGAATTACAAATTTCATGAATTTGTCTACATTAAACACCACACAAATAACAAATAGCAAACCAGACATTAAACGTAAGTAGTGCAGTAAATGAAAATAAAGCTGCGTGCCGTATGAAGCCGACTGGCGGCCTGACGTCTCACTCTCTGTGTCAGGTCTCTTTCGGTGGGAACGTCTTCATTTCGAGGGGAGCAGAAAGCTGTTACGCAGCAGGCTCATTCACTCTGGCCTCAATGGGACAAGCACAACAATGGGCATGATCAATGTACGCAGGGCCAACAAAGAACAGATAAGGAGTTTCTCAAGGATCAACAAGCTTGCCTTACCATCTATATTGCCCCCAGGAACCCCCCCTTTGAAAACACTGCCTGAATAATCTGATAGACCTCAAGATCCGATCAGCATTCACCTAACCCTTTCTGCTGGTGTTCACTTTCATCTGAACCTGCCTTCAGCCAATGAGAAGCAGTCTAAAGAGCACAGTGGGGCCTATTGTCTGCTGCATCTGCAACCGATGTGACATCTGATGTTTTCTCATCAGTGTGAACAGTCAAAGTTTCACAGAATAAAACACTTTCAATTCCAAGTTGGGGTACATGGAAATATGGGACAAAATCAGTTCCCAAGGCCTGGTAATTTCATGCACTTTGTATTTAAATGTAATCACTGCCATGACAATAAGTAGTAATTTTGGCTCCACATCAGCTTGGCAGAGAGAAGTGTTGCACGGAGGTAAATGAGGCACAACACAGCACAGGCAGCCAAATAGCTGTCTTCTGTTGTTGCCTCAATTAAGTCAAAACACTAAAGCGCATATCTTAATCACAACATGCTCACAGGGGACGGGTACAAAAAAAATGGACGTGAACGCTTATTGTTTTTGTCATTCTGCGCATTTCATGTCTGAAAGATCAGTTGAAATCCTCATCAGTTATGAGCTTGACGGAAAAAAAAAACATATGCCGACATGAGCAGGAAAGCTAGCAGCGCGAAAGCTCAGGAATCTGCGACTGTGATGTGGGTCCAGGGACATACTGACTATTCACACTTGGACACTGACACACATTGTGCAGACAGAAAGAGATTTGGCCCAACACTACCACTCTGTCCCTGCTGGTTTCTGTGAATCTGTCCCAGCTACAGAAGACATCTGGGGAGACCTTTGCTATGCTGTTACGCTACCATGGCTCTATCACATTTTAGGTGAGGCAGTTTTTTTCTGTTGTTTCTCCTGCACATTCTGTTGGCTACTACATCTGTGCATTTAAATACATTTACAGTAAAACTTATTTAACGATGTGTGATGAAGCCAAAGGCAACTTTCTACAATGCGGACAATAAAGCTCTAAAACTTATTGTAGTTATTTTTCTATTCTCAGATCTTCACCACCAGAGGGGCGACATGTAAAGTTTGTCTTGGGGCTAAGGCCACGGAAAAGGCCAGAATTATATCAAAAGGGATTATCCTTTGTTTGGTGGCCATTTTAGACAACTCATCAGACTTGGCTCAACTTTGATTAGTCTAAGCTTTACTTTGTCGGCCTCAGCTTGCGCGCTCTGCTGTGCTTTAAGCTGAGCGCTAATGTTAGCATGCCCGTGTGCCTGACGTACAAATATTAACAACTATGGTTAACATGATTACATGCAGGTCAACGTGCTGATGTTTAACATGCTAACACAACGATAAACAATGTTTAATCTTCATGTAATGTTTCATGCATTAGCTTGTTAGCATGCTACTGCAAATGCTGCCACAGCGTTTTTCAATCTGTAAAGAACACAAAACTGAATCCTCGTATGAAACAAAAGCTAACAAATACTCACCTTCGAGGAAGTGCTACCAGTAAATGTTACGCACTTTGTGGTGCATGATATGCTAAATTACATAAATCAATAGTTAGTCAATCACTGAGTAATTATCTGTTCATCTAACTAATTACTTAATCGCCTAATCATTTAGGTTAATATAAATCCAACTATTATGGGGAAAAGATATTTTTGACCTAGATCTTCTCAAAACCAGCTGAAGCAAACTTTTCCGCTCGTGTTGGCTCAGATTCTAACTTCTTTACTACAGAGTACAGTTGGGAATTTAAGGGCTTCAGGGCCTCGATCTATCCTGCTTTAAGTCTGGAGCCAGCAGACACTAAGGCCTGGGGGGGGGTCACATGGAGCTCATATGGATCTCAACGCAGTGATGTCTTATTCAGAGGCTCCCCCCTCAATGTGAGAGGAGCTGTGTGTTATCGTCTAATGAATGTTTCTCTGACGTGAAGCCAGAGAACTAACAAGTCATCGTTTTACGTAATCAGATATGATTTAGTTAGATATATTACAGATTTCAACTTTTCCGTAATTTAAACTTTATGAATGTAAAATCAGTTATGGCACCTTAAAAAGCATTTAATCAGTTGTGTCCCTGGGGGGGGGGGGGCACCAGCACTGAGGCTTGACAGTTGAATTGCATATCTCTCAGCAGCTACATTAAAACTCCATCATGAAGGATTACATTATTATATAGATGGTATGCAAACAATAGCTAAATAAATGACAATCAAATCAGAAAAACTGATGCTTTCACTTGACACATTTCCACTTTCCCAGGGATCCCTTCTCCAGGATTGGCAGAAGCAGCAGAAGTCAAATGACAAAATACAAACGTAATTTCAGGGCTGCTAGCAGCTCTCTTACTCTGTGACTTCATACATGACGTCACTGACGACTTCATGTATAAACAACATGTAATATTTATTGTTTAGCTACTATAAGCAAAGTGTAAAAGTATATGGAGTGGCGACACTCCAGTTTCCTGCCTTTCTTGATTATACTATCAAATAAATCAAAGTGCCTGTAAAAAGAAATCGTGTTTTTTTAACCTCACGTTGTTGTCTTTGATAACACAGCCATGTTGTTGCACCAGTCGGCCTTGCCCAACACGGCGTCCCTCAGCGCTCTGCTGCAATCCCTGACTTGTCAGCAGACACGAAGGAAAACACAAGTGGAGCCTCGCGTAAGTGCTCTATCAGGCAAACTGTATCCAAACAACTCAGCTCTAATCTGCAGAGCATGTTCCATCAATCAGGCTGTCATGTGGTGAGAGTGAGCGAGAGTGTCAGACAACACAAGAGGCCGAAGACGAACAAAGTGCTTCTGACCTACTTCCAGTCAAGACACATTTATCGAGAAAGTGCTCGGAGTTCTTTACAAGGTGATGAAAGACATAAATACACATTCAAACAAACACGCTGTAAGTTTTTAG
Organism: Enoplosus armatus; assembly: GCF_043641665.1. Classification (NCBI taxonomy): domain Eukaryota; kingdom Metazoa; phylum Chordata; class Actinopteri; order Centrarchiformes; family Enoplosidae; genus Enoplosus; species Enoplosus armatus. Next base: position 19,997,787 of record NC_092194.1, read on the forward strand.
ATATGAGGCCAAAACTGTGGCTGAGTCTATGTGTGATGTTAATTGTGTGTGATTTTGTGTAAATGTCTGTGTGTGGGCCGTCAAGGTCGGTTCCAACTCTTCCACACCCCAGAAGTGTTTTTCTTTGTAACCGAGGAGCCATTTCTGCTGTTCACAATGAAATACGGCCATTCTTCCTCATCGACGAGCGCTATTAGATCACAGCTGCACGTTGCAGTGTCCAGCCAGTTATGTTAAGAGAGACATGTGGGAATTCAATCCATCGTCATGATCATCTGAAAAGAAAGTGATGATGGAGAGTACAGCCCACCTGGGAGCAGTGGCTGCATTACATGAGGTGTTAAAAATGAGCTGATTCTGATTCAATTTGTTTCCAGTTTAGTTTCAAGCATGAGCGTAGATTCAGGCAGGCTCAAGTTTAGGGAAACACTCTGCAGATACACACAGAAAGGAGAGATAATGTTACGCTTTATATTGTGCATTAATTGCTCATTACTCCTTTCAAAAGGCAGAGCTTCGATGTACAACCCCTGGCTGTGAGCTCAGCTGCAGCAGCCCTGCCTGCTGGCTGAAGCTGTGGCCGTGTGTGAGGTTAATGCTCCGACTACGGCTGCATTTGTGGTTGAATCTACGATGCTATGGATGTGGTTATCGTCAGATGGATATTGCAAGAACAAACGCTCTTGGCGGAGGTGGAAAAGTTAGTGTGTCAGAGAAGACAAGCTGTTATAAAGCCAGATGGACACTGATGTTGCAGTACCTGCTTCACCCCCAATATGAGTCCAGACAGGGGACTTGTTGCATGTCACCTCCCTCTGTGACCATAGCAGAATAAAACAAGGTCCAACACAGGAAACACAGAATAGACACATTCATTGACTCACATTTTACATCGAAAGGTAACTATTGCAACTCCCACTGCCTCGTGTCCTCAAGCTCTTCTTGTGTTAGCATTCAGATTTATGTTAATTCTCTGTGTGTTCACGCTCATTCAGATGTTGTGTGTCTAAGGCTCTGCCTGAAGGTTCAGTAGTCCAGAGACCGTCTGAGTCAAACTTTGCTCTGGTTTGTTTCTGGAGTATCACACGAGTCAAACCGCCAAACGGTAAACGGTTAAAACGTGGACACGAGCGTCCTGACTGAAGTCAGTTTGCATGGACAGAGTATTAAACTTGTCCCAAATAAAAGTAATTTGATTACACTGTTTACATTGGTTGCTTTCTGGAGCAGAGCCTTTTTATAATGACTGGCCCCCCCCCCGCCCCTCTACATTACAGTTTCCCTCCTGTTTCAATGTCAAACCCTATTTGTAATGTTGCTACCAAGGTTAAATACGGCTTAAAGAGAAGCCTGTTCGGGGTCTGTTTATGTTTTAACCTTGAGGCTATTTTCCTCTAAATTTGTCAAAACAACAGAACTTGAAGCTGTTTTAAAGAAACATACGAGTGGAGTCACGTGGAAGAGATTGAGCCTCTTGAAAAATACCAAAGAAAATGCCCAAATAAGAAGTTTATTTGTACATTTCAGTGCTAGAGAATGCCAAAATGAATAATAGCTGGTGACATTTTAGAAGCAACTATATTGGTTGTTTTCCTGTTAGTTGTTTACATGGCAACCTAATTTGAAGTATTGTCCTAATCGGGTTATTATTGGAATTTTGCAGATCAAGTAAACAAGCGTCTAGAACATTTGATCATTTTAAAAAGGCAAAAACAACACATCAAACACGACCCACCTGGATTCCACATTGTCACATTATTCTCCAGCAGATCTCAAATCCCATGAAGGGGATTCATTCATTCAAAAGAATTGATCCCCTTTATGTTGTGATCCAGCAGTTGAGTGAATGGGGTTTGCTGATCAGTGTGCTGCAATCCTGGGGGGGGGGGGGGGGGGGGGGCTTTGGGGGTCGGGAGTGAAAGGGACAGTTGTCTGATTGTGTTTGTAACTGTTGGACAGCCAAATCCCCACAGACTGAGGGGTTGCAGATGCAGCACGTTGAGGAACGTCCTCTTGTCATCCCTGGATTAACCCCCACATACACATCAGAGGTTATCTGCTGAGAGTAAAGAGCAGGGATGATGATACCAGACACACACACACACACACACACACACACCTACTAGGGGCGTAAACAGTCCCCCAACCAACCCCACTCCCATCACACACACACATCAAGTCCTGGTCTACTGGTCTACAGCTTGTGGACCCCCCACACCACATCCATCACCGCCAGCTCGGAGGTGACGTCACTGATAGCACCCTGATTGATCTGAGCCCTGAAGAGGATCAAACACTGAACTGTAACCGGGGTTAGGAACACAAGATATGCATTAATGTCATTTTTTGTTAGGCAGTACAACCCCTCTCACACTGCTGAGTGGGGAAACAGATGTTTACCAGGAAGAAAACAAACATCTTGAAAAAGTCAAGACAGTCAGTGGTCTGTGGATGTCAAAATGTGGCCAAACATATTGTTTTATACCTTTTATACCAATTTATTTAAGTTAGATTTCATTTGAAAATGTAACATGTACATATCCAAGTTATGGAAGTATTCCAATTGTCTTACTGAACCGCAGTGAGTTATTGAATTATACTTTATATATATTATATATATTATATCTGTGCAGCTGATTGGACTACAGTGCTACAGGATGTTTGCATGTGGGGAAATGACCATGGTGACTTTTGTATACGGTGATCTCACATGTATATACCAAATCACGCCAATCTTATTTATATAGCCATAAATCACCAATTACAAATTTGCCCCGAAGGCTTTGGGCACAGCATGGGAGTAACGTTGGCATGTCGGTCATAGACTGAACGTGTCATTTATGAACCTAAAGAGACCCAAGCAAGTGGTAAGCACTATCCAGAAAGATCTGTCAATCAAGACAAACTGAACCAAAACTTCTATTTAAGACTTAATATCTTCTTGATGAAACACTCATTTTCAAAATAACCACACAATAGAGGAACTACTGAATTAGCTATTGAGACCCTGATTGAAAAAAATGATATTGCTTTGCCATTCACCTCTGCAAAGTCCTTCTTTTCTGCTCGTCATTTCAAGATTATTTAACACCCAAAATACATTACGGCCCCAGATTCACAGCGGGATGCAGGTGGCAGCAGTGGATAGTTTTCATGTCAATTTTCCTTTTGCAACTATATTTACACAACAACATTGCTACAGGCTGTTGCATCAACATCTATTTACAATGAGTTTGCCAAAACCTTTGATGCTCTATGAGTCACTACCTCTGCTGCCATAAATAAACCAACTAACAGAATATTCCAGTCCACGTATAGAGCCCAGGAAATAAATATGAAAATATTCAGCCGCTAGCTTCTCTGCAACACAATATGAAATCCTTTAAAAGAGGAACAGTCAGGCCACAGGCAAGAGATGAAACCAATATTACTGTGTGCAAAGTATTTGTTTTCCTGAGATGAAAAATGAGGAGGAAAAGCTAAACCTATATGCAATCTATTAACAGTATAGGAGCACTGAATCTTTATCTGTATTTACAATTTAGTGGAGAAGAACTTTAAAAAATACTGTAGAGCTGAAATCAAGAGGCTGGTGCAAAGGAAGCATCGCTATCTTTTCAGGGAAGTTCTTCTTTTTATGCTCTCAACAGAAAAAAAAAACCATTTGTTTAAAGCCTTAAAACAATCTATAAAGTCGATTTTCTCCTCTTCTTCTTTTTCTTCCTCCTCGTTCAGGAGTTATGTGCCTCTCAGTGGCGAGCGTGAAGGTAGCATGATGCTATAGTGCCTCAAAACATCTCGGAGAGAAGATCGTCTTAACTCAAGGTCCGCTTCCCACCTCTGTCTGCAGCTTGGTTTTCACCTGCAGTCTCCCTTTTTTATTTGTCAAACTACTATTTAAGGTCATGAAGCAACTTTCATACTTAAAAAAGTAGTGGCAGTGGCTTCAGTATGGTTTGATACAAGCTTCTTCTTCTTTGTTCCGCTGGTCCTCTGCTGATGCACATACAGACGCCATTTCCATGCAAATCTGCTGTGATGGAGGCTCTTATAACTCATCCTCAGTAAGTCATATTCTCAGCAGACTGACACTGTAGATTAAGTATGCCGAGGTCAGCGGCTACCTGAGCCCTTGAGGCATATCACGCTGGATGTAATGACTCGTTGTCAGAGCCGGTGTAATGCCTTATTTTCAGGTAATACACCACACCGTGCCTTTGTGTCAGACTCTGACACCGAGTTGGAAATTATTCTTGTAGTTTGAGTGGAAGCTCTTTCTCTCTCTTCCCCCAATTACGATTCTTTGCCACTTTGTTCCCCTGACAGCCAACCATTTATGTATTTTATTTAAACCCTTTTCAGCTCACCCATCTCTCGCCTCGAATGAAACCCCCTTCTCTGAAGTGCATTAAGCCACGGAGTTTGCCACGGCTGCAGAGGCGCGACTCGGTGGGTTAATCAAAATAAGCCTCCACATGCCAATGCTGACCCGGAGCTCTATTAATAGAAACACCTAGATCCTAAGTGATGCCGCTGATTGTTGGCGGGGAAATTGAGGGCCAATGCTCGTTTGCCAGAATTCCCCAAAGTCTCCTGCCACCCCGTTCTCCCAGAGAGAGTCAAATAAATTAGTGCCTGTTTTCATCCCTGCTTGCTTTCTTTAATTCAGAAACCAATTACTTCAGATTTTCCACTTCAGGAGAGAGACTGTGAGCAGCAAAGATAGAAAAAAATCGGATGAGAGACAGAGAGGGAGGCAAGAAAAGGCACAAAGACAGTCCTTCTTGGACTTAGTTTCATATGGACACGCCAGCAAGGAAAAAATATCTGTGCTTTTCTGTTCCCTGCATGATGAAATATCTCCCAACAAAATCTTGTACCCACTGTGCAGCAATAAGTTTATCCAAAACAAATTCATCCCTGATAGAACATGGCACACTTATTGTGCCTCCATTAAAAATGCATATATCATTCCACCATCTAACTAGTTATGGTGAGCTGCTTTTTCTTCATACGCCAATTGAGAATACATTCCGCCAGCGCTGGGATGGTTTCACTGGAGTGGGGTTGCTTACAGACGCATCGCAGCAGCAGTGTTTTTGTGATTCTGTATCTGCAGAATAGGCAGAAAAAAGGATGTTACATTATGTATGACGGCAGGAGTAGATAGACATCTAACATTACTCCGAGATGAAATATCCCCCCCCCTCTCTGACCCTGTGATCTACACTAGGAAACCCCAAACTCCAATCTTGCCTCTCATCCCTTCTCCCTTCTCATCCACCCTCCTTATTCTCTCCATCCTTCCCTCCCCCCCCCTCCACAGCTGGAAACGAGCAGTGAGACGTTTCACTGAGGCAGCTACTGCTGCTGCTTTGGTTCAAATTTACCTAAGAGCACTTGACGAGGAAATTACACATGTACAAGGAAACTGCAGCTCACTTAAGCTACTCAAGTGTTCAGTTTGGTGCAGAAAAGCATATTGGATTCATACTTAGAATACTGAACCGTGGAGTTTTAAAGGAGGAGCTGAACTCGACTTACTGTGAAATCAGATATGATGGTCAACAGCATTTGTTGTTGAGAACACGGTTTGATTACCATTTTGCATTATTCTGCTGTCGTGCATCATCACGTTGTATACAGATATTTAGCACTGTTGTGTGTGATTACTATTATAGGGGGTTACAGCCACACATAACAATTAAAGATTTACATGAAATCAAAACCTGTTTTGATTCTGTTTATGGTTAACATGGTTGTGTATTTACATACTGTAATTACCGCGCTATACAGTGATTTGTGTTGTTAGTGGCAGGGTCTGCCATTCCCGCACTGGATTCAATTTGCTCACAGAGCATTCACAGGATGATTCATGTTACTGTTCTAATTTTGTCTCTTGATAACAGCCACACTGTCTCTCTTTACACTGTACCAGAACTGCATTAAGTTACTGCTGATGTAAACCCAACATTTCCTAATGTCACTGCTTTACTTTAAATTGGCAAAAAAAAACAAAACCCAAAAAACAGGATGGCTTTTATTGTGAAGCAGTCACAGGAAACGCAATGCATTTGTCACTGAGATTAGTCTGACGGCAATCGTTAATCAAACATGCGTCTGCAAAACAAGATAATGGGCATTTTCAACACTTTTCATCAGTGGATAATGTCAGAAAGAACTACAAATGAAGAGGTTGTGTGATTAATACACTAGATAGGTGTTTGGATAAATATGGTGTATTGTGTGTCATTGTAACTCTAATTCTTCCTGTTTTCATCAATTGGAGCTGAGCTGAGCAGCTGTGGAGGGGGTCCTTTCGGTGCCAGCCAGATATTAGGACTCATTCCCAGAAACTGAGACCTAATGTACAGCTGGCAGTGAGGCGGCGTTGTTCTACGGATAATTGGATATTGTTCTATTGTCAGTGATTGTGGCGGGAAATGGAGAGAGGCGGTGTAGCAATTTCACAGATGCAGCCTGTCCCTCAACTAACACACTTCATTGAGGAGCTCCATGTAAGCGTGGGAAAACGAGGATCATGAAATTAAAGAAAGTTTCCCCTCGCCTGTCAGCTGTGGCCAAAGCCCCCATGAGCAAGGCACTCAAAGTGACACTATATACTGACACTGCCGTCCTTTGAGCCCACTACAGCTCCTCAGTGGCCACCAGTAAATAAAATGGGGCAGCTCACAGTGTGAATGTGCAAGGTTGTGTGACCTGGAAAAAGCAAGAAGAAGATAAAAACGTCCAAAACTGAAGACGTGTTCAATAACCAGAATAGTCAAACACCAATTGATTTATTGTCCAGCATGGCGTCTTTAAGCAACTGATAAAAGGACATTCCAGAAAACTCAATCCAGACCTTTTGAAAGCCTCCAAGGTGAGGGGGGCTTAGGCTGCTTCAGTAAATCAGGACTTTGACCAAAGATAGCAGGGTGCAGGGTCAGTGATCCCCTGCCCCTGGATCGTTTGGCATTCCTGAAGCCTGATGCTCTCTGCTACATTCAGAGGGATCCAGGAAGAGCGGCTGAACTCAGTAAAGCCCGGCGTTCAAGGTAAACCCGTCTCCCGAAGAAGTGGATAAAAGAGCATATTTTAAGGCCAGGCCGTTAGAGAGTAAAGATGTTTTATCAGCAGCTGACTATCGCTGCAATTTTGGTGGGTTTTCCAATTTAAATCAATACTGTAGTTGAAACTTAACATTAGCATTTCTGCCAAAACTATATTTGATAGGAATTTTCTGATATATTATTTCATCATGGAGGAAGAGCCAGGAGAGTTTACTGTGAATCTCATCTCTATGAGTTCATAAATGGCACTAATAGGATCTTTTCTCAACCTTTATCTATAAGGGAAAGGGCTGCTGAGCAAGCTTTTTTTAAGCATTTATATAACAACACACATCATGAATCCTGAAAGTATGTCTACCCCAGCAGTAAATATGGCAGCAAATCCACAAACTGTACGAGTGTCATTATACATTTCAGCTAGTTAGCATATGAATGCTTCCAAGTTGTATCAACAACTTACAACTATGTAATCACACAATATTCAGTTTTAAAAGTGTGAGACAGAAGAGACGGATGCTAAGATGTCCATATATGTGCACTTTCCAATAAATGAATTCTAACTAGCGACCCTGCAGGAAAACCCAGTGAATCTGATCTTGAAGCTGTCACCACACCCTGCAACACTCATGCGCTGCGTGGGACAAACAGTCCGTGACAAGATGCACGTCACCACTGCAAGTTAAATTACAGTTTCTGTCTGCCACCTTCAGTTAATGCAGGACATGTTTTTTTGTGGAAAAACAGACACGAAGTAACATGGACACTTGAGTTTGAGCAGTTCTCTCGTCGTTGAATTGCAATAATTAGAAAAAGTTCACTGTAATCAAGTTAAGTAAAACGTCCCTTCATGTTCTGCTTGGCAGAAATCTGATGACAACTTCCCGTGGTGATGTGAACCATGTTTTTCATCAGAATGTTGTGTTGGCCGTCCAAGTGACAACTCCAGGAATGCTGAAGCCACAGACTCACAAACAATGCTGAGACGATAAATAAATTAAATAGCTCTGAAACCGCGAGCAGCCCAGAGGTCCATTTGGGTGAATTTATCCCTGTAGACGAAAGCCAGGGGAAGTTAATTGAAGCAATATAAATGTGTTGGACAACCACAAACTGACCTGGAATGTGATATAATTGTAGTTTACAGTTGGGACTTCATGCAGCAAGCAATAATGTGCGAGTCAGAAGGGTTCTTGGCAGACTGAGACCAGAGTTTCACTTTCTGAGAAACAAGACAGCTGTAATTGTCTCCCAATAACTCAAACTATTTCCAAATGTAATATTTTTGCATAAATGATGGGTATTATAAATTCAGCAAACATTTCTGGCGATTGGTGGGACAGAGATGTCACAGAGATGGATATTTGCAATGGTGCCCATATTGTTAAGTGTCAGAGAGTCAGTTGTGACTCCCAGATGAATGTCCTTACACAATAAGAGTCTTCATATAACTAAAGTTCTTAATTTACATTATATTAAGAGAAGTATCATGTCCAAAGCTGACATTATGTCTTGAATGCAGCACAAGAGGAAACGTATGGAGTGTAAATCAGAAAGAGTTCAAACTCTCTCTGTGAATGTGTTTGAACTCCTCTGATACTATATGTGTAGAATAAAAAAACTACAGGGTTCCTCCTCCGGTGACCATTTCATGGAGATCTGAGCAGTGGTTGCTGAGATACAGCATCAATCGCAGGAAAGCAAAGTGTCGAATGAACACATCCCCCTCCTTAGAGCCAAATACGAAATGTGAGTTGTCAAAATTAATTTTGTAACTGAAGCCTTTGGAGTCTCTGCACCGGCGTGTCCTCTGCCGACTCTTTCATCTTTCCCTTTTTCTTTCACTTTTAACTTCTAGTCTTTTGTATCAAAACCGCCATTCAGGATTTTGGACGAGCAGGTTGCTTCCGCACATCCTCTCTGCCTGAAGACAAAAAGGGAATCACAGTCTAAAAATAGACAGGACCATTCTGGGATGCCTTTGATGGGCCAGTGCTGCAGCCAATGCTGCAGAAGGAAACAACTAATCCTCATAACTAATGTCCAGAGTGAAGAGGAAGATTGTTTTGGACCATCATCAAAGCTGAGCCCCCCAACCCAAACCCTTGCAAGTAGGAGAGGCAGAGACAGAAAGAGAGAGAGAGTATTCAGCCATGTGCTCTCCATATGCTTCACACAGTGAGTGAGGTCTCTGGATTTCCGCTGTGATGCTTCAAACAGGCCTGTCTCTCCCCATCATTCTTCCACTATCACCTCCTCCTCACAAGTCTAAGCTGCACAGACTCAAAGAGAGCGCCACAGAAAGAAATGTGTGTGTGTGTGTGTGTGTGTGTGAGACCAGATGAGAGACATCAACCAATCAAGAGAGAAATTGAAAGTTGCTTCATTTGATGTAACAAAGAGACGTGAACATAAAGGTGTACAAAAAAAACATCAAGTATCTTAAGGAACACATAGAAAACAAAACACAGGGTGAGAAGAACGAAGTGTAGCAAGAGTTTATAGATCAAGACACGTTGTGGTTCGCTCAGATACTCAGTTCACTTACTTTGAAGATTACATTTTACAATAACAATAATTTATTGTAACAACAATAATTCTAACTAGAGGTATACTTAGTTCACACGTCAATCAATCTCCATGAGCTCCACCTGCTGATGAAGACCGCTGAAAGCTCCGGAAAATGCTAGTAAGTGGACCTTGTTGTTGTGTTAATGAATCAGTAATGATAATACAGGGATATAATATATATTTTGTTAAAAAATAAATGAACATAAGAAGGTCCCATTCTGCATTATGAACTCCGTTAACTAATAATTCAGTATTCAGTACTCTCAAATAAGATTTTGAATACAGAACTTTTACTTGCGATGGAGAATACTTATAGTGTGGTATTACTACTTTTACTCAAGTCAAACGTCGGCCTAGTCTTTCCACCACTAACAGCACACATACATTTCTAGCTAGCTCCAGGTAACGTTGTACAGGCAAATAAACACAGACTGCAGATTCCCGGGAACAAATGTGTGTGAATAAAGGGAGGAAAAACATTTGCTTTGTGTTAAATCATAAGAGAGGGAGACCAAGATGACAGTGAAGTGCTCTCATCGTACTCCCCCCCCCCCCATCTCCATGGCTCCATATGGGGGGATACGAGGGATTAAGACACTCCAGTTGACCGGCGTGCCTGTGTGCCATGTGACCCCTGAACATCGGCTAAAGGATTAAACTGCCTGCAGGTAATTTATCAACAGGGCAGACTGCAGCAGTGAGGCGGGCAGGCATGCAGAAATATGACAGACATTGATCACTTCAGCACGCCAAGGGACGCTAAGCTACAAATGTTCTGTCGCATTATTGTTATTACTGATTTATTACCAGAAATATGATGGGGCATTTAAAAATATATGCAAAAAGTGCCAAAAAAAACTACCACTGATTTTTCTACATATCCTGGCTGACTGAATACAAAAAAAGACTTTTGTTTTCAGGGCTGAGTCAGAAATATACTGAGCATAAAGACGGACGGCAGAGAAGTAGATTATTCTGCAGGAGTCGTTTGAGATGTTTCTTTGGACCTTTTGATGCTTCTTTCAACTGTGAAAACGTGTTTCTTAATATCACTTATCCAAAAAGTGTGTTTCTTTCTGCTTTTGTTATTGTTCGTTTAATATTCATGTTTTCATCCACAGTTTTCAGTGTGTTTTATTTATCTGGTTTCACAGATGAGTGAATCAAGTGCATTTTGTAAAATGGGTTTCCTGTAAAAGTATAATGATGCTGACTTCCTGGTGTTCCTGGTGGCAAATGTGGCAAGGTGGCCTGTGGCTGGACTGGTAGTCCACAAATTCCTGTTGTACTTAATGAGCCACTTCTACGTCTGTTTATTCCAAACAAACCGGAAACATTGGTTTAAAAACATCCAGGAAAGAACCTACCAGCAATGGGAGAGTAATAAAAACGAGATGAACTCACTTGCTTACTCAATAATATTTTATTATCAGCTGTCACTTTCTCTTTCGTCCTAATACGTTATTATTTTTACTGGAATATTGCCCCACAGCAGCGATCAACCTCTCTTTATATGTTCTGCATTATGATGCACCGTGTGACACAAAGGGACGCGAGGTTTGAATGGAACCAAAACCAGACTGAGTCACGTCAAATTAAAGACATTCCTGACACGTTTTCAGGAGAGAGGGATATTTTATTGTTTCCTTGTGGTAATTCCTCACAGCTGCAGCTGTGTTGGTGGTGGCACACCAAACAGTCAGGAATACATTTGGTCTAAATCCAGGAAACATCACAATCAATAAGAGAAAAAACTTATCATCACTAAGGAATGGAGGGATTTCCTGCAAAGGGAGTGTGGAGATAGCGTGCACCATTGCTGTGCTGTTTTATGAGGCACAGTCAAAAACACTTGACAATATTACACGGATGAGTTACCTCAGGAGCTAAATCCGTGAAGTATTTATTTCCCCTTTTTACAGATTATTCGAACCTTTGAGGAATCGCTACAGAGCTGTAAACACAACCCCCTGTGGTGCAGAGACAGTGAGCGCCGTCCTCGCAGAAAATGTTTCCTTCTCTATTTTGTTTCTCCACAGGCAATAAATGGTATCTCTCAAACGGAGGCATAATACAGCAGTGTGGGGAGAAAACAACAATAAAGAAGCATAGAAACTTTTCTTCTCCTTGATCCTTTCTTGGAACAGAAGTGAGCAATCTGGGATGCGATGCTCCTGCACCTACACAGGTGTTTAGAGGGTGACTCAGCGTCGTCTTGCGCTCCTCTGGGTGTTACATGAGCTGAGGAGCAGAGCTGAACACTGAGGGCTTCATGGTGGAAGGTCTGGAAGTAGTCCAGCCGCAGTGAAGTGTGTGTGTGTGTGTGTGTGTGTGTGTGTGTGTGTGTGTGGGATGCACCTCTGCAAACTTTGAAAATGAATAATTTCTGAAGTTTCTCTCCCTTTTTCACTTGGCTCAGCCTAATGTTAGTTAGCCATCCAAACGGGTGGTTTAATTCAAGAAATTAATTAATTAAATTCGATCTCCGTTTCACTGGATGTATACAAGATGTGTACAGCACAAAGTGGTGAGTGACAGGAAAACACTGTCTGACAAAGTGACAGAAACAACAGAAACACATTGTTTGTTGCAAAGGTCTGTTGATGTAGTATATGTGATGTAATTTCTGAGTGAAGCAGACCTTTATTTTGACTTAAATGCCTTATAAAAGTGGCAGTAAGCCTGTTTTCCATGTTATAGTCAAGCTCTTCAACAATGAACGTGAACCCCCTGCATTAAATGAGGCTCCATGGGCCGCATTGTCTCCACTATAAACAAAAGAACACACTAGATATTGCTTTCTGTCATGCCAATAACATCTTAAGCAGAACCACACTGAAGACAAAGGAGAGAGTGGAGCTAATCCAATTTGCAGAAGAGAACAACTCAGTCGAAAAGGGCCCACAAACTGTAATTCAGACGTAATCCAATCCTACAAATTACAGATTCTCCCTTTTATATCAATAACAGAGTGTGTGAGTGCCTGTGCAAATGTGTGTGACGGTGCAAAAGGCTCATATTAGAGAATAAAAGGCAGAGAGAATCTATGAGAGCTTCATCTTAAATCATACAGTGGCAGCGGGGTGAGCGAGATCATCCTGTTAGGAGTCTTTCACAGTGTAAACAACACAAACAAGCCTCAACGTAGCCTCATAAACATCTCACACAGAGTTTAATATATTTAAAGGTGCAACATTAAGCATTTTGCATCAATAAATCACCCCCACATTAGACTTCAGTATCTTTACCATAACAAATGAAGTGAGTTTTATATTCTCTGCTGTAAATGAGAAAACGCACATGTCTGGAGTGCAGCGCTGAACAGGGGACAAGAGTTGGTATCTTTTTGTTCCAGGAGACAAGACTGCGGAAAATGTGGCTTCAGTTTTGAGACAAATTAGCACCACGATCAACAACTAACAGTAACACAGGCGACCAGTCATCTCCACCGTGGTTTGTTTACACTTATTATGTCACAAGTGACACAGATAATAGGACAAATACATAATGGTGTTTAGAAATTCTCATGTAACCGCAACATTAATCAAAATCTGTCTTACATGAAAACCTCATTGTGCAACATTATTAAAATATTAGGTGTCTTTAGCCCATTATGTGCACAGTGAGACCTTTTTGAAGACAAGATAATGATCTGTTTCTTTCGTAAACACAACATTTTCCTAGAAGGTTTAATAGCATCTCAGAATTAAAACCCTCATCTCCCAGTGGGGTGGTATTTATATGCAGCAGGGGTTGCACTTCATTTAAGCATTGGCAAAACAACTAAATCAAGCTTTCTGAATCGTTGATTTTCTTGCAAACACCATAATGATCACATCTCTATAAAATGACTTAAATGGTATTAAATTAGTGGGAAAACAAGAAAAGGAAAAAGGAGTCGAACTGAATTTCATAACCTACGTTTGCTGGCACACTGTGGAGTCTATACATTAAATAAAATATCAATTGATGCGCAAAACAATGAATATTCATTTGACTCCTCATCTGTCATGCTGTTCACTTGTATGGAAACACTCAGCTCCATCACTCATCAGTTTGACACCCAGCACCCTGCGTAGCTTGTTTTCCTGTTTAGCATAAAAAAGTTTTTTATTTTAACTTTTTTGTGTCACATGTTTTCATGCATATTCAGTCTTCTTCTCATCTAACACACTGCTGGCAAAGAAAAGGTTTATTTCAGGATAAAAATGGATTTGTCAGAGTTGCTGCAGTTTGCGCTGATGAAGACGCAACTAATTACTGAGCATCTCCTGTGACACCCGCTGGGATTTTGTAGTTCTTGTGGAACAGGACCATCAAAGATGCTGCTCGCTTCTGTGGAGCCCAAAGAATAATATTTCCCGATATTTAACATTTTAGGTTTTGCCAGTTGGTATTTACACATTGTCTGTTTATGTGGGATCTTTTGAAGTTCAACATGTACTCTCCAACAAGAAGGCCAAAACGTAAACAAGTCCCATAACGCAGCTTTCCCACGGCCATGAGAGTCCTGGCAAAGTTATGGAATATGACAAGCCATGAAAACTCGGTATGAAGTTTGGGGAAAGTTCTGGAAAAGTTTGGAAATATAAAATGTAAAGTGTGTGTGTGTGTGTGTGTGTGTGTGGGAACGCTGATGAGGAAAGTTACTTTGCCCTCTCTTCTTCGTGCACACTGTCCGTTAAATCCAGAATTATGAAGATCGTGTGAGGTTTGAACTCTGAATGATACATGCAGCCGATGCCAGTGCATTGTGGGTATCTAATTTCTTGGCCCTAACAAGCCTGTGATTGATGAGACCTCAGCTTATGGCAGCGGAGCGGCAAAGTAAAAGAGCCAACCTGCGACCAGACCTGGGTCAAAAAACGTCTCGCAAATACCTCTCCGTGTCTGATTTATATATCTGGACTGCCGAGGTGGTGACACGTCAGGACTATTTAAATAATGTCAAGAAAGATGTCAATCAGAGGGAAGTCTACAATGTTGGCTCAAACGCTTTCCTGAGATTGTCAAAATTGTTGGCACTTTGTGGCAAAACTGTCTTCCAGCGTGTAACAGACTCAGCCCCATCTGGCGCCTACATAGGCTAAAACAAACCACAGACATGACTTGCAAATAGCATTTGATCCAGGTTCAGTGAACTCTGAAAACCTCCTCTTTTTTTTCGCCTAACAAGGCGGTGATTGATGACATTTCTGCTAATGGCAGCAGAGAAATGAGCTAAAAGGAGCCCTCTGCAGCGGAGCAGAAAAACATTTGGATGTTAAATGTTTAATCTACAGCCACTGGTGGCACATACCCCCATGTCTTTGTGTGTCTGGGCAGAGTGAAAAGTTCACTCTGTGTGTGGACTCTGAGTCAGACCTGGATCCTGAGTGTATGTGCAAATGCTTCTTTTATAGTAGTTTGATCTAGCCTACTTTAAAGCCAGATGGGTGGGTTTCACCACATGCGACAACACCACGAGCGCCAGAAAGTTATTTAAATACCACAAGAGCGTTTGAAACTTAATTTGACGCTGTTTGCCGTGATTGACAACTTATCTAACAAACTCCGATGCTATAAACTCCACCCATCTGGTACAGCGAGTAGATTAAAACAAACACTTTAAGTGAGAATTATTTGCAAATAGCTTTTAATATGTTTTTTTGTGAGAATGTGTGTTTGTGAGTCAGGGGATGTGACTTTGTGAGGAGAGGAGAAGCAGCAGAGGAGGAGCGGTGTGGTTTTAATTAGGCTGCTGCTGAAGCGTTGCGGGTTGGGACGCGGTGCCAGGACGTCCCGGGAGAAACAGCACTGACGCCTTCGAGGCCTGCCAAGCGCGGCCACAGCCTATCCCAGAATGCCTCTGTCACCGTCACCGTGGGGAACGGCGGGGCCACAGAACATCTGAGAAAACAATCATTTTCGCCCCCACCGTCGCTACGGAAACGCTCCCATTTTTCTGCCCGGGGAGACCGGGAAGGCAAACAGGCCTGGTCGGCGTCTGTTTGGTGGACGTTTGTGTTCTCGTCTCTGACGTGCTGCGAAATGATACGTCACGTCTGATATCTTACACGCAGACGCATCACATCCCAAAGAAAGTCATGAAGCAGGAGAGAGGAGAAGAAGAGCTTTCAATCCTCTGAACGAGGCGTGGAAAGAGGGAAAACCTCTCCACACGTACGTATGTATTGTTTACGCTGCTGCTCTTACAAGAAAAACTAATCAACGACGTTTCATTTGCCTCAGGACACTTAGAGCATAAACTGGAAAGCAACGAGGAAAAGAAAGCACCACAGATGCACAGATATAAGGAGCACCGCTCTCCACTAAGGCTCGATTAGTCATTAATAAATCTGTTATTAATGCTGTATAGATCATTAATAAGTCATTAAAGTTCTACTCATCTCCTGTTTTCTGTGGATCTGAAGAGAGCTTCTTCAGCTTCTTCAGCAGCCTGCATTATGAACTCGGTGCATCAAGTTTGAAGGGAGGATTTAACAAAAGAAGGTACAGAGTTGCATTATGGGAATTGTAGGATCCAGTGTTTTTGGGGCTTGACCCATACAAGAGACTAAAAGTCAGGATATCTCTTTTTTATTTGTCTCTCACACATTCCCCAACTTCATTTAACTGCAATACTAAATCACTGGAGTACCAGGTTGTCCTTCTCTGCAGGACAACCTGTGCAAAGTATCCAGATAAAAACATATTTAACCATTAACATTTGTTTGAAAGTGAGACACATATATCCGATTATGGATGACTTACCAACATTTGTAACTGCAAACTTACTGGCTTAGAGACTAAGTAAGTTATTAATGAAGTCTCATGAGTTTCTCGTGTTATTACAAAGCTATCTGTTATCTGTTAATTACGGGGTAAAATTCCTTCTGGTCTTCCTGATGAAAGCATGAGCTAAAAAAAAAAGGCACAGTAGACTATGCTAGCAAACTTGATTTTTATAACACAAAGTTCTTAACAGTTGAGAGACAAGACAGACAAAATGTACACACCACAACATATTCACTTTTAAGATCTTTAAGCTTTTAGATGCTTCTTGGGACGGGAGGAGGACACAGCATACACTGCCAAAAGAGATTTATCAAACCTGGCAACCCAAAAGTTTCTCTTACAAAAGACTTACTACTGATCTTGACAGCATTAACAAATGATAAATGCCTTGTTAGACTGTGTAACATGTGTGTGCAGGTGAGGCAGAAACCCAGCGGAGCTTATTACAGATATTAATCGAAATGACAAAGTTATACAATATTAATGACAAGATGTGCACCATTTATCTCTGTCACAGTTGGACCTCAACATTCTTGTGGCCTTAATGAATACTGCAACTTGTTTTGATCGTCCCACAAACACTGCGCGCCACTTCACCGTATGATCGATACCCTGATTAAGATCTCCCCGGCGTTAACCTCACCCTCAGCTGCCACTCCTCAGGGTCTGATGACGACATGATTGCGTTGCTCGGAGATCTTTTTGAAAACCGCTCTCACTGTGCAGATCAAAATGCATTTCAGAGAAGCTTCATCTGCATTTGTGTGTCACACGCTGTCATAACCAACACCGAAAAAAAAAAAAACCCATAAACATGAACGGGGGAAGCATCTCATGCTGTGCAACGCCCACCCCCACCTCCTCCGCTTATTCCTCCAATCGCTGCTTTATTGGCGTTATTCGCGCTGTCCGCTGTGTCTAAACACAAATCAATAATACTGACAGTTCTCGTAAAACACATTCCTCAATATGGACTCAAAGTGGAGCCATTTGTGGAGCCCTGCAATTATGTGACGAGCAGAAGGGGATAGAGAGAGCTGGGGAGGGAGCGAGGGGGGGGGTCCGTGGGTTGACTAATGAATACCCCGGGGGATTCTCTCTCATCGTGGGGGAAGAATGAAAGTATGATGGTGCGAACGACATTCAAGCTTTCTTTTATGTGTGACAATTCCCGCTCTCTCTCTGAGTGAACATTAAAACAGGACGAGGCCGAGCGCGGAAAACAAATAGGCAGCCCTTGACTTTGATTATAGGTTTGAGCAAATTGGAATCTGGGTACAAAGAGAAAACCACACTTTGTTGAGGACCCATAATGGATTCTTCAAGAGAGTGTGTGTGTGTGTTCACGTCCATGTTATCTGTCGACATCTGTGTGTGTGCATGCGTCCCACGGGAACGTCAGTGTAAGTACATCTATTAAGGCTCCAATATAAACTTAGCCGTCACGCGCTGAATGTAATTGGCCCTGAAACAGAAGTGAGGAGATATTTTGACGTTTGTTAGTGTTTCCAAAACACATCTTACGTCCGTACAATCGATCCCACTTCATCAGACAATCGCTCTTAGCCGAAGCAGAATATGTAAAGACCCAGATTATTCACAACATTCAGTATCATTGGCTGGTGTCGTCCTGTTCCTTCACATTGCACATGAGAATTAAAGTCAAGCTAAGCATGAAAATATATAACTCATTGTTAAAACCCACACCGTCAAGGTGACATATAAAACAAATAAAATAAATGAGTGGAAAAACATAAGAAATGCAGATGCTTCCATTCAGGAGGACTCAGTGAACACTTTCATATGTAAGATAATGATGTGAATCATACGCTGCAGCCTTCACAGTCACCAGATCTCACCGACCTCCACCAGCAACGATGGTGTTCCTTCCTTCAGTAGTTCCACAGACTTGCCAAGGAGACCTGAAGCTGTCCTGGAGGTTTGTGATGGACCAAGACCTGACGAACGCACTTCATGCTGGGTTGTATATTCAGTTGTCACACGTCTGTATCTTCTACTTTTCTGGTAAACTTTGGATTTTGGATAAGGGGTTAAATGTCCAGCGCGCTACTGTTTAATTCAGTTTAATTCAGTGTTGGATGAACATTTAACTGCTTCTGTGGATCTGCAGCGCGACGGTCCGTCTCTGCAGCTAAAGCAGCGGTGGGGACGAGAGACTCCTCATTTGAAAGGTGTTCAGCTCGCTTTCATTACGACGAATCGCGCATTCATCACGTCGCCACGTCTCCGCAGCTGCGAACAGATACTGAGGAAACATGATGGGAGCGTTACAGTAAATTCTCAAGTCGAACACTTACGCGCTTATGCATCTTAAACAGTTAGCCGGTGCTTTTAAGCTCACCGGGCCCCAAATCTTCAGCAACCATCATCAACCACCAAGCCTCGTCATCAAGAATGGAGATCGTCCACAGCGTTAGCGATGTGACGCTCTGAGATCAAAACCAAATTACGTCACTGTGTCAGCGCCGCGAGCAGATAAAAGCACGTGCAATGTTATTTTACACGCCTAATGAGGCAGCTATATTAACTGTGAGAGTGCCTTACTAATTGTCATCCCTTGTGGGTTGTTGTCAGTGCAGCGTTTGCCTTGAGAGCATGGTGCCCATCCGGACGCATAAATCATCAAGACAAGGTTACAGGCACTCAGATTAATAGAGGTTAATACGGGTGGGTGCTGGGACTTCCAGGAGATGGGTGGCTCTTACATGGTGGATGGGTGCAGCTCTGTGTGTGTGTGTGTGTGTGATGTGAAGAAAATGAAAACTTGACATAAGCTTCCAGAATCCAGCTTTTAATGATATTTCTGCTTCACTGGATAACGGAGCGGAGAGTGACAGGAATCACAGAGACACACTGAGAGAGAGTGTATGATGTGGGCCAAACATCACAGCAGCACACCAACAGAAACACAACACATTTACTGTAGATGTTCTGTTAGATCCTGACTACATATTTTCCGCAGTGAAGGGAAACAATAAATAATTGGGATAGAGCCCGTTTTTATACCTCTGCGTAGCTCTGGTGTGCTGATGGGGTTATGAGGCTCGCTCGAGGCCTGAGGGCAGAACATGGCAAGCTGGGTGGAGTTGCTGTCTCAATAATTTTCTAGGATGAGACGTGAATCTCTCATGACGAGCACGAGGGGGTGGCTGGCAGTGACGGGCGAAGTTAACCTGGAAGGGTGTAAAATCCACGGTTACCAGTCACACCTGACATCTGTCATATCATTTATCGAAAATAAATGTAAATCGCATCTTATTATTCCCATGAAACACTACGGAGAGATGTAGCTCCTGCACTCATGCGTATCGTTGTGAGCAGAATGACGGCTGAAAAAGCAAAGGTATAAAAGTAATGTGTGTATCATTGACTGCGTGTGCGTGTTCAGTGACGTCACGTTGGGAACCTCGGTTTTTACGTCAATATTTCCATTTAAATTCAACAATTTCATTGGAATGAATTCAGAGACAGATTTATAATTGCTTCCATTTACATTTTGTGTCTGCACCTGTTGCATAATGATCCTTGTGCAAGAGTCACAGTATTTTTTTTGATGTGATTTTCCGGCTAAACCCATCTATTCTTGCTTTTAGCCAATAAAATAAAACAGCATCGCAGTTAGACCTACGCTTAGTTACATCGTTCTGCAAATTACATTCGCGAAGCTATTGCAACGTGCTAGATCACGTTAGAGAGGCTGTCTGAATCCAGTCTAAACCTTCCTGCCACGTCAGTAGGCCTACAGACAAATTACTGAAAGACACTGTACTAAATATTATAGGAAACCATCTGGACAGCTCGCATGAATTAAAACAGAGGATACTGTGGGTGTCAGGAGAGTGGGGTGTAACATGACAATAACAACAACAACAATGCATCTCATCTCAGGGGTGGGGTTGCTGCTCAATCAACAGTGTCAGTGAAAACATTCCTCAGTGCTTTACCCCCCCCCACACACACACACTTGGAGTTCATCTGATATGTATGTCAGTAAAAACAGAGAGCACCAAAGCAGAGACTTGAACATCCTTACTGTGTGCTAACCACTGAGCTGTCCATATTTAAGGCTTACTATCATCAGGTGTAAACGCCCTGCAGGTGTGCTGCTCTACATGCAACCCCAACGCCCCGCTGGTGTTAAAAAAATGAGGAATTTTGACTGAAGTCTGCCGTCTCGAAGGAGAAAGTATTCACAGCTGGCACTTTCTGTGAAAGTCAGCCTCATCTTGGAAGGATGAATTCAAATACAGTCTCCATTTAGCTAAAAGAGTGTCACCTGATGTTGACACTCTTACACTGAAGACACAAGACACAGATGGTTATACTGTATATATATATACACACAGTATGTATATATATATGTATATATGTATATAGCTACGATCTCTAGTAGTGAGCCTTGTCTTTATACCAGCAATCGTCTGAGAAGTTGGTGGATCTGTCAGTTTTAAATGAACCTCTCAGATTTTTTTTTATTGGTTTCCTCCCTTGTGTTTGTGATTACAGTGGTTATG
The DNA here is from genome assembly GCF_043641665.1 of Enoplosus armatus. Taxonomy (NCBI): domain Eukaryota; kingdom Metazoa; phylum Chordata; class Actinopteri; order Centrarchiformes; family Enoplosidae; genus Enoplosus; species Enoplosus armatus. Next base: position 20,018,740 of record NC_092194.1, read on the forward strand.
GGGGGGGGGGGGGGGGGGAGGATGAGGGTGGGCCCCAGCAGCGTCAAGGGACATGAGGTGAAATGGAACCCACGCACTGAAAAGAGACGAGAGCCCCGAGGTCCACAGTGGACTTTTTCCGTCCCATCACACCTGTTTACGAGAGGAAACGGTGATGTCACCCACTTCACACTTGGGGACAATGGTGGCTGGAAGAAAGCAACAGGTCGCAAGGGGCGGTGGGAGGAGAGGGGGAGGAGGGAGGAGGGGAGGGAGGGGTTGTCGAGGGGTCTGAAGAAGCTCTCTGTTTTATTTACCATGGATACTATGTTTTGGCCCCTTCGGCTTGAGCACAATAACACTTGCGGGTTCAAGTTCCTGCCGTCCCCCTATTCTCTGTCTCCTTCCTTTAATTCTGTACCAGCCTCTCTCTCATGCATCATATGGCCAGGGCTCAAAGACATGAATTTCCCATCTATTGAGACTTTTCTGTAATTACCTTGAGAGGAGGAGGAGGAGGGGGAGGATAAAATGGGGAAGTGAAGAGAGGGGGGCCACATATTAAAAGTGCCTGAAAAAGAAATACTCTGCATTCTTCTATCACTCTTCACAAACGCAATAAAAGAATGAAGAGGAGGGTGGATGGGGAGGAGGAGGGGTTGGGTATGAGGGTACATAAAAATGGGGTGCGTTCCAGGAGAGTCGGTCCCCAGAGGGAATCTGAATAAATTAATCACAGCGATTGGCTTTCTTTTTTTTTTCTCGCCTCCTCTCCTCTGGCAGGACGCTGTCATCTAATTGGGCCCTGCCTCCGTGCAGGGCTCTGATTGGCCGAGAGGGAATGTGAGAACCTGGAGACCCCGGCCAACGAGGCTGACAGGAGCTCAAAGGGCAGCTTCTCTCCCCGACTTGAATGGAGAGGAGCTGGGGAGGTAGGGGGAGGTAGAAGGGGGGGACACTATTATACAGCTACTAATGGAGCGGCGGATTTGGAGTGGGATAATTAAAACCAATGGAGGTGGGGGGGGGGTGAGGGGAGTGTGTATGTCTGTGTGTTTTCACGTGTGCATGTTCACATGTTTGTAAGGGAGGAAGAAAGAGCGAGAGGCCATGAGAGGCAGAGGAGTGAGAAGAGAGAGAGAGACAGAGAGAGAGAGGGTGAACCCCACCAACAAAAGCAGGGATGTGTCCCCCCCGCCTGCTGTGGGCTCCCAATAGCCAGACATCTGCCTCATTATAGCCTGCACTTCACTGCATGCTGCCCATTGTCCGCAGCCATTCTGTTTGTGCACACCATTCTGAGGCCGGCAGAAATAGCTGCACAGCCACAATGTCCCTTAACACAGAGCGAGTGGTGGCCCGGAGGAAGTGTTTTGTTTTGAAAAACCTGCCTTGAAATCGGCCATTGCTGGGGAGAGACAGCGATACCTGGGAAGCAGAGAGGGAAAATCACACTGCTTGTTCTGGACTCCCCTCCCCCCCCCCCCGCCAACTGAATCTGCAGGTCTCACTCAAACCACAAGCACTACACCAGGTGATTTTACTGATTAGCACACTTTTATTAAGACAGAGAGGATCTAATCAGTGACATCACCTGCTGTAGTGAGGCGTGTCTGCTCTCACAGGCATGTTTGTGGACATGTTGCGGGGTAAACAGGAGTTTGAAAAGTCCATGTAGTTGTTCTAAGATGCTGTATTATTATCCATGCTGACTCACTGTCATGTATTCTTAGGACACTGAAACGGAGCAGAGCCTTCATTAATGTTAGTAGTGATACCTGTGCTGTATTTGATATTACAAGTCAAAGTGTTTGCTGGGAAAAAGGTCAATTGTACATAGAGTTGGGTGAGTTTAGGTCATTCCCGGCGTAGCTATGCCCAACGTTAAACTGAGAAGAGGTCTAACCAGCCAGCTGAAAATAGCTGTGTGGTTGAAAAACTCTGAATGGTCTCAACTATCCAATAACTTTCAGTGAACATTCACTCCAGGAATTCATGACCTTGCAGTTGTCGAAGTTAATGCAAAACCAACCTATTTGCAAGATGTTGCTTCCAAACTTTTAACTTTAAACTTCGATAATGCTTTTTCCAGTTTCAATCAACCAAATCATCCAATTTAGAACCGCCTTCCAAGACAAAATCAAATAAACATCGAGGCTCAATCTTCACCAACAAACTTGAGACAGAACGTGGTCGAAGGCACTGACGTTACCTTATACCCCGAGTTACAGAAGAGTTTCCAAATTCAGTGCAATCGGATCTTTTTTAGTCACAATAATGGAAAAAGACGTGATATCCTAGAGGGACTGACTAATTAAAAACTAATTAGCAATATTTAACATTCATAAAAATCACCCTGCTGTGTCCCACAGCTGGGTGATTCACCCAAAAGTCACAAACTGGACTGTCAGCTTCTGCTGCTGCTGTCACTGATTTACAAAACCTCCTGGAAGACATTTGGCTTTCCAAAGGAGACAGAGACCCAGACAGCTTTTACAGGACGGCAATAATATACGAGTGTGTGTGTGTGGCAGTAGTGGGTCTGAGTTAGAACAATGATGAAAACATCTTGAGATGAAATGAAGTCTCTTGCACCAGCTCTGTCAATCCATTTTTGGATTTCTCACTGTTACTAATAAACACAATAAAGTTTTCTCTTTTGTTGTCTGCCAATGTTTTTGTATTGAAGCAGCTGATGCTTCATGTTCTGCGCCAAGTTAGAAAACAAATATTTTGGTTTTTTTCAGGATTGGAAAATCCACTGAATCAGCAATTAGACCATCATGGGACACCAACTCTTTGATTCATTAAACCTGATTCACAACCAGGATATACTGAAAACCACATACATTCTCATGAACATACAGGTTGTTAAATACACTGTAAGTATGCACACACACAAGCCTGGCTGCTCTCATTTCTTTCAGGTATTGTTGTCATTTAGCTAAAAACTGAAAAGCATCAGACTAACTGGATGACTGGCCAAGTGCATGTCATCAGTCTGGTTGTCCCACGGTGGGTGAGGATTTAGTCCAACGTTGAGTAATAGCTTACTCTGAACTCTAACTTTCATAACAAGCTATGACAAGATAATCTGAGCGACTTTTGCTAATTCTCTGCACTAATTACATTTGCAGGGGTTTGTGTGTTAAAGGTGTTAATGCATTTGGCTAATTAATCTCTGCAGAAGACTCCTATGCTGCCTGCACTGCTGCACACATTCAAGACAGAGAGAGGGAGGGAGGAGGAGGAGGAGGAGTAGCACTTTCATCACTGCAGATTTTATTAACCTTTTATTCCACTTTTCATCTTAAGGGTCTACAATGACTCAGAGAGTGAGGGGAAAATACAGGACTTGAGCTCATTCCTTTGATGTCGTCGGCTGATGAACAAAACAGGCGAACCTCAGAGAGCCGAGCTTCTCGTGTGAATATTCAAACAAGTGAAAATTAGCCATTCATTTTTATATTGCTTCTCTGAATTTCTTTTATACATTCTGTCTTTGCGACACTGTATTTTCTGGGATTTAGATAGATAGATATCATTTATGACACAAACCTCTGAACCACTTCTTGATTTGTAAGGAATGCAAGCGCCCTTCTCAAAAAAAGTAAATAAATAAAAGCGCCAGGACAACCGTCGCCTGCCTGCACATACCAAACGGGCACTTAGTTTCAAAGTAGCGCTGCCCACCCTGGCCTGCATACTTTCATATACCGTGCTCCCTTTCTCCTCGGGGCCTGAGGTGAATGTGGCCTTTGAGAGTGGAGGGAAAGCAAACATGTAGCCGGCAGCTCTCGCCTGGGAAAAGAACATCCAAACTGAGTGGGCTGTCTTCAGAGCGACAGCCTGAGCAAACAACCTGAGAGGGCTTCATGAGAGTGGGGGGGCTGCTGGGTGACTGAGGGGCTTCATGGAGCCAGCCGGGGTCCTACCTTTCATACAACAGAGGCTCTTTAACGTTTTCAGGCTGCCGTCGGAGTGAGAGACGGTGGGATATGATACAAAACGACATTTGAAAAACACAAAAGCTACAAAATGATTGATAGCACAAAACCAAACAAATTAGGGCGCCCCTCTGTAGCTTCACTTCACTGCAGCGAGAGGGAAATTTCAATTTCAATACCCTGAAATTCATACAGCACTCTCACTGTGTTTAACCCGGCCGGTGTGCGATGTTTTTAAGGTTGGGATTTTACTATTGAGTTACTAAAGTTATAATACTAAAAGTCAGATCTTTAATCGGGTGCTTTGGCAGAGACGGAGGAAACACCACAGTCTCGTGTAGAAGCCGAATTAGGGTTCACAACATTTAGATACAACCCCAAAATATGATGAACAGCATGACATGAAACGCTGATTAAATATGTATCTGCATTTTTAAAATGACTCATGTAGTCGACTCAACTTATTCAGAACTCCTTGTTCTAAATACTGAAAGTCTTGATTCAGAACTACTAAATTGCATAAAATGCATAAAAGTTGGAAATTCCTACAACTGAAAGTAATGTGATCAGGTAGATCATTTTACTTGAGAAGACTCTCTAACTTCTCTAACAATCTTTGACCGAGTGCACAGTGGAGAGAAATTAACCAACAAACAGCCGAAGGTTTTGGTAATTTACTACAGCTACTTTAATCTGCCGCTGGCGGAGTTTGTCATCACAACCAGCCAGAGCGACTGTCAGCCGAAGCCACAACAAAGAAGCCGGCTACCTGAATGTTTGGTACACGAGGATTCAACATGAGATGAATTTACCTCAGAGCTTAACGAATCAGACTATTTTACCAACCTGGAACCAGATCCTAAATGAATCCTATTAGAATCCAACCGTATTCACACAAAAAGAAACCAAACAGGAGCCACGAGACAGTCAGTCCAACCTTTTTGAATCTTTTTCTCTGTATTTGATTGACAGGACCTTCTGGACCTGAAAAAGCATCCAAACCACACACCAGAGCTTAATATGGTGATTGGCTAAATTGATGCAGCTCTTCATGATTGCTTCCTCACTTTAGATTGAAGCTAACAAAACATCCGACAATCTTGTCTTCTGCAGCTTTGAAAATGGTAGAAAACGTGGATCATTCTTTGTGAAATTAACTTTCGGTAATGACTTCTTTTTAACTAAAGGGATTTTTTTTTTAAATAACCTGGAGTATTGGTTCTAGCCTTGAGCAGAGAGTCATAAAACATTTTTCATGCTATGTGGAGACCCACTGGAAGTAGGTCAATACCTCGTACTAGGCCCCAACCTATAATTCACACGACTACTCTAAAGATTTTTCTTACAAAAAAGAAAGTACAAATATTTTTCACACTATCTGACTGAACAATCTGTGCTCTGTCGGCTATGGAAACATAAACGTCTGCATCCTGGGCAGGTAGATAAAGTTAATAAAGGTACAGAGCGAGAACAAACTCTGTGAATAGTCTATCAATGAACAAATGAAGAGGTTTGGATGTGGAGCGATGTGGCTGTGAGTGGTAGCAGGGGGTTTACTGGCTTGTTTATCCAGCGTCCCCCAAGTCGTGACTACTGTTCACACAGCCAGGATCAGAGCCCACAGATCCAGGCTTTGAGTGTTTAGCCCGTGGATTAGCTATTGTGCCGGGCTAGCACGATCACCCCTACCCCCAGCTCATTGGCCACCCCACCCGCTACACCAACTCCATTGTGGGCACCCAGCACCGAGGGGGTCGTAGCCCAATATTCACCCAGTTTGAGAAAAAGATGGCTGATTTGGGACTAAATTGTCTTCTTATACATTGAGCCGTCGGAGGAGTCAGCTTGCTGCATATCAATTTCAGGAAGTTTAGATTTCAACTTGTCCAATTGGCGCCATTTTAGGAAGACATTAAATGCAACACAAAGTTCAGTTACTAACTATCCTGTGACAGCGGATGGATAATGTCCTCTGTGGCTCTGCAGAATCTGTATTTAAATTTCAGATATGCACCATTGTAATGTCATCAGGTTTGTCTTAGCTTGGGTTAGGAGGGGGAGTTGCGTGCTGTAACTGTTTCTTAGTAAGACAGATAAACTGTTGTTCATCAAGACATAGCTACAACACGTCATTCCCAGTCCCACTAAAACCACAAATCGTCCTTTAACATTTAAGTTTGAGTGCTAATTAAAGGAACAAGATGAGACCTGTTACACAGTGAGCTTTAGAGGAGGGAGAAGGTACATTTTTGAACTTTGGAAATAGCCAGGCTGGCAGTTTCCCCATGCTTCCAGTCATGCTAAGTTAGGCTAACCACCTTCTGGCTCCAGCTCTACACTTAACACAAAGACATGAAAGTGGTAACAATCTTCTAATCGTACACTCAGCAAAAAAGGTTTTCCCAAAATGTCAAACTATTCTTTTCTGCATCAATTTTGACCATTCTTTTTATAATCTGTCTCTTGCAAGCTTTATGGAAGTGAAACACTTAATCCCTGCATTGCTGTTTTACATTCTGTGTTCATACAATATGAAAATTAAGATTTTACACCTAATTTGGGCCAGCAGCCTGTGACACATGTCAGATTGATGATACTGATAATCTTTTTTTTATGATTTCAGTCCCCGTGTGGTAACTCTGTACATCGTCCTTTCACACAGCACGCTCTCACGCCACGTAGCTGCAGTGCTGAGGTGATGGCCTGCCTGAGCGCCAGGGGCAAACAGATGGTCGACAACAGCCCAGGAGAGATGTCTTTGACCGGGCGGCAGCACCAGGAGCTGCCAACAAAAAGCTCTCCAATCCAAGGCCCGGGGAGGGAACAATGGGCCAAATGCAGGGTGAGTCAGTCCTCATTCAGTCAGCAGCTGGCTGAGAACCAACAGGTCGGCATACACAGCACTCCACATAGACAAGAAGAAGGGAACCTCGAGGCGGAGAGGGAGAACTCGGCGGCACATGATCAAAATCCTCCGAGAACCAATCAGTGATGGTGTAATCCCAAACCTCTTTGTGGGCTCACGGTTTTGTTGTAGCACCTGTTTGACACCTTAGCACTTTGATCAGTCTCCCACTTTTGGATGGGAACTCTCCTTTTTCTAACAACATGCAGGTTCATCTCACTTCTGAAGTATGTTGAGGAATGCGCACACGACGACGTCGGATGGATGGACTCGAATTTAGAAGTTGCAAAAGCAGAAACACATTTTCTTGCCTAATCACAAAATGTAAAAAAAATCTGCGAAATGCCAGGAACTTTTTCCCCCCTATTTCGTCTGTTTGTAACCCAGAGCAAGGCAATTGTTGTTACTCTCTGATGGATATATGAGACATATTAGGCAAATATTGAATCAGTCCATTGAAATGCACTTTGACTGAGAGTGGAAACCTCACAGGGCATGTGGAGCGTTCCTTTCTGATGTAATTCATTCAGATTTTGATAATTATTTCTCCCAGGCAAAGAAAACTGCTAACCAAACGTGTTACAAGCGAGGGTTTAATTTCAGCTTTGCCTGTATTTGCAACCCTCAACCACAACTGTGAAATATGCCAACGTTTACATGTCATAGATACCAGTGGAAAGAGCCACCTTGTATATTTTTAAAGGGGCTGTTAAGTGATTTATGCTTTACAGTAAGATGTGCTTTAACTGCCTGTCTGCCTGTCTTGCTGTCTAATGACATTTCTGCCTATCTGCCCACCAGTCTGTATGTCTCACTCTCTGCTAGACGAAGTAGCCTGACTGAGCCCTGTTAAAGTTAATAGCTCTCCACAAGCACAGAAGCCCAGACAGGCCAACGCCAATAAAACTCAAGCAAATTATATCAGAGAAAAAGAGGCACCGAGGAGTCATTTTGTTATTGGGTTCAGCATTCCTCAGCTTAGGAGAAGGACTCTTGCATCACGCAAGAATAACTTTGGATCACTGTAGAAATGATGCAGACTGACTCTTGGCATGACCGAGACATTGTCTCAGGAGTCCTGGCTTCAACATCCTGAGAGGGTGAAAAGTGTCCTGGCAAAGCTCCTGTCCTCTTAGCCTCTGTCATACACCGTGTCCTGTGGCCGACTGCCATTATTACACATCTGGCTGGTTACTTTCCACCAAAATACAGTTTGCTGAAAGTCAGCAGAAAGTGGAGGTGAAACCGGCATCGCACACAGTACAATGGAGACATGCTTTCCTTAACGTTTCAAACGTGATCTGTGTGGCCTGTTGAATTTTTCAATCTGAAATATTGTTCTACTCTTCTAAGAGATTGTTATAGGTCATAAAATAATAGAAAATAAAAACACTGACCTTTCTGGCCTTTTATTGTTTATTTTTTGCTCCAAACTCAAGTTAAGTTGAGCCAGTTCAGTCTTCCAAGAAATTCGGTTCACAGTGGATGATTCTGCTGCATGATTTACATCCAATGCCAATGTTCAGTGCCAACGCAGGAGCCATACAGCAGTGGAGCTGTGTGAATGATTTAGGAATAAAACAATTTAAAAAATGTTGCCGTTGGTCATTAAACTAGAACTAAGAAATCTACAGCCATGCTAGTGGTTCTGTGAGGCTGTGCTAAATGCTAACATCAGCCTGCTAACATGCTCACGATGACAATGTTAAGCACAGCTGAGGCTGATGGGAATGTCATTAATTTTGCATGTCTCATAAAGCGACAGACTGACCGACTTGATCTCTTGAGTCACGCCGCTAACTTGGCTAAAAACGTTGTCGCTGAACATAATCACAGACTTGTCCAACACCAGCCTCTGTCTGATGAGAGGTGGCACGAAAGCGTTGAATCCCTAAAGTCAAAGGCTGCAATTTATAGCACACATACTGCCTTTCTGTGTGTGTGTTAATATAATCCATCAGAGAACAATTAGAAATGCTCACACACACACTTCAGCAAACTTTGAAAGACTGTTTATGTGTCATTTTCAATCCAGTTCTGTGCAAAGTCAGAAAAAGAGAAGTTGTAAGTCCAATAATATTGCCAGGGCTTTAAGATTATTCAGCAAGCAGAGGTTCACGTTGTGACGCTGACAAATGGTTTGGCTCACTCTCCCAGTCTGGCTGTCTGTGTGTATCCTAGTCTGGACTGGAAAGACTGGGTCCAACATTAGTCAAGGATACAACACACATCGTCATGTACCAAGAGTGTTTACACAGTCAAAGACAAGAATTTGAATGTCAGAGTGTAGTCCTATGTGATTGACATTGAAGCACACAGAATGAACTGTGGTTAACTCCACTCGGCTGGTACGCAAATAAACATATGAGATCTTCACTGCTACTATTGGACCCCCGTCTCTGCGTAATGGGAGCTCACCAAGACCCAAATCCCCGGGCACTGCCTCTGCCAAGCAGTGTAAATATTTAGGGTCACCCGTCGCACAATGGAAAATGAAAGCGATGACTTTCACTGTGTGTGTGTGTGTGTGACAGAGAGTGGAAGATAGAGAGCACTGAGCCCTGTATAAGCATGTGTATGTGTCTGCGTATGTGTTTGCAGGTTGTATGGCAGTGCATGTTCATGTGTGTGTGTGTGTGTGTTTCACAAATGCATTTCGGTATCTGTGGACAGAAGCCAGCAGCACATACCTGCAAGTGTTTGTGTGAAAACCCAGATTCCTTCTCTTACTTTTCAGTTCCTTCCCGGGACGGTTCTTTGACAGGAGGCAGAAAACCGTTATCTTTCTGATGTGGAAGCCGTGGCATTCAGGGCACCACATTAATCACTGCTCGAGAACAGCCTCTCCGCTTAACATAAACACCTTCCTCCAGAAACAGAGCACGACACGCTGCAAGGCTGAAGGTATCAACACTCGCCTTTACCGTGTCAGTCAGCAGCTTCTCTCCTTTAATTCTCACTTTAACTTAGATTTTCAGGCATTTTGCTCATTTCTTTAGAATTTATGTATGTACGAATTCCCCTCAAAATGTTATCCATGTCAAGGTAAATTTGAACCATCATGCAGCACTTAAACTTTCCACATTTGCACCTCTTATTGCCAATTCAGCCTTTTGAGCTGTTTGGATAATTGTAGGATATAGTATATAGACTAGTTTATTAGTTTGAACAAATGTATCTCAAAAGTGCTGTTGTTTTGTGCTGCAAATGTTATTTCTAAATACACCTCTCACACATTTTTAACATCAAAATAAACGCAAATTTTCTTAAATCAAAAACTAAAACAATGAGCTTTAAGGATATATTAAAGTAAATCCTTACAGGTTTGGTCCACATGTAACATAATGTTTTAATAAACAGAAATGGGTCATTTATATTCACAACCCTCTCATCAACATGTGCACATATAGTATACGTACATGTGGGACCAGGTCTAACATACCGGCTGTGGATTACACGACTGATATTTCTAATAAATCCTACATATACTGAGCAAATCTCCCTGGAAAGAGCAGACCTGATAGCAGAAGGTTGAAAGGTTTGTTTGATATGTTAGAGCACGTACAAACAGGAATACTGGGAGTGTGCTGTGATTCAGGAAGGACTTTCAGAATAAAAAGAAATCCTGTGTTATTAGGGAACAGGGCTACACTAGGAGCATTTACAGGCACTTTGAAAAGAGCCTCAGAGACGTTGCGACGAAAGGAAAACCAGCTGGAGACATGGGGGGGATAAATATAACTTTGTGTGTGTGGCCTGTGGTGGATACGCTGCTGCTGAACATAGAGCCTATAGGGCTCATTTACTCATAGAGAATAGGCAGCTTTGACCCCACAAGGAGTCACAGCAGCCCTGACCCCAACCACTCATAACGTTATCATCGCTCAGCGCTTTTTACAAGAGCTAGCACCCGGTTTCAGTCCCGCATCTGAAACATATTAAACTGGATAAATAAACTACTGAATAAATACCTGTGTTTGTCGCCCGCGTGACTCACCTTGAATGGTCCGTATTCAGTCGGTGCACCAACAGGGCTCTCTTGTGCTCTCTTTACCCTCGACACCCCCAGATACACTCACCCTGTTGTGACCTTGGCTGATCATAAACAGCGGTGGAAAGTACCCAGTTACAATCACACTACGGGGACGCTTGGATCAATGTGCCCTCAGTTATTCATCCTCCAAACACGTCCATTTACTCTTTCAAAGTAATTATTCCAGTTTTTAGTTGACAAAGTTCTGCATGAAGACTCAAACCAGCATCAATCAATATATTAACATTGGAGATTTAGCCTCTTTTAGCTCATTGTTTTGGTTTTACAGCAAACATTTAGTCAAATATTTTTCTCAGGAGCTGGTGGAGAGTAAACCAGAGATAAAAGCAGACTGCACATTGCATTTACATTCATCAGGTGGACACAAACAGGACTTAAAATGAATGCTAACGTTGCTTTGTGTTTGCTCGACGTGTAAGTGGGCCGTTTGCTAACATGTTAGCCAACTTTGCTAGCTTGTGATATGGTGGTGGCTGTGCGACAGCTTGCTTTGAAATGAATTTATGATTTAAATATTCTGTTATCGATCCATAACAAATATCAGATTCACGTATTTAAAGCATGAGAGCAGTCAGCTAATCGAGGCCACACTGAATAATGGAGCAATAATACTGCTTTGTCATTTGATTTCTGAAAAGAACAAATGAGGTGTTCTTACAAGCTGAATATTCCAATATTTTTTACACACATTTAGTTTTTATTTATTTATTTTGTTTATGTTTATTTGAATTTCACTTGACAATGAATACCTTTAGGTTTTAGAATCCTTGTGCCATATTGCGTTCCTTCTCTCTTGCTCTCTTGTGGAGCATTATCTCCGTACAAACTATTAAATATGAATCTTTCATCTTTTCAAATACCAAAGTTGTCAGTCATTCAAGCTGCCTGACAACTTTCCGACACTGATTTAAACAACTATGACAGAAAATATTTTACCCAGCAAAGCTAAATTAGAGTCGGGTGGAGATACGGAGATACATTTTTCATGACTTTCAGCGGACTCAGCTCAAAGTAATTTAGGTCATCTTGCATTAGAGTCTTTGTCAGCAGCTTTCTCAGAGTGGCTGAGGTTTAGAAGACGACCGGCTGCTTTGATGCCTGATTGGCTTAAGCAGTCTTAAGGCGTGCATCCAAAAAGAGAAAGAGAAAGTGTTTCACATCAAGAGACATTTAGATATTGGTGTTAAATTTACTATGTAATCAGTTCTTTCTCCACTATTATGAGACACCATGATATGATTGTCAAAATTCCCAATTACTTTTCCATTCTCAACTAAAGATTCACAGGAAATGGACTGCACTAAATACACAGCTCAGTCACAGTGAGACAATGGCCACAGCTAAAGTGGTGATCCATAAGAGATTTATATGTTGCACTCCATGAGTATTACTTCAGCTGATGAGGCATGATGATACCATCGTAATACACAGGTTGTGTTGGATATGTGTTGCAGTGAGAAAGACCCAAACAGGCTGGAGTTGATTGGATGATTGGTTCCTAGTGTGGACATTGAAATAACCCCCCTCTCTTTACCTCTGCTCCTTGGCAACTACAACTTGACTCTATCTATTAATTAACTATTAAAATCTGCTGATTAAGATTTTGAAGGCCGGCGTCACACCACAACTTTCCAACTTTCCACAGAACTTGTCTTTATCAGCTCACCAGGTGTTGTAAATTAGTCTGCATGGGGTGCAGGGATGCAGCACCTTTGGGGGCAAATCTAATCTGCTCTCTCTTGCCAGAGGAGATTGATGAATCCCAACTAAAGGGGATGGATCAATTTCAAATAGTAACAGCGGTTCGACCTACATTTTCCCATAACACAGTGCTAATCTCAAGCTCACCTCTTAAAGGCTCTACCTGCTGGGTCTGGTTATTAGTTTGGGGGGAAAAAAATAATGAGATTGGTGATGTGAATTAATTTAAAGGGAAACAGGTAAACTAGCACGACATGTTCATACCTGAGATAGTTGTGACTCAATACCAGTGACTCAAAGGTTACTTCAGCTTGTTGAAATTTGTTGAAACTCTAATCTGCTATGGAACAAAGAACCTCCGCCTATACACATTTTGGACACGTAATTCAACAGCAATGCTACTCGTCCTTCTTACTGGTTATTGTACTGGGCCAGTCATGGGCGTAAAAACAAAAATGTAAATACCAGCCAAATTCAGAGGAAAAGCATCTCTCCAGTGATATAAAAGCAAAGCATCACATTTTATATACAACAAATGGACTAATAAAACTGCCTTAATCAGAGCACGAATGAAGCATGAATTGGATGAACTCACTTAACTGAATACAACAAATATTTATATAAAATATCAATGCAAAACCCTTCTCATTGTTTCTGACTTATCTTATTCACGATTAAGTCTAATTCTATTTTGTGCCAGATTCTGCTGTGAAAGAAAAAATGGTTGACATCATTTGAGTCACCAGTGATCTTTAAATACATGTTGTTAAGGGGAATTTACAGGGTTCCCCTTCTAATGTGTTCTTTCCTCTCTTATTTTTGTGCTGCTTAGCGGCGCCCCTTCGTGAGTACGTACAGACGCTGCTGCTGCAGCAGCCTCGAAGAGACTAAAGTTAGTGTGTTTTTCTGTTCTTCAGCAGCAGAGGTCTTTCACTCTCTCTAAGTTTTACTCTCTGGAAGCACACTATATAATTTTCTCTAAGCCAGCCGAGTCTCTATTTTTTTCCAACCGCTAATTAATTACAACTCAGCACATTTTGATGCAGTCAGGCCAAAGGAATGCCGGAGCATGCAAGTCGAGTTTAGAGCCGAGGAGGAGGAGGCTGACAGAGGGATGGATGGATGGAGGGAGGGAGTCTATGGTTTCTATCTAGCTCGCAGGCCCGGCCCATTGTAGGGTTTTAATTACTTGTATGACCAAAGTCTCAGAGGCGAAGACACAACACACTGATGACTGCAGAGGTGTGACCGATCGCACCGCAGACAATTACTGAGGCTTTTCCAACCTCCAGCACTTAATCGCTCCAGTCCCATTTTGGTGTTTTGATAAATGAGAAGAGCTGCAACAGGTCCAGGAATTGACAAAGCACCTTGGGATGTATTTCTGAAGCATTACTAGACGTTGTTGGGGGCAGAAATGCAACTGAATGTGTAAAAAGTGCATTTTGATGCGCATTGTAAGATATTTGAAAGACAAATCATGTCCCATGTGCAGAGTGTAATTTAAATTTGATGCATTACACACATACAAAAATGTGGGTTAGGGTTAGGGTTTAGGGGTGATCTCTTTCTGTCTCTCTATTTCTCACCTTTTTCCCATGTTAACAAAGCAAGAATATGAAACTAAACAGACACAGAATCTTAATTTAGCGCTTATTTCATTTCATTGGGATAACTATGACACTTATGACACAGCAACATTCACATAGTAGTTAACAGCTGAGCTAACCTCGGGCTGTAACAAACCCTACTGCCAGACAAGAATTCTGCAAACCCGAGATTGTGTTTGATGCCAAATGATTTCATATTCTTGCTTTTTGCAATATCTATGGCAACTACAGTGTGGTTAAGGTTAAAGAAAGACTGTGGAAATGTCAAATGAAATAACTTTGACTCAAACGTGACTTGAGTCAGTTCCATCTGTGAATAAAAGCATGTTTTTGCATGTGACAAACATATGGGAAAAATATGATATGATGATATGTACTTCATGGATTGGCAGAAGTCCTAACTGCTCAGAAAGGACACCTAATTATGGTGGCCCATCTGAGATTTCCTCTTTGTCAGAAATCATGGAGAGCCTCATTATATTTTTACTGCTTTATGACATTAAAAGGGAGCCTCAGAGCAAGAGAAGTCATGCCAGAACTCCAACGACAAACCTTCTGTTGACACCTCTTCTGCTGGCCTCTGCTCAACTGCACGGGAGAATCACAGCCTGATAGAACAGCTTGCCGTATGTTTCACCCAGCAGACACGAGCAATCTGTACTTAAAATGAGCTTTAGGTATTCTGATTGGAAAACTATGGCTGACTTCATTTGCAGAAGTGGTTTTAATTAGGTGCTAAACTGAGGAAAGCTGCGGCTGTTGAGTTCTGCGCATGGCAGTAATTAACACAGTAAATACAGCCTTCAGTTCCTCTGGATAAACGTGTGTGATAAATGGCTGAAACTTAAAGATTTCGTTTCATGCATCATGTAAACTTTAAAATTCCACCTTTAAAATATTTTGAAAGCGAGGCTCATCTTTCATTGAGGATGTCAAAGAGTACAATTTGCAGCCTTCGGGAGTTTCACCACTCTCTCCCAAGTTTGTTGTGTTCCAGTGTTTACCACAAAACAAATGTCAACAGAAAGTTTGGAAATTACAAAGCAGTTTGATTCAAAGATCCATTAAACTTCACTCTGTCATTTTGCAGAATTGCTTTGCATCCTTCGTAAAAAATTTCCCATGTTCGACATTTTTGCGGCGATGCTACTTCTTTGTTCGTGCAGTTAAACAGCCTCAGTAAGAATTTCCTCATTGATTCAGCAGACGGGTCTCAGCGCCTCAGCCTGTAGTATCAGAGAGCTGGCTGACGTAGGCCTGTGTGGGTGGCCCGGCTGTTCTGTCATACAGGCCGACTTGTTCTGCAGAGGCGACGATGTCATCGCGGCTGTGTCTGCGTCCACACAGACACATCACACACACTCGGGGCTGTAGGTTCAGATGAGGGTGGGGGTGATTTATGAACACTTTCAATATGTTCCAGAGAAGTTTTCTGTCTCAGTTTTTTCACAGCGAAACGCATCGGTCCCACCACCATCAATGTAGTGCATTCAAGCTTGCGATGCTCATTATTCATCTTTCGCACTGTGTTCATGAGAAAGAGGAGCACCAAACCAGAACTTAACCTCGGGGCACTTTGGTCGAAACGCCGCAGACTTTAAATTGAGCAGAAGATTCTGTTATGCAAATATTTTGTGATGCCGAAGTGAAGCTTTAATGAGAAGCCTGCAGGGCTTTTCTTTGCCTGGCTGTGTGTCGTCTGTCTCCGAGGCTAAAAACAGAGTCTGCGAGGAACAGAGAAATGAAGACGACAGCAGATGTGGCCGAGCATCCCTGCAGGAGGGTTGGTTGCATAGAACATTACTGGATAGATTGGGCATGCTCGCTAAAATCAATATTTTCAAGCTGTCATTGGGAAAGCGGTTAATGTAGAATATTTGATTATGTTGTCATGAGTTGGTGAGGGGGAAGCTCCAGGAAAGGATTCCAGCAGCAGTTGAACTTTCAAACTTTCTGAGAGTCCTGAAATTGGAAGAGTCGGGCCTCGTGACGTTTTGTGAAACGAGTACAGTGTTTTAAAATGCAAACAACAAGCTTCCTGCCAGAGAAATGTTTTCCCACATTAGTGGGAGACTCACTGTAAAAGTGGAGGTGATGGTGTGGAGATAACAAGAGAGATTTCGAACGCAGTGAGCTTGGTGCATTTAACAGTTCATAAGTTTTCTATTATCCAGCCTGGTCTCCAGATCCCATGACCTGCAGGAGACGCACAACATATTGGTCAATGTTAAAGCAACCACAAATCAAATAAAATCTGAATCAAATCAAGAAAGAACGAGGAAAATCTAATGTTTTAGTTATTCTTTCAGCTTGCCCTTAGTTGAATTACAGGACTTTATTGGTGATCATGTTATTGTTTTCCATCCAATCAGATATCTCTGGCCCTCTCTCATCATGTTCCTATTTGCTTCTCTGGTTTATTTTCTGGGCTGTTGTAAATTTCCCTCCTGAGATGAATAAAGTTTTGTCTTATCTTAATTAAATTTTGAGTCATTTTGACAGAAGACTAAAAAAAAAATCTACTTCTTATCAAGTAATTTAGTCCTTGAAGAATATTTTCAGTTTCTTGATTCTAGTGCAGCGATCTGTCTTATTCTTTCTCTTTTCAAGGTGCAGACAATCATGTTTTTGAAGAAGTGACTTGATGATCTTTTGTAATGCAGCAGCCCTGTTCATTGCACTGAATGTGGTCTCCATTATTCAGTGACCAGTCTGACTCTTTTACTTCTACAGCAGGGCGGCAGTAACAGTGGGGAGAATCCAGTAAAGTGGAGCCAGTTTTGGTCGGAGGTTACGGTAAGGAGCTCTCCGAATTACTGTCCAGTTATAGCACTGCAAACCAGAATAACATGCTGCCCAAATACCCCAACACACACACACACACACACAGAAAACACATGGTTAGCATCCTGAATACCAGCTGTATACTTTCACGCAAGAACCAATGCAGATTTTTTACGCTCCCATTTTGGGGATAGGCAGCTGTGCCGTGGGCATCTTCACCACAGGGCGGTTGTTTGCGGAGACCAGTTTAGATCTGTTTGTCTCCCAGTCGTCCCTCTGGGCCCCTGAATGGAATATTCAGCCCCGTCCTATTAGTGCGCAACCACGCAAAACCTGGTAAGAGGTGCTCGATCCTGCCTCCCTTCAAAATAAAACTGAGAGGAGAACAAACCTAGGACATGAAAGTCTGATATCCCACTTTGAAATCATGGGTGGAGTCTCAGGCTTGAGGGCTTCATTTCAGTTTTGGGGGTAAATGAGAAGAATCTGTTTTAGCTATTTGTCCTCAACTCACAGACTTACTAACTGTAACTGAGAGCTGACTCTTAGAGAAGGAATCTCTACAGGATTATTTTAAGCTTAAACTCACCAGCAAATTTCCGTTGCCGGACTGTAAAACTCGCAATTATGCTGAGCTCTGTCCAGCGGAGCATTTAAGGGTACACACATTGGTCTCAGCAAGTCTACAGAGAGGACTTTATGTGAACATCTTAATTCACACATGTGCACATTTCTCTGAATTACAAAACATGCACAGGCCTCTGAGTCCTCCCACTGTTTTTTTTTATTTTTATAGATATAAATACACACCCAGTTTGTCTGCAGTAAACCAGCTTTTATTGGGACATAAAACTTTTTTCCATCAACACCATGCAACTGCTGCTGCTGCTGCACACAGGGGCATTTAGGAGGTTTATACTAAAATACCTCCACTCTGGCTCCAGAGGAATTTGTTCATCACAAAATTCACCAGAATCACAGTCTTCACATTGTTTTCCTGACTTGCTCCACTGTGCTTAAACTCTCCTGGACCTCTCGTCTCACTTTCCCTCCACAGATTACGTATTTAATCTCTGAGACGTGCGTCCTGAAGGAAAAGAGTGGAAAAAAGAAGCTTGGCTGAGAATCGAGGCATATCAAACAAACAGTGGCGCTGCTGTAGGCAAAACAAGGTGCGGCAATGGATTAAGATGTGCTATTAATAGATCCAGTTTTAGATCTGATTGCTCAAAGTGGATCACATGGGAACATGTCAAAGACATCTCCCATTAGAAAACTGTAAAGAGCTTGTTTTTTTCCAAGCAGTAAATCTGCTGCTGTAAGTCGTGGCCTGATGAGTGTTGACTGGGCTTGGATCTGGAAACAGTTGCAAGTATACACTGTAAAAAAAATGCCATTGGCTTGTTTTAAAAAATATTTCAACAACAGATTGAATTTTCATTCCCAAAATGTGAAAGGGGAACTCATGGTGAGCGGTACTAAGCCAGTGAAAACTGACGTACGATGTCGTCTGTGGCTCTGGAGAAGCTTTGTCAAGTAGTTGAAAATATACCCTGATGATGTCATTGTGACGTCATCTGGGTTATCTTTGGGCTTGGAGACTACAAATTACAAACAGAGGTCCGTTTGATTGAGAGCTGTCAATCAAACGGACCAAACAACCGGGCCGAGACCGCCTGAAAAGGTGGGTCCGGACCCGGTCATATGAGTTCATTTGAACTGAACCAAACAGTTTCCTCATGTAGTTTGGTTCGTTTGGGCCAAGGGAAATAATTATATATCATTGAATATCGGTTCTGTTTGTTTGTGTTGACTCTGGAGTAAACTTGAAGTCACATGGACTAACTGGTAACTCACTGACTGACCATCAGCAAAATGTTTCTACCCAGTGTAAAGCCTGGTATGCACAAAGCAGCTACTTAATGTCTTGTGATGACCAGTAGTCAGTGGTCATCATGAGCATGTGATGACCTACAGACCAGGAGATCACTGCAGAGATGAGTCTCAAACACGCTGCAAACGATCAATTATTCAGCAAAGTGGGTGTTTTTTCATTTTGCATTACAGATATTTTCAAACATTTAGCTGTCGTTCGTACATTAGAAGCTGGCTTTATTAAGGAGGTCAAAGGTCAACAACAACAACAACAACCCTCTGGTCTTACAGGCTGACAAACACACACACGACATGAGTGTTTTCAGCAGTCTGAAGAGCGGCTTGTCGTGGACGGTGTTGGAATAGTGTTGCCACCGAATCCTTCATCTGGCACCGTTAGTGAGGATCTGCAATATGAGTCACACAGTGGGTGAATCATGTTTTGCCATTTCGAAGCATTATCTAAGACCGGTACATGAAAATGAGATACTCCATACCTTCCTATTCTCCCTCTGCTTTCCCACTCTTTCCCTCACCCCTCATTTTCCTCTCCTTCACCTCCCCCTTGACCTCCTCCCATCTTCCTCACCATTCTCTGCTGCTGCTGCTTTTGGTGGGGGGGAATAGACGGCGGGCTCGGGAGATATTTGCGGTGCCAGACAGACATAATAAAAAATAAAACCAGAGGGGTGGAGAGGAAAATCTATTAAAGGGACTTATTCACATCTAATGTTGCAAATATTGCTTTTGGGATCCCTGAATAACATCGTTATAATCCAGGAACAAAACAGCAGCCAAAGACAAAGTTTAACAGGCAGGAAACAAGAGGAGACATTTTTACTGCTGAAGCTCATCCACAGTTTGAACGAGTCTGCTGTGTGAAATAAGGGATGCAAACAGTGGATTTATGCACTCATTATGTGTCTGATGGTATTTCTTTTTTTGCGTTGCCATTGAGGAAGAAAACACCTCCAGGTTAAAATTACACGTTTATTCTGGAATCATCATTTTAATACTTTTAAGTTCAAGTTTATTTGTACACTTCAACGAAAAAAACTAGAGTTAGTGTGAAATGAAGATAAAACTTCTTGAAATCTCAAATAAACGTAAAAGATCCAATAAATTAATAAAATAAAATGAACAAAGTAAAACATTATTATTAATGCTAACATTTGCTAATTATCACTACACACGAAATACAGCTGAGGCAGATGGGAATGTCTTTCAGGTATTTGCTCATCAACTAAAGTATTGGAAACATTTTGACCTGAATTGAAATGTATTCATGCTGAGGGGGGCATTTGTACAAAATTTCATGGCAATCCGTCCAATAGTTGTTGACACATTATACTCTAGACCATCTCTTATAAGCGTCAACAGACCTGAGAGTCAACATGTACATGCTGTTATCTTTTATCTATTTTATTCTCATTTATTCATGTGTTCTGTTGTCATTGAGATTTTCTGATTTAAAACAGCTGTCTCTGAATTTGCCAGACGTAAATGTGCGTTCAGCGACAGTGAAGTCCAGGCTTTATTGAGCGTATACGCGAGGAAATACAACGCGATTTTGACTCGTCAAAGCGAAATATAAATATCTTGTGTGTGACGTTGTGAGTGACGTTGCTTTACTAACTGCCGGCCAGTTTAAGTCACTTTCCTAGTCGCGTTCCTATTGGTGATGTGAATGCAACCAGAATAAAAGCCCTTGACGGTATGTAGTTCTCGGGGAGCTCCCCAATGGGTAGTTCCTCTCAGGGAACTGTTCGGTCCGAAATCACCTATTGTGTGTCGAGCTGTAACATACGGCTCCACACCCTGTGTCTTCATAGTGAGTTTTACCTTGAGTACAGTATAAGCTCTTTGTATTCTCCTGCCTGTATGAAGGCGGTGGCCACCGAGGTGACAGGATTTGAATTTGTCTCGCTCAGCAGCGTGTGTTAATCGCCTAGACGCCGCTCTAATGGTTTAACAATAATAACGGACCTGTTTAATAGAAATGAATTACCGTCATTATGCAGCGAGGGCCTGCCAATCCCAGCGACTCTGGGCACCAGCTCAGACAGAGGGGGGCAGGCTAAAAGCTGGAGCTCGCTTCTCACTTCTCGCCTCTGCAGTTAAGTGATAAGTGAGGCTGTCAGAAGACTGAAGACCTGCCTCCACAGACAGGCAGCTGTCAGGTAAAAAGAAAACATGTAACTTAGCGTGACCTTTTTGGAAGGAGAGGAGAGTAAAAAGAGTGAAGCGAGGAGAGAAGAGTGAGGTGTAAAGGTAAAGAGAAGGAAAGGAAGAAAGACGTCAATGGAGGATGAAGAAGAGCAGACAGAGGAGGTACAATGACTCTCTCTCCAAGAAACGGAAATGCCATTTTAATGACAACATGATGAGAGAATTTCCATTTGTACGCCCAGGTCAAGATGATACAACGGTTCACTGCACCCTTTGTAAGTCTTCCTCCATTGGCAGCGGGGGGGGAGAACAGCAGTGGGAGAACATCAACAGACGAAAAAGCATAAAGCCTCTCTGATTGCTCGTGATGGTGAGCGGTGGCCTTCCCAAGAAGAAGATGATTTAGCTGTGAAGGAGCTTGTCTTTGCACACCACACAATGTCACACAGTCGTAGTTACACCTGACACGGGCGGAGCTTACATGTGCTGGGACAAAATGTGACGCCACGGTGAGTAAACGTGTTAGCACCGGGGGTTAACTACTTTGGTAACACAGGACCTACGCCAGGTTGAATTTGTGTCCCTGTCCGTTGATGCGTGTGATTGGCTTCGGTAGTCCTGCCCAGGACTTGGTGGAGAGAGTGTTAGCATGAAGATCAACAGGCAACGACTGAAAGAAAGCCAAACATCCCTGTAGATCTACAAAAAACACATCATTCCCTCTTAAATAGAAACACTTTTTGCAGGTAAATCTGCTCTCTGACGGATGGTTAACAATGGCTGGAAACTCTCCAACTCTTTCCTCCAGCACGCAGTAAGCAGGCTCGCATGCATGTTTATGGCATGCCACCCAGCCAAAGAGGCATTGTTTTATTGTTGCTTTACACAATGTGAGTTGTTAAGCCTGAAAATGAACTCACATTGTATCAACAGCATCTGGTCTTGGTTCACTTCTAATGGGGAAGAATGTAGTCTCAATAGAAATGTGTAAAATGTGTCTGCAGAGGAGCTAGTTTCATCTTTTCAGAAGTGTCTTTTTTAGAATTAGACACATACGTTAGAGCACATCTTATCATGTCTAAATACCATATTTTGGTGTCAGTTTGTTGATGTTTCACTTTGTAATAATACTCTTCACATCCACCTACCCACTTCCTCCCACTGCACCGAGCCAAAAGCACTTTGGGCCCGCTGATGTCTGAAAAACAAGAGGATCAACTTTCACCATACATTTGTCGTTTGAGTAAAAGTGAGATGATCCGAGCTGTAATGCAGTCATCGCCGTGTTCACACTCCCACAACGTCTCAAAATACTTTCTCGAGCCAAAAGCGGACAGAAAAACAGACTGTAAGCGACGGAGTCAGTCCCATCACTCTCTCTGCTGTGAGTCTGAGACTTGTCTGATCTGATGAAGTTATATATGTGAACGAGATCCTATGCAGCCGAGCCTCTTTAGGCAGCAGGGCTGAGTGATTTTATTTTTGTCATCTCTCAGGTATGTATCTAGGTTGTCGGAACAGGTTTGTGCTCTAGCGCTTGGCAGCTCGGCTCTCTCTGCTCAGCTGCGGGAGATTAATGAGCTGTCAGTGGCGAGGGAGGCATTAAAAGGCAGCCTTCCCCTGGTCAGAAAAGATAATTACTGTTGATCACTGGTGCTGTAAGAGTAATAACTGTCTACCTGTCTCTCTGCTCATCCGTCTCTGCCTTCCTGACTGTGTGTGCTTGCCAACGTTTCTCCCTACCTGTGTCTCCGTAGCTGTCTACCTGTCTGGATGTATGTGGGGATGTAACTGGATCGGCCCTATTAAAATCCATTATTCAGATTACCCATCATTTATGATTATGCATAACACAACTTCACTGATAGTTTTCACTGAGCTTAAACACAGGAGACACAAGTACTTACACTATTTATATACAGAGATAGATAGAAATGTGGCACACTGTGCCACGTGACAAACAATGCAAATTAAATCAAGATTGAAATGTAATTAAAGGGAATTAATGAATGAATGAATAATTAAAAAAAGAGGTTCAGACTCAGACTTTTGGGTGCAGACAGAAAAGCAAATTCAGGCTCAGACAGACAGTTGGGTTCAGGCTCTGGCCTAGGCAGAAAGACAGGTTCAGGTTTAGGCTTAGTGTATATATGAACAGGCTTAGGCTCAGATCAGGCCGCCCTCCCCAACACGGCTAACTTATGTAAGTTAAATTATGTATATAAGTTAAGTTACGTTAGTAGGTCGCGTGATGTAACTAACGTACTTATTTTAACCCTAAACCCAGCCAAGTAGTTTTGGTGCCTAAATGTAAACCAAACTGCGACTGTTTCACGACGTTGACCACATGTTTATTATTGTTGACGACGGAGGTCCGGGACGCCTGTCGCTGGTACTGGTCATATTGTCGTTTTGGGAGTCACTGGCAAACGTCCTATTCTGTCGTTTAGGTGTGAGGTCGCGTTGGCTCGGATGTGCAAACAGTCTCAGTCTTGGGTTTAGACAGAGAGACAGGTTGAGGCCCAGATTCAAGGAGAGTAGCAGGTTGAGGCTCAAGCTCAGAGACAGATTCGAGCTTTGGCTCTGGCAGCGACAGCTTCAGACTTATTCTAAGACAGAGAGGCAGGCTCAGGAACAGAACAGGTGAACAGGTGGCCACAGGCAGCTACATCACATCAGGCAAACAAACCCAAAGGACCAAGACAGGAAAGCAGAGGATCTGAGGATCTGAGACGCAGTTGGATGTTGGCAAAAAGGTAGCCGGACCGGTAACAGTTACAGGAAATGACACTACAACAGTAACTCAACGTACGCGATGCCCACCAAAGCTAACGGTGACGTGCTCGGCATGTTTAATAATGACAGGAAATGTGACTGGAAAAACAGTGACACTCCCCTTTCAATTCACAACACGTCAACAAGTATATCTCCAGTCTTAGAAAGCCTTCCAGTATTTTGCAACTGAGTTATATAATAAGGATGTCTACGGAGCACTGTTACTCTGCCATTTATCAAAGCTGAGTTTGCACAAAAACTACAGAGAGTCTGTCTGTCTTCTCTGCTGAAAGTTTAAACCTCCAGGAAGCTTTCAGTCGCTGAGACTTTGTTCACAATCTCAAAGCTTCTCAGGAGAAAAACACACTCCCACGGTGTTCTGCAACTCCGGTGCTGCACATTATCTGATGTAGCATAAGAGCGGGATTCATTACTGATCCGCACTGTAAACTACACTGTGACGACACCGGCTGCTTACTGAAAGTGTCAAGTCATCTGTCTATAAAACTGGCCCACATCGAAAGTGTTCAGGCCTTTGTTTAAGGCCAATGAAATAAGGCTTCACTTCCTTTTAAAAAGATCCAGTTTTTCTGCAGTCTTTTCATGTCTTTCCTCTCAGGTAATGCCAGCGTGTTTCCCCTTCTGCACAAGAGGAAAAGCTTATGAGGGAGCTTTTCTGAACAACTGATATGTCAGGCCTGCGCGTCAAGATGTGACGTGACAAAAACTGTTTGAAAACACGAGTTCAAAGTCAGTGTTTTTGTCTCGAGTCTCTCTGTACGTAATGCAAACATCTTTTTTTCTTCATCTCTGCATCTTTCTTTCACGCGTGTGCGTCTTCTCCTGTGTTTGCGTCAGTATTTCCTTCCATTCTGGCCCGTCACATACAGTAACTTAATGTTCAGCTCTTCTACATTATGAAACTGGTTTTGGGCAATTTAAAGAGCTGCTACTTTCCATACATTAGCCCATGTGACTCAGAGCATATGACCGCTCTTCATGTGGCTTCTTCAGAGCCGGCCTTTGGTGCAATTACCTCAAGAGTGACATACCTTTCATGTGGCGTTGATTTATTTCATCTTTCTATTGGACTATTATCAGTTTGGATGTTCTTGAAAACTGTGTGCTCTGTGGAGGTCATGAGCGCTGAATGGATCACACGTCTGTATGAGCTGCTGTACACTTGAACACTTGAAACTGATAAAAGTGTGTAAGGGAATTTATGACAGCATGACACATCAGTCCGGGTATCGGCACACTTTTTGAGTAAAAATCCAATGACTTTTAAGACTTTTGTATGGCAGAAAGAGTCATAGGAAAGACCCTTACCTTAAGGCTTTCCTGTTTATTAATTTAGCTAAAATGAGTGTAATTTCAAGGTATTTATAATCTGAATTTAACTCCCAACACAGGTTTTTTTTTAAGTGGTCCAGTGGTGAAAAGCAGCCAAATAACATTAAGAAAGCATTACCTGCTGGGAGCTTGACTAAAGGCTGTCCGAGACAAAAGTTACTTGTATTTATTTACCTCAAACTCGCTCCGCAAAATCTGCATTTTACGTTGCGCTCTTTTCCCTTCGCCGCCTCCTCCTCCTCCTCCTCCCCCTCTGAGGCTGCACACTGCAGAAGTGCCATCTCTGTAGTCAAAGCTCCTTTAATGTTTTGCCTACATTTTCAAAACACGAGAGCGGCACCGACGGATGATGTGAGCAGATGACATTTCTCAGCTTGCATCTGTTTTTACATTGTAGTACTATGATCCACCACGCACCCTTTGACCTGCCTTATTGATATTGTTTTCTCTAACACAGATTGCCACAAAGACTTTATTAGACCCACTGCAAAAAAAATGAACAAGATTCAAGATTTACAGTAATTATGATAATAAATGTGACATTTATCATGCAGTTAAAGCAACTTTTACTCATCCCCAGAGGCAGACAGATTAGCATGTACATATTATTTGCCTTTTATTTGACCTGAGACGGAGCCATGGTCATAAATATGCATATAGCTGCCGTGGACCTGGACAGGTTTCAGGCTTTGAAACATTCAAGTGTTTACAATTTTTAAGTTTTCATGAATAATTTAACAATTTAGGATGATTATCACTCTACAGTATAATAATGAGCAAAGCGTTCTGTATTCCGTACACATCTTCTTCACATTCATTCAGTTTTACACATTCACATTCATATTTTCCGCACAGTTTTCCCAATATGCTTCCTGCCACCTAAAATGAATTGCAGCAGACCTCCTCTGTGGCTGTGACAAAGTGAGGAGCGTTCATGTTTACATTGACGCAACCCATCAAAGTTTCCCGTCAGGATCTTAAGTGGACAACAGTTGCCAAACATCACGTCAAGTCAAAATGAGAAAAACAGAAATCTTCTATACGTTCCAATATAAGATCCAGGGACACTCTCATTTTTTCATTTCGCTCTCTCCATGACCTCACGGTATTTCTTTTGAACAGCAGGTCATCAGTTCAACACATGCCTCTGAAATTGGCTGCCGGCACCATCCTGCATTATTAACTTTGTGGTTGGTAGCAATATGCCAGGAGCGGCCATGGCTGTCTGGGAGATCCTCAGCTGCTGGAGTCATACACAAACATTAGTTCCTCTAATTAAGGGCGGCAACGAAAGTGCAGAGTAATTAGTCACTGCGAGGGTCTGGGAGAAGCGCACAAGCAGCTACACCTCCAGGCCTCCAGACTGGGAAGATCTGAAGCTGCAGAGCTCCAGGAAGGCACAGTTCCTCTAGAGCAATATTTGCTCCATATCGCTTGTCTTCCATAAATGCCAATATATGCTTTATGAATTAAACATTTTCCCTTCCCCTACTTCTTTGTTTTGGCAATTAAATTTGTTCGAGTCATGAAGATGAACTCTAATTACCAACACACAGTACAGAATCAAAGAGTGTCACGTTCATGAGATCGTTTGCCTGCCGACAACAAATACGAACAGTGGTTCGATTGATTTCTGATGACCTGAAGGCTCTTGAGCAACTTTGCATCTTTGAAGTTGATAATAGCTCACCGGTGGAACCAGATATCTGAAGAGCCTCTGCTGCTCTGCTGCTGCTGCTGCTGCCAACCCACATGCATGTGCAAGCAAACAAATTTGGCTTCTTGAAATACTCCCAGAGAAATTAGTTGTCGCAGTGGTTTGCAGCCAAGAGACGTGAGTATGTGTGGCTTACAGGGTGTTGTCTGGGTGTGTTTATTAGTGGTAACAACGTGCAGTTTCACTGTCTCCCTGTAGTGTTATATTGTTTCACGTTTAAAAAAAGAAACAGTCGCTGCCGAAGGTCTTGGCGTCCCATCGCTTTTAAGAGCAGCAGGTACGGACTTGCAAAATATGTAATTACCAATGTCAACTCTCTTAAAAGCAAGCATTTTATTTAAGTGTTTTCTGTCTAATGTGGGTCTGATAAGTGCTCAAAGTGGGTGTAAAGGGGTTTGGGGACACCAGGATTTACAGATGCAATTAAAAGTCTGATCCGTGATGGGATTCGCTCACCTGAAAGGCCCTAATACACCTAACTGTCAGCCAGCACCCTTCTCCCTCTTTCATTTGCACAGTGGCATTCCAACATGTTTAATAAAACAAGGTGCAGTTAAATGTCATCCACTGTCCTGGAAATTACAAACAGCTTCATCCCAAAATAAGATATCCACCCACTCATAAAAACATGTGACACTCCTGGATTTTTTAAATCAGAGCAGAGCTGATTCACTAACTTTCTAAAACTTTTTACCTCGAATTCAGGTATATTTACACTGTATAACACTTTTAACACAAACCGATCTTATACCAAGATGCTTTACATAAAAGAATATTTGCATAGAAATACATCATACCTGCTCTAAATGTGCTCTGTGTGTGAGTTATTTGTAATAATGGACTCTCTCTCTCTCTCTCTCTCTATATATATATATATATATATATATCAAAATTGTATTTAGAGCATATATGGATACGAAAGGACACACACAGTGTTTTTAGGTTTGTTTTCAGAAACAAATCTTCACTGGGCACCTTTCACCAACTCACTTACTAGCCGTTTACCAGAGCTTTCAACCTCATCTCATGGTCTTCCTTAGCAGATGGAGTTGGCTCAGTTGTCATGGAGATAGCTTGGTTTTCATCAGGTTGCGCGAGTATGGGATAACAGGTGGTCATATGTGAAAGCATGTACAACAAATACGAACAGTAGCTGCGGTCAGACGTGAGGGTTTAGCTTTAAATTAGTCAATTAGTCACTGAATACTTTCAAGGCTTTCAAAACCAGAATGTTTTTACCTGATGGAGAAGCTCAGCAAAGATCAGAGATCAGTCAGTGCTTATTTTAGAAATTCCAAACTAAAGTCAGCATAACTAAACCAGCCAGTGGACAGAGAGTCGGGAAAACACAGCTTTCTCCATGTGCAGAAAACCCATCAGAGGTTACCGAGCTTCACTGCTCTGTTAATTATTTCTCAGCGCTGGTATTTCACACCTGCCGGGGAACGTCGGCGCGGACCCGGCAGCCAGCAGCTGAGCCGGGGCATGATTGATATCTGTGGTTATTTCACTCTGTCCCTTCGCCCGAAGGCGTGGCTGCACAATGAGCTTCGTCTTCTTCTTCTGCTGTCTCCCACGCGTGTTGCAGCAATTCTTCTCTGCTGATCATGCTGGCGCACCTTGAATGCTGGGAGGGAGGGGGCGGATGGGTGGATTGATGTGTGTTTGAGTGCGAGTGTGTGCTTGCATGATTCAGAGCCACGCTGCATGCACACACACACACACACACACACACACACAAGCTGCAGGTGACCCAGCTGACACATACTCAGTGGTACTGATTTCACCTCTTAAGTCCACTTCAGTCATGAATAGGAGGTGCAGGTGAAGAAGAGGAGGCTGGTTAAACAACGATTATTAATCTACTAGAGATTTAGCCAAAATGTGGCCCGACACACTGGCTCCAACCCAATATGTGGCTCAGAGCCAACATTAGGATCATGTTCTTAATGTTTTGTCTCGTATGAAGCTGACTAGCGGCAGCCCTGTGGGGAAAAACTATATTTAAAAATGGATTTACTTAGTAAGGAAACAGAAACTGTGATAAAAACTTGTTGACGGATTCTCCGGTCTGAATACTGACGATGGAAGAGCTCTTGTGATATCTTCGTCAGCCGTGTCTCTCGAACAATAACGCCCTGTATGGCAAGTATTGTCATGAAATATTGGGAGAGAATTGGGAGAAACCAAGCAGACAATCTAATCCAAAGGAGCAATGCCAAATCTGATAACCAAAACCAGGTCGTAAAATCCAAGAGTGCGAAAGCAGTACAGAACAAAGGGAGCAACGTGGCAAAGAAAATAGTCTCGTATGAGTTAAGACAGAAAGAAATTGTGTGCAGAGGAGAAAGTGTATATGCATGCATATATTGTGCAGCGAAACCTATGAAAACAACGGCACAATTTATTTTTCATGCACACATTTAAAGGTCTCCTGCTCTAAATATAGAGTATGCATGTGACATCCCTGTATGTGGAAGTCATTCCTCACTTACTGTCAGTGACAAAAGCAGAGGCTCAGTAGATACGCATATACATCTACACAACACGAAAGCCTTAAGAGACTGCCAAAGGATAAAGAGATGAGAAGCAATGTGAAGCAATGCTTTGGTGCTGTGTAACATTCGCTAACCAAGCACAACGTTTTCTGAATGAAACACAATAAAATCAAAAATATGTTCACAGACAAACTGAATGTCCTCTGAAGTTCTTGTGATTTTGACAAATTAAAACGGATTATATATTGTAAAAATGGTCTTTAAAAAAACTGAACTAGGCATGTTGAGCTACACGTACGCATCTGCTCACGTCAGGTCTGGCACACGGTACAGATCAGAACTATCCCAGCGGCCTTTGGTATTCAAGACATTTGTTTTCCTCGCAGTGAAACAGTTTTAGTGGGTTCGTTTGATATCAGATCAGAAAAGTGACATCACTACATAACCTCCGCTGTGTGTTGTGGCCTCGCAATATAAATGTTCCTCTGCTGCAGCCCCTCCCCGCCTCTGTGATCTTCACTCCGCTAACCTGCACAGTAACCCACAACACGCTGATCTATATTGTGAAGCGCTCGGGGCAGACACATCCTGAGCAGGTTAGACGAGCGCTATCGTGACCACAAGAGGCAACTCTCTACTGCCAAGGCGCTTTTGATGAATGTTCGTTAGCACTGAAACAGTAGAGGCTGGTTGTGCTGAGCACATACCAGAGCTCTGACTCCGTACAACATATACAACATTTACTCATCTGCATAACCATTTTTTACTAGCAATGATACAAGATATGAATCTCTATAAACAAATGTCAAACCGCACCTTAGTTAGTGCGCTTTAAAAGGTGTTGGTAGGTGAAACTTTGGAGAAAATCAAGCTAGCTGCGGCCCCTGGGTCTTTCTATGCTAAGCTAGAGTCCTCTTGTCGCCACAACCAAGAAAGAATAAACAGCAGCTGCAATGCACAGCAGTTTCCCAAGATTCCCGTGACAACATTAATAAATGTTAATAAATAGACAACTTAACTGGGAGCCTGAAAGGACCAAAATCAGCAAACAACAAACATGTTCTGGGTGTTCCACACACTTGAGGGCGCTGGTTTGAGGATTAATGAGTATTAATGCTCATAAAATGTATGTTTTACAAAAAGCTCCTGCACAGCAGTCTTTAGTGCTGTCCACAAGGACCAAGCAACTTTAGTCTACATACTGGCATCTTGGGATATGCTTCATTTGTTAGTTAGTACGGAAACGATTAAACCTTTAAGTTTTCTAATTGCAGCTTCTCAGACGTGAGGATTTTCAGCATTTACCCTCCAGGTCATTGGTTTTGTATTATTTGGACTTAAGTTTTTGGACAAAACTATTTGACAAAGTCACCTGGGGCATTTTAAAACTACAAGATAAAAAAAAAGGGACGAATCGGCAATAAAATGAGTCGCAGGCTTCTCAAAGTCGTGTTAGAGTTAGCGCGTGTAGTTTGGAACTGGGACGCAGCTCAGGTGTGAAGGCGCATTAAGTGGATAAATATGAAGCTGGATGTTCTGAAAAGGAGCGTGCATGCTCAGCACCCTCTGCCTGGATGAATGATGGCTGAATAAAAGGTAGACAGGTTGAAGATGGAGTGCAGCTTCAGTGTCAGACCGGGGTCTATCTTTGAACAGCAGTGGTCGATCGCTTCAGTAAATCCACCAGGATTGAAACATAATACTTGTGGGGTTTAAGGGGGGATGGACTGACTGACATTAACACCCCTTCCTCAAAGATCCTTTTTGTCTTAAGCGTTCAGTGGTGGACAGAGCAGAGCTAACAGGCTGCTCCTAGTGCTTAGCCAAGCAGTTGTGAAAACACACGGACTCCGGCGCCAGGGATCTCGCTGCGCTTTCTTGACCAAAACCGAGAAGCTCTGGCTGAGACAGAGGGGCTCGGAGGGGGCAGCGGGGAGGCGAGAGATGAAGATGAGGGGGTGGAAATTGAGGAAGATTATTGTTCACGGCTTTAATCGGGTTTCTGAGGCAAGGCTCAGCGCATTTAAAGGGGGAGGTCTGGAGTCAAGTAATACTCAGTCCGTCTGGAGTGTGGAACTCCTGTCAAAACAAGCTATCGTGAGAATGCAAGGCCAGGCACAGGGGAGGGAAAAAGGCAACCCACAAGACCAGCAGAGGTAGTTAATATGAAATAACAGCTCTCTGAAGACTGAATTTAAGATGGTCAGTTAGAACCAGATTACAAAATGAGGAGTAATACTCTAAAATGGCCCTATTTAAATGCATGAACCCAGCATGGTCATGTGGAAAAGTACATCATCTGCAAGTAAATATATAATAGGTGCAAAATAATGTGTTAGTGGGTGATTTTAGCTTGCAGCATCAAAACAGGGAACATAAACACACAGTGCCATTTAAAAGTATTGGGATTCGCTGCAGATAATCCTCAAATACGCAGCACAACCCTCCAGACCTAACACCACCTTGTTCATTAGGCGCTGGAAGGCGGCTGAAGCCACAAACAAAGCACGTAGTCTGACACATCATTGTAACACATCATCTATGGAGCAACACACTTACTGGAATGTAGGTAGTCCAGCAACATAAAGCAAATCTATTAACCCCAAAGTACCAGAGCCAGCCAAAATCTCAAGGCTGAAAAGGGAGGCCAAACACAGATATATCAGTCTACATGTCATTTATTTAACTCAGACTAATAAACACACCCACCAACTGATGGGGTGTGTGAGCAGGAGAGACATCAGTCGTGTAAGAAGTGTGTGCATGAGTGAAAATATGGTGTAATGCATGTTGGCTTGTGCAGCAAACCAAACAAAGGAAGGAAGGCCGAGGTGGATTCTTTATGCCCGTCTTGAAGCCCGGCCCAGATGGGCAGGTACGAGCAGACATCCCGCCCAGCTCCACCTACCAGCCAACTCCCAGTATCTGCAAAACAAGCAGCAGAGCAAGACAAACAGGCAGGCAGAGTGGGAGGGGTCGTCACAGTATTTAGGAGATGCATCTTTGGCAGCATTTACAGCCTTGAGTCTGTGTGGACATGTCTCTTATCGCCATGTGGACACATGTGGACACTGCATTTTTTTCTAATTCTTCTTCACAAAACTGCTGAAGCTTTACATTGTTAATGTCCTCGACTTGATATATTCTTTTTTTTACAGTACAGTGTAAGAATATTATGTTCTTAACATCTCAATCTTCATTATGTTTTTTTGCTGGATATCTCAAAAATATGACGGATTTCAATGAAGTTTGGTGGAAAATACGTATTATATTACCGAAAGATTTTCACTATTTTCTCATGAACTAATGCACTCACGAGAAAAGTAAAAACATGCTCATGTATCCCACGATCCTCTAAGATCACTGTGTGTATTTTGCAGATCCACATCCAGATGCTGACTAAGAAAAACTTCTCGAAACACTCTGCATTATTAAAAAAAGCAAGATTAGAGGATCGCACTGCCTTGGTGGAGGTACGCTATGAGGTGGTTTCACAGGTGTATTATGTGTGTGTGAGATGTTCGTGCACAGGCTGCTTTTAGTGTTGCCATCTGTTTATATTAAATATTAATTTATAGAATGAAACAAGCCAAACCAACAGAGAGAAACAGGAGGCTTTTATATCAGAATTTGATATGTATCTTAAGCACTCTGCAGCTAGTGTTGTTCATGCTGAAGTGCTCTCAAAGCTCTTTCTATTACTGTGGGTTATTTGCGGTCTTCTATTTTGGATGAAACCTATTTAAGAGTGATGTGTGTGTTTATGCAGCCCTTTCACCCCCCACAGAAACACTCAGGTTACTATGCTGCAGTAATTACGCTCCCTGCTTTTAGCTGTCATAACACTGAATGTTTGGGCTCATGAAAACAGTCTAGGTTGTCACACCGAACAAAACCACTAACCAGACATAGTAACCAGTGTTTAACTGCAGCGGCCGGCTGAGCTGCAATATAGCATCGCTGACAGCGGGAGAGAGCATGAAAGTGGGCAACTGTCCACTCACGTCAGACAATAAAAGGCGAAGAAGGGGAGGAAGATATAGATATATACTTTGAACTCGCTCTCAAAGAATGCTTTTGAACGTTGTTTATCACTTTTTAGATTTCGAGGGGGCGGACAAAGGCAGAGAGACAGAAAGGCAGTCAGACTAAAGAGCAGATAAAGCAGAGGCAGACACCCAAACTCAAGAAGACAGATCCAGAGACAGAAAGAAAGAGGAGAGAGCTACCGGGAGCAAGCTGAGAAACACCAGTCCTGATCCGCGTGAGCTCCGGTCCAGCTGGATCCTTATCCAGACTATCAAGCCAGGTCCGCTGAGGTGTTATTACTTTGTCGGGGAAGACGGGCTGTTTTTCAGATGATGGATGATCCTCGGGACATGTTGGTTCTGACCCAGCTTTGAATCAGTCATCGCGTACCTGTGGACAGATAAACCTTCCAAACCCACAGAAATGTAAATGCAGTGACTTTCTTTATTAAAAAAACACAAATCAATTCAATCAATCAGTCTGATTCTTGGGTACAATTTTGACTTCCTTCACCAAAATTGATCAATGTGTAGATTTCCCTGGCACACTACCTCTTGTGGCTGTGTGAATACTAACTGTTGTCTTTTAGAAACAAAGGTGGAAGTGGTATGATGTTGTTCTCACACCGCACAACTTCATATGGAGGACGTCGAGGTGGAAGGACGGGTCCTTGACCCAAGAGAACGTCTCCTAGCAACAAGGAAAATTTGTGAAACAAAACTAAAAATAAAATAAAATTGTGTTTTATTATTATGTGTCCTCTGGGTTCAAGTAAGGCTAAATCTAGTTTAGTTTATATGCAGATTTCCAATTAAAAGGGGGGCAACTAGCACCAGTCCCTCACTTACTCATCAGTTTTACACCGTTTTTGTACAGATTAAACAAAAGAAACGTGTTAATTAGTCAGTTTTAGAGGTGCTTGTAGTCAGATGTTGTTGCCCTCCTAAGCTAAGCTAACCAGCTGCTGGCTCCAGCTTCATGTGGGACTGAAAGACATAAGAGTGGTTCTCATCTAACTGCGAGAGTTTTTCCCAAAATGTCAAACTATTCCTTTAAAAACAGCTCAATACAGCACACGTTTCTACAGAATCCCACAGCGTCTCTCACGTTGCTGTGGTGCATTTCTAAACTTTCAGTTAAGTTTATGTCAGCCAGCTTTGAGTCATCTCAACTCACCGGAGCAGCCAGAGAGAATTAACATGCAGAGGTGAAACTGCAGCTGTTTGTGTCACTACGATGATACAGTGATCAAATAAATATTATTAATAACAGAGAAACTAAGTTTTAAGACTGCAGTCGATTCGAAACGCTTATCGTCTTTATTGTCATTCTTTCAAAGTCATTAATGCCCAATATCCACCCTGTTAAAGGGCCATCCTCTGCTGTTTCCAAGGTAACCACCAACTGCCATCCCAGTGAATCTCATCCACGATGCAACAAAAACATCATGTTTTTATTTCCAATTAAGGTTCCCCGCCATCGTTAATCACACCATTACCCTCGGGACTGCTGAGAGTCTGAGAAATTGATTTTGAGTATTATCATCATGATAGCTTTAATGAGACAGTTTTTATAATCAACTAATGAAGCTCACTTGTTTGTTGAGCTGAAATTAGCTCTCTAATGCTTTGTTTTGCGTGCTGCTTTCACACTATCGTTTAAACAACCATTCCAATAATGCACTTATGTGCCTGAACATAGTCTGATCACACAGCGGAGGAACGTTTTCACGCTCGCGATGTTTGCACTTGATCCACAAGTTGGTTGTTATCAAGTTATCTGTGACGTGATCGCACGCACAAACTGTATTTGTGCCTTTTGAGCAGAGACTTGCACACTGAGTGGGTGTTTTTACGAAGGTAGCGGCTTATCCCTGGGGGCAGAAAGACAGGTATTCAACACAAAAAGAATCTAAAGACTGTTACACATCCGGTCCGAGTGCTGAGCTGTTATCCACCTCTGCTTAACACTACATATCTTGGATTCTTCACTCAGCTGCACCTGAGGTCTCTGCTGAAACCTGTAGACAAGTGAGCAGGAATGAGGAGGATTCTTTAAGGCGAGGCTTTGTTTAACAGACACCTGTGTAGGAAGCTCGTATGTATATTTACATCCACCCGATACTCTGCTCCAAGAGAGTTCTTACTTTGAAGAAAAGTTAGATTTCACAAAGTAAACAAGGGATTCGTGGATAGGTTTGGTTTCCAATAGCTGGTGAAATGTAACAGTGAGGACGCACTGAACGCAATGAGTTCAACTTCTAATCAACCGATGTCCCAACATACAAAACTATGGGACTTTAAACACCAAAATCATACATTATATATGTGCATGTCGGAATGGCAACACCATTGTTTCAGTCAATTCCTGTAAACAATCCGAGATGTTTTCCAGAGGTCCAAACCCCGGAGGGCTTTCACAGAATCAGTGTGTGTCGACGTGTAAAAGTCCGAGCCGACAGCAAACTGTCCGTGCACATCACAACTGTAGCCACGCTGCTTTTCATCTCCCACATGCATAATGTAAAGCAGTGATTTCCATCAGGCTTTGAAGGTTGTACATAAAAGGTTGTGTGTTACATAAGTGCAGCTCTAAAACTGGTTTACGGGGGGAATTCGTCCTCTTATTGCTCCCTGCTGCTATAATCATTACAGTGTACGATCATTATTGGGACACGGCAGGTGAATCATCGCGTGTGGTCCCTGCTGGCCTAATTTACTCGTCTCACCTGAGTGTCCTTATTGCCATGAAAACAGGAAAATCTACTTGTTAGGACTTTACAAAGCTTCCTATGGGGTTCTGCACCTGTAATAAAGCCAGCGTAAAGTACTAAATGTCTCCCTTTGAGTTCACGGTTAAACAAATTAATCCAAACATACAGTTTATATCTCATTCTTTCTTTAAGTTCTATTGGTGTTGTGCACAATGTGATTCCTCCACATTAATAAACTATTTACAGAAAGGATGCAGCCATAAACAGGTAATGTTTTATGTATCTAGCCCACCGTAGGATACATGTTCTGCTATTCTCTATAAACAACTAACAACAGACAACACTAATTCAAGCATTATGCAGCTCACAGAAGCGTTCACACTTGCTGCTGTAAACTGCTTGTGTCTGTACTCACAGAGAAACCGTATTGAGGAACTGAAGTAAAGGACTTTACAGAACCTCCCACTGTGTTTGATTGACGGGTGAATAAAGCGCAGCAACACCACGGAGATTAGCGCTTAGCAACGAAGATGGAGACAAAACAAAACAAGACTGAAACACTGTGCGACAATGAAGTCCGAGTGGTTGCAGCATTATTAATACATTAATAACATTACACATGCATGTGTTCACCTAAGGGGCCTGTAGATGTTTATTCATATATTGTATCATGTGTTAAAGAGGCTTTTTGGAGATATTTTATTCGTTCTTACTCCGCCGATGACATATTTCTCTTTTTGGGGGTTTGAATAAAAGTCGATTCTGATCAGAATAATACTGGTTGTCCAGCATTGCACACATTTTCTCACAAGGTAGCCCATAAAGCGGAGAATGTGCCTAATCCCGTGCAGAGTT
Organism: Enoplosus armatus; assembly: GCF_043641665.1. Classification (NCBI taxonomy): domain Eukaryota; kingdom Metazoa; phylum Chordata; class Actinopteri; order Centrarchiformes; family Enoplosidae; genus Enoplosus; species Enoplosus armatus. The sequence goes on from NC_092194.1 coordinate 20,055,704, forward strand.
ATGACACATGGTCAGTGGCTTAAGTGATCTGCGGTCATCTTAAGATGTGAGTGGAATGCTATTCCCAAAGGGGAGAGGGAAGGTAAATAAAGGAGACAATGCCGAGCAGATATGGGAAAATATTGACACGGCTGACCTCAGCGCTTAACTGTTTACGGGCGGTAACATCTCACAGCTGTTTATCTCACAGCTAGCGGCGCCGTTTTCAACAACGTGAGCTCTATTTCAGATCAAAATCATCTGTTCGTGCTTTTGGGGGGAAAGTCATTATCTGATATTCATCATTCAGTCACTTAAATAGAGACTCACTTGTAATGCTCATTTTCTTGAAAGTTTCTATAATATGGGTTTGTTTGTTATGTTGGGAGAAATAAGTTCTGAGGATTCTCCAGGCAGATTAGACAGATTGACTGTGTTACCAAAACTTTATAGTTGATTGCGATCACTTCTCTAAAAGTCCACTCTGGAGTTTTTGACCACGACTGGCACTGAAAAACAGTTTTCTGACCATTGTTGTTGTTGTTGTTTGTATCATGTGTCCTGTTGATGCACACGTTCATCACAAGCATGTTGGTGACAGGATAGTATCATGTTAAAAATTGCAAGTATTGATGTCAAATTAGAAAAGTTATTTTCATCAAAACTCATCACAAGTAGAAGTGAAGAGTCTGGAAGACGACAGGGTTCTGGCTTGTATTTTTCTGGCTAGTAAAGAGCAGTTTTCCTCACTCTCCATGTCTGCACAGGCAATCCCAGCAAATCAGAACGTATAGAAATGACAAATAAACAGCACTTCCAGGCCGCTTCTCCTCAGATGGACTCTGCTGGTCTGTTAATCGATATCATTCTCACTTTTTCTCTCTCACCAAAACCGGCTGTAGACAAACTGATGAATGTAAGAGGTATCTTCACTTCCAGTGCGCTCCATTCCTGTATGTGACAAACAACCGCTGTTATGTATTACACGTGCTTCTCTCCTGACCTCAGAGTCCACATGATTACTGAGCTCCTGTGCTGATCAATACAGATCAATACTCAATAACTCCTCTGCTTGTTTTGGCTTGTTTGGCTCAATGAGTTTGATCATTTCTCAGATCTCTTGTAGGCTGCCTTGTGTCTAGTTTTAGATATGACAAAAATGTAGCGTTTACATTGCGTTTTGAATGCAAATCAAACTGATCAATTCTTCGTCTCTCTGTTCGTCCATTTATTCACTGGCTAGCCGACTGCACCTCCTGAGTTTTGTCATCGTCTGAATGAAGTCAAATGACAAACAGTCTTGTTTTGTCTCCAAACTCCTCCAGAGCTTCATCCTATGCGTGCTGCAGATGTGACTTCACAAAGATTGTAAAGAACCGTCGGAGGAAATGTGGGGGTTTGAACACAAAGTCAGCTGCACTGCCATTTTAAAAGAGACGTCTCTAATTGACAACTTGCTCCTCCTCACCGTTTCAGACGGTGTCTTGTTGGAGGGTTCTTCTCCGTTACGCCTGTTTTCTCTGCTGGCCTGGGACTGATAACAACCCCCCCCCACATAAACATACACACACACTTGGTTTCCCATGCCTGCTGCACAGCATGACACACAAGCACCAAATCACCCACATGCAATCCTGCATCCATCATGTTTAGCAAAAAGCACGAGCACACACACATACATGCTCACACACACACTTTCTATTTCTGTCTATCTCTACTATCTCTGTACACACACACACACACACACACACACACACACACTCACTCACTTGCAGGGAGGGAGGAGTCAGCTCTAAAAGACTTGTAATTTGTGTTTTGCCAACAAAGGCTGGCTAATCCTGCAGAGGGCTTTGTCGCAGCTGCTATTGTGTGTTTGTGTGGTGTGTGTAAGTGAGAGAGAGAGAGGGGGGGGGGGGGGGGGAAGAGAAAACACAAGGGAAAGAGCGTGAGGGAGAAAGAGAAAACTGAGCTTGATTGCTGTTGAGTTTTTTTTAAATGTGTGTGTGTGTGTGTGTGTGTGTGTGTGTGTGTCACTCTTTGTCCCAGCTGTGTGTGCATATCTGTGGGGGGTGGGAGTGCGTATTCGTCGCCTCCCCCTCCTGCAGTTTTCTGCATGGCCGAGCTGATTTCAGCCCATCTCCTTCTCTTCCCGTGGCCGCTCCTCCTCGGCCGGGCTCAGACCTCTGCTCCTCGGGCGGCCCGTGGTGCCGAGGGGTCGCGGGGGTCACGGGGGACTGGAGGGGAGGGCCGCAACACTTGTTGGAGTCGTTTAGCTTAAGATGGAGATGATCTCTCTGATATCTGCCAGGGGGCCTCAGCAGAGTCGAAATAAAGTCACCAATGTGTGACAGGTGGAAAGAGAGCGAGCTAATAGCTTTGGAGCGACGAGGGGCTTTTCTCCCCCCCCATCCTGCCCCATTCACAGACTTAAAGAAACCACTGAATCATGCTTACCTTCCAGTGACAAACAGAGAGGCAACCCAGCGGGAGGCTAATCAGAATTAGGCAAATTCATCAGCTGTCACAAAGTGTCTGCAGAGGGGAAAGCACAGGTATCACAAAGCTGATTTGTCTTTTATTCTCAGTTCCAGAAGATTTCACTGTGTCAGAGCTTTTTGTTAGAATTTGCTGACGGGCCTCTGCGTTTGATCCAGTGGCTTCAGGGAAGCATCTGACATGCAGTCTGCACATTTTGCTCTTTTCAGTGGGCTCTTCAGTGGAGAGGCGCTGAGCTGCTCTTGGCAAATTCCCTCCGTCTGGGGGCAGAGATCATAATCTGCATGTGGAGTTCAGTGTTTGTGCGCTGATACCATGTGACAGAGCGCGCAGGTGCAGCTGTGAGCATGTGCAAGCAAACAGATGTGCAAAATACTATTTCAACACTGCAGCACATTCACCAACCGGGGGTGGATAACAGTTGTGTTTATCACTTAGCTGCGATGTAGCACTGTATGGAAATGTGGGTAGACTACGACCAATCAATGAACACTCTTTGCTTTGCTTGTCTCTGTTTTAAACATGTTGCTGAAAATGTTGCATGAGATGTTTTTGGTTTCTTGGTTGGACTTAACTGTTTACAATAGACAGATTACTTATATTTAGTTCAAGTTATACATTTAAAGATTTGAACCCGCAACCTCCAAACTAACTTCCCAACCAGCTGAGCTATTGGAGCCTCTTCAGGTGCTCTGTTCTCACAACAACTATAAAAACCACAAAAACACTTTACTTTAAAACATGCACCTAAACAAATACTCAAAAAACAACAACAAATGAATGAATATATAAATTCTGAACAAAACACATGAGCAAATTATTAAATGCTGAAACAAGTAATTCATCATCAAAACTGTTGTTTCTTGGTTGGACTCTAATGCAGAAACTTACCAAACCTTCTCTTTAAAAAGCTGAGCTACATCAGCTCTCACATAGACAATAGCCCAAATGACAACATCAGCTGGAGTGTTTATCAGAATCATGCAAATAACAACTGAAAGGAGGTCTGCATGAAAACCACAAAACAATCTTTAAAGCTAAAACAACCTCACCGACAGGTTTACTATCAGTTGTGTAACATCTCATAAGGACAGCTAGTCTCACTTTAAAGCTCTGCCCCCACCTGCAACACACAGCCAGCTCCCGTCAGGTATTTCTCTGCCTTTATGTGACAGATCGGGGCCAGCTGACGTGAAGTGATGATTGATAAACGCTGTGACATACCTGTCCCATGCCGTCTGCCGACAACACTCACAGGCCTGTTCGCTGCTGAGGACAGGAACCGGGTCAAACCACCTCCCTGCACGCCTCTTCTATATGCATACACAAGGCTTTATGATCTTTATGCATACACAAGGCTTTGATTTCAGGTGTGCCTTCCCTTGTTTACACATCAGTGACAGAATAAGAGCAGTGACATCCATCTGTTTGAACAGATCGTCAACAAAGCTTTGACACAGTCGCTCACTTACTGAATGAGACTCCAACACAGTCTTATAAGATCTTTGTGAAACTGTAAAAACCAGATTACATATTGTGGATTCAAGTTATGTAACACGAAGACAATCTTTCACCACCACAACACTGATTATTGTGCAATGGCACGCATAAAAAATGAAGTGTATTAATCACTAAAAGTGTTGCCAGATATTTAAATTTAGACCATGCTGCCATTTTTCCAAAGCAAAAAATATGTGCACAACGCTGAGTGGTGTATTTTAGATCTGAAATTCTCCGTTGCTTTTCTTCTTCTTACCTTATTTCTTGAAAATAGGAACATTCGATACTAATATTTTGAGATTATTATGTGCGACTTTCTTTCACGTTTTAAGGTAACTTTCACCTGGATTGTTTGGCTTGGATTCAGTGAGCAGTGATGGAGAACGTCAAGTATAAAATAAAGAGCAGCATCCAAACATTGCGCTGAACAAAACCCTTGTCATGCACACCTGTTTGGACAGCGGTGAAGTAACGAGGCCTCGCGTCGCTTCACGGCCGATGAGATAACGTCTAGGTTGATTGGCAGATTGTAAATCGAGTCTAGCTGAAGTCAGTCATCGAGGTGCTCCATGCGCTGCTTTCACACGGGCTTTATGAACAGGTCTGACTGGCCGTGTGAGTCGCTCCTCCACCCCTCCTCCCACGCTACTGCGCTTGCAATCCAGCGGACGAGCCTTGTGTGGAGAAATTAGAAACCCAGGGCAAAGATCCGCCTCTCCGCCCTCCCACACAGTGATTAAAACAGCCACATGCGGCAGAGACGGAGCGCAGAGGAAAAATAGCTCGCTCTTGTCAGACAAAGGCAACATGTTCTCTAACGTGTCCATGTGAGAAGGACGGGCAGTAGTTGAAAGGACACCACACTGCAGCATCGTTGTATTAAACCGTCTTACATCATCACAATCACACACAGACCCCGCCCATCCCCCCACCTGTTCGATCACCTCTGTGTTTACACTGCCGCAGCTGTGTCGACGCGTTAGCTCTGACCTGCACACACACACACACACACACAGATGCATATTCTCCATCTCCTCTCCTGACTGTATCTTTCTTTCAAGCCTTCGGTTGTAGCAGCGGCTTTTTGATGTTGGTAAGAAACTGAGGGAGTGGTTATGAAAAAGAAATGGGCTAAAAATAGCCTTTGGATAAGAAGCTGGCAGAAAATAGCCTTTCATCTGTCTTTGCTGTACGCCTTCCTTTGCTCTGTTCTTCCTTGACAGACACAGAGGAGGAAGCCTTGAGCTGGAAACATGCATGATAATTGATTATTAATACAGGCTGAATTAGGGAACCGGTCAGCGGCTGCAGAGTTTCTCCTTTGAGCATATTCATATTACATCTTCTTTATATCTTCAGTCCAAATGCAAAGCCTTAATGGTACATTGTATGTTTATGCATCCTGTCTATCAGGTTTACATCACATGTTGTTCATTTGAGAAATCCACTTGGACTCGTTTTTGTGTAGGATCTTTATCAAGCTAGAAACAAATCTGTCAGGTCTTAAAAGCTGGAATTCATCATTTTTCTTCCAACATGCTTTATCCATGAAAAATAAAGAGGAAAATGGCCACAGATACGGCGACAAAGCGTGGATGAGACTGAAGCAGCTGTGCAGGTCTTGTAAGTCAAGTTACAGAAATATAGACTCTTCAGGAGTATATTTCTTTGATTGTTGTGAAAAATGTTACCTGCCTTTAGCAACCATTACCGGAGCTTCAGTGTCGACTAAAACTGACATGGTGGGCAGATACGTCAGTTGCTACTGACTGATTAGGGCCAAGCAAAACAAATTGACCCCAAAAACCCCATCCCAAAAGACAAATTGCTAACACAAACACGATATCAGGCTGAATGAATGAAATGACACAAAATAAACCTTCAGCCTTCTTTGTGTTAGACGGCTGAAGAAAAAGTGGGACTATCAGAGGAATCTATCCCTCAAATATCAGGTTTTCTGAATCCGTGAATTATAAAATCACAACGTTGTACAATTACATCTGTCTTTATTTCAGGAAGATGAAGGTGCACCCTGCCTGGTTGTTACAGAACAGAATAGTAGATCTTTTAAGACTCCAGCTGTTGAATTCTGGTCTATTTTGGCAGCAATTTCCAGCCTGTTGGTGTGGAAATGGTCTCTGTGCCTCCTTCTATTATCGCTTAACGTTGGCGCGAAATTGCAGCTCAAGAAGGAAACCCTCACTCTTTGACTGTGAGGGCCTGACACCAAACCTGACGATTACTATTTTTCCCCGAGCTCAGTTGTAGCTACGCCCAAAATAGCGTTATTGTAAAAATACACCACCAAAACAAACAGAACTGACCAGAAACTGTATCACCGAGCTGCCGACTCTCTTTAACCACATGAGGTTTCCATGTAATACTTGCACCAGTCGAGTTCATCTTTCTCTTTAATGCCCCTTTCCTGTGCTTATCTTCCTCACCGCAGGGCCTCCGCCTCTCCGCTCCACTCCTCCGTCACTGTATCAGCAGTAGCCTCAGGTGAACGCGCTACCCAGATGCCTGTGTGTCATTACCAATGAAGCGCGGACGTAGTGTGATCAGAGCGCCGGCAAGATAAAGCTCCGGCGCTGTGATAACGTGAGACTCTGTGGCTCTGAGAGGAGCAGCTGACCCGGTAAGAAGAGCAGAGACAGCTGAGTTTACGTAACCTCAACAGAAGAGCTTGTATACTGTTTTGGCTCTGAGCCTGCTCACCGCTGTGTTCGATGTATGTTTGTATAGTGAAATGTATAGTCTGCTGTCTGCTGTGCGTCTTGGACTGTCCTCTGGAACTGAACATGACTCAAATTAGTCACTTCGGTAAAAGTATCGTTAATACAGTAGAAAAATACTCCAGTCAGAAGTAAAATGTACTCACGTATCCAAAGTAGTGGTGGTTTTACTGTAATACTTTCAGATTAGTTAAAGAGGGAAGAGAAAGGATACAAGGAAGAATGTAAGGAAGGAAGGAAGGAAGGAAATGATAACAGAAGAAAGATGAACAGCAAAGAAAATTATAGAGGAAAGGAGGCAAGAAATAAGGAAAGAAAACAGAAAGGAAACAAGGAATGCAGGAAGGCTAGAAGGAAGGAAGGAAATAAGTATAAGGGATGGAAGGATGGAAGTAAAGGAGAGGATGACAGAAGGAAGATGGAAACTAGGAAGGATCAGAGGAAATAAATAAGGAAGGAAGGAAGTACAGAAGGAGTTAGAGAAAAGCATGAAGGATACAACCCAAGAAATATGGAAAGAAGGAAATAACAAAGACAAAAACTGAGGAGGGAAATTAAGAAGGGAAAACTAAATAAGAAAGAAAGAAAAGAAATGTTAGGAGCTTGTCTGAATGATCTCAGTTTGACTTCCTTTGGTTTCACTGCAGCTCTCGATGTGATCTATTCTGGACAGATTGAGTGCTGAGAAATAAAAAAAAACAAAAATAAAAGCTGAATTTCGCTCTAATTTAAGCACAGCTCCGTGTCGCCAACATCTCCACCTTGATTCAATAAAGTGCAATAAAGATTTTTTCTTTTCACGCTGTCTGGCTGGCAGCGAGGCAGCCGGCCAAGTCTCCCGGCCTTGTACAGCTGATACACAGCAGGCTGAGCTTCACATTTTTTTTTTACATATTTTGTTTTCCTTCTCTGTGCTTCTTGCCAAGCACTCGCAGCTGCCTATTTAACCAAGATATCACTTGACGTTCAGGTCTACCGATTAGATAACGCTGCTTTGTTTGATCAGACTGAAGTGTTTAAGCCTGTGCTGGAATAAAAGAAAAGCTGCATGGGAAGAGAAAACTACCCCAAAATGTTGCCTCTTTTATCTGATTCTGCTATTTTTTTTTTTTCGCCCTTTTTCTTTTCTGCAAATCCTTCTCTTTTCTTGCTGCCATGCAAACACAGCCAGAAACTCATACTCCATCTCAAAGCCAGACGTTTAGCTTGCTCTCTGGTCTCACAAGGAGCGCTCCCTCTTGTTTGATTTTTCTCTGCGTTTAGTTTAAATATAAATGCGTATGTGTGGCGTAGTGCTTCTGTACTTTATCCCCTGTAAACAGCAGATTTTCTCTCAGTTCTCTGGCAGGTCGCTAGAAAATAAGAGAGCTGCTTTTCGACTCTTGGAGGTTTTTTTGGGTGAGTGCGAATGCAAACACAGCTGAGGGCTTGTTTTGTTTGCTCTGTTGACTCTCAGTTTTACACCTCAGCTCATAATCAGAGCAGAAGGGAGGTGAAGCCGAAGCTGGAAATGGAGACGGGCGGAGCGTGCCAAGGCCCCGGCCGAACAACAACCAGCCTCTGTGTGCCGGGACAACACAGACAAGATTTAGCATCCCAGTGCTTTTGTGCCAAACTAGCTTTGAATACCGGCAAATAATCTTTAACGAACTTCTTTTAATTTGCTTGGAGGACCGCATCAGCAGGTTTTTACTGCATCAGGATGCGGTTCGTCATACAGGGACGAAGTGCAGAAAAGTTTCGACATCTTGCTGTTGGATTCTGCCTTTATAGGGACAAACTTTGCACACCTCGTGAAACACTTTCTACAGCCTAGCATTCAAATATACACATTGGCACCAGCAGTGGACAACGAGGACCTAATATCACTGTCTGCCGCCGCTCCTCGCCTTCCTTACATCACACAGAATCTATTGCAAAGTCTATCTAGAGTAAGCGCCTCCATATCCACTTAAATGTACACATACACCAGCAGCCTCCAGCCTGGTGGATTAACCACTGAAATACCCAGAATACATCATTACAACTTTGCTGCACAGACATTAAAGTACTATTCTGTTCATTATCTGTAGTTTTACTGATATCCCACAGGTTTAGGCTAAAACAAACACTTCTCGTGAATGATGATTCATTTCATGATTCCATTTGGTTTAAAGATAAAATATATAAAAGTACAAACGCTCGACCTTGCCGTACATAAGCCCCCCCTTTTCAAAGTTTGCTTTAATGCAGGAGTCTCATGGATGATTTAATTTAGTTAGACATTTTTTGGAAATATGCTTATTCGCTTTCTTGCAGAGAGTTAGATGAGAGGATTGACACCAGTCGTGTCTCTGCTGTAAATATGAAGCTGCACCAGCAGCCAGTTCGCTTACTTTTGAGCAGTTTGACTCAACGAATGGCTCTAAATACTGCAGTACCCATGAGCCTCTGCCTGGAGAAGAAGCCAGTCAGAGGCGCTCATTAGCGCTGTAACAAATTCACAACGCTTTAACGTTGGAACGTGCAAAATTCATCCAGAACTGTGGACTGAAGTTTCTCCAAAGCTTCATTTTTAGGTTCCACAAGCCATTAGTGAAGCATCATTTTAGGCTTCTGATTGGTTGTTTCTTACCAAAATGCTCCTTGGAGTAAATATTTGTCTTCTCTCCAAATGTGTTTATGTACACAGGCATGTACCATTTTTTTATTATTTTTTCTTTTATCAAGAACCAGATACTTTCTAAAGCTCCCGCAAGATGGCAACTCTAATGCCAAACGCGTAACTGGCGATGTGGACGGAGGCCCAGAAAGTCCAAACTTCGCTTTGAGGAGGCAAAAAATGGTATTTAAAAGCAGGTTTCTTATGAATTTGGATCCGGACCTCATTCAGAACTGCTCTCCAATACCCAAACCAATCGTCAGGTAAAATGAGCCCTATGTGAAAAGAACTAATATCTCACATTAACTACATACAGTCAGTTTCTTCAGTCCCCTCACAGGACCTCAGTCTCGCTCTGAGAGTTTGGAGCACAGTGATCCAGTTGTGCCTGATTTGCTCTTTAGATGTATTTCTCTGAGCAAACGCTCCGGAGTTCAGAGTCAAGCTGTCAAACTGTTTTGCACCCTCCTCTCTCACAGCGAGGAAAACGTCAAACCACCAGTGCGAAAGTGACTCGCAGCTCGGTGGTCTTCAAGAGAAGTGTAATGGGAGCGACTGTGCCAACCAGGCGGACTGGCTCACTTCTCCACCCTCTCCTCCAAAAGGCTCCCATTACTGGGGCCATTACACCCAGCAGAGACGGAGAGACAACACAAACAGTGTGCCGGAGCCCCGCAGAGCCACAGCAGAGCGCTCGGCTCACCTAACATCCTGCTTCAAACCTGCTGATCTCATTTCGCTTTTTGAGGTGTGGGTGCTCACCGCAATTTGTGGTTACGCAGGAGTCACTGCACTCGCTCTCTGATCGACTGCACCTCTCTGTGTTCTGGGGTCGTCGCTGGACACAGTGCAGTTGCTTACGATCGTAAACCCACCGGAGAAACATCCCCTGCTACAAACAAGCAAAATATTCTGTAATGTGGAAACATTTGCTGGTATCAGGCTGAAATATCTGCCACTGAGATAAACTGAAATTACTAGAAAATATTTCCTGAAATCGTGTCAGTGCAGTTAGACAGCTGCTGTTCGATGTTTCACTCTAGACCTGTTTCTTATCGGCTCTAGCTGAACATCTATACACACATATACCTTACTGTAATATTTGAGTTAAGATGTTAAGAGAACAAATCTTTTCTCCTTATACATATATGATGTAATGATGAATTGCCCATTTTACAGTGTCTTTCCACTGCAAAAAAAAAAAAAACGTGCAATGAGCTGTTTACTTGCTGGTCTAACAAGTAAAATATCTTTTCTAAAATCCACCTTCATCTTTTTCTTGATTTTAGTGCAGCAACCTGCGTCAGGGCCCGATCAGTGCGTCGTTACTGACAGCAACTTTAACTGAATCGCTGCGTTCAGTGGATTCGCTCACACGGCTTTTACATACAGTTCAACTTTGGTAGAGTTTGTACAGTTGAAAACCAGCTTGTCAGTGCTCACCTCCGAAGGAACTGAAAGTCGAAGAGTCCATAACTGAGGAGGATGTTACGTCAGCGGTGTCGCGCCATCAAGTTTGATATAAAAATTACTTCAAAAAATAGATCGATTTTCCCTCTAAATGTTCTTGTTTCACAACCAGAAAAGATAAAACTCCGACTCGTCATTAAGGAACTATTTGTGAGCTCAAAACTATTTGTTTAGTTGTGACGGACGATGACCACTGAAAGGTTCAGTGGTGGTAATGAAGGGCGAGCTAGTAACGTCTTTACTCGAGGGGGGCACAAGATGTTTTGTAGTTTTCATGTTTCGTCAAGAATTATTAGGAAAATGATCAGCGTGCCACTAATTATTAAGTTATGTTTAGTTGACACAGGATCTGTGACGTCTCAGTGTGTACTACCTTATTAAGTTAAATCCACTGCTTCACTCAAAAGCAATGCTTAGTGAAGTCAGAATTAAATGAATACAGATGGAGTGTTTCTTCTTCTTTCCTTTCCCATTAATCATCTCACGACCCCTCCGATTCATCTCGTGACCCCCTGGGGGGCTCCCGACCCCCATGATGGGAGTCACTGGTATACAGTATGACAGAGACGGACTGCGACAGTTGCTCACCGGCGAGTGCGTACCTGGGTCAGCAGCACAGAGCGGGGAGCAGCATCTAGTCGAGTGTGAAGCGACTCCCTCCCTTTGTGCTGCATCTTTGTCTGGCCGGAGTCGCTCATGTTAATGATTAGTCCTGCTGCTTTTGTCCACCTCTCACAGACAAAGCCAGCGCCAGTCAATTGGTTGTTGCCCACACAGGCAATGTGCAACACGCAAAGAGAAAACAGCCAAACGCCACCAGCTTCTCGGGGTCATCGGTGAAAATACGCACCCTGATAACATCGTCCAAACGCACTGCGTCACATTTCCGTGGACGTCTCGCTCTTTGGATCATCGCGGCTCAGCAATGAAAGTAACCTCTGAGGCTTTCTTGTTGTTGTTTAATTTTTAACTCCATTTTAAATGAAAAGGCCTCACCTTTCATCTCCTGCTGATCTGTTCCCGGGGGGATGAGGAATGTAAGTGGAGGGGATGTGTGTGTGTGTGTGTGTGTGTGTGTGTGTCTGCATACATGTGTTTGTGTGTGTTCATTAGAAGTTAGGGTGTTAGCGGGGGTGCAGGGAGGAGTTTTGTTTTTCCTACTAACACGAGCAGTTGTGGAGAGCCGAGGAGTGTGTGTGTGTGTGTGTGTGTGTGTGTGTGTGTGTGTGTGTGTGTGTGTGTGTGTGTGAAGAGGTCATCTGGTCAGTTTGCCCATCAGTACTCGAGCTGTCTGACTGAGCATTCTCACCATCTGTATGACCTCTCCTCCTGACCGACTGGCTTTTGTTCCCGAGCTCGCCTCCCGACGTTTCTCACAGAGCGCTGTAGTCCAAAGGGTCACTGAGCCCGGCCTTCATCATCAGTCTGCCCTCTTCTTCTTCTTCATTTACTTAGCAATATCACCTCTGTGTAGCAGGATATCTTTGAAGGAATGTACCAAGTGAGCACTTTGAGCTGAGAGACCACTTGGCTGCATTACTTACCTTTACTCATGCAAACATGTATTTTGTACGCTGTATTTGTAATTCATCACTTTGACATTAAAGGGTCTTTTTCTTTTGTTCAGTATCAAAAAAAGTCATTTTACTTTTCTTTGAGTCAAAGCTGTAAAACAATCAGACATGAAAGCTTCCTGGGGGGGGGGGGCTACTTTTTATAGCTCCTGTAAATTAAGTTTATTGTAATTCTCATTCAGTTCTGAGCCATTTAGTTGATTAAATACCAAATGTGCGGAGTAGATGTGGTAAATCCAACCACTGAACCAGTTTTTAAAATTTCATTAAGTGTAACTGAAGCCCAGAGGAAATCAAAAAGACAAAGACAAGAAAGAAGGAAACTAACACGTGAAGCCAACAGTAGCAGTCACATGCTGTTCAGGTTATATGGAAATGACTGTACATATAACTTTACATCGTGTGAACACCAATCGGATAAACATCCACGTGGTAATAACTTCTGTGAATTTGGTATTTTGGTAGAAAGAATATGGAAATCATCATTTCATCAACCGAGGGGCCGAGACCCCTACAAGGTTCACAAGATGAACTGGTTCCATGATGATCACCTGGACAGGAACTAAGAAAAATCAAAATTCTGCTACTTGGTCATACGTTTCAGACGTTTTTCTTGTAAAATACTTCAAGAAAAAAGTAATTCTTCAACTGAGCTGCTCACACCTCATAAACATATACGAGGGGTCTCAAGTGGACGTGGCTTCAAGGTTGGGAAGAAGTGGTTTAGTCTATAAAATGTTTAAAAATAGTGAAAAATACCCAACACAAGGTCCCCAAAGATAATCGCTTGACAATGATATGAACCAAAGACATCTATCCGTCTATCTAGATCAGACAATCGAGGCTCCTCCTTTTGTCCGCTATTCATGACGTCGTGTTGACGTAAATCGTCACAGATCACGGCGAAGTGTTAGGGTCCACCTCTGCAGGACAAACACAGACGGATGACAGCGGCACACTCCATCCTGCCTCCTCACAGTCGCTTTGCAGAGCACCGCTCCGCTTTACGGCATCATAAAGTTGCCTTCTCAAAACACAGTTTAAGGGACGACAGTAATTGGCGCGTTGTTTAAAGCAGCGTCGAGTGCCGTCACCTCTGTCCTGACAGCAGTAATTAGCCCAAAGGCTGCACTGTATGGCTGATTAAATGGGTGGTTAATGGTAATTTACTGTTCACTCAGCACACTTTAGGGCTGACTGGTCAAACATTGGTTTGAGCTGCTTGCAATCTTCTAATGACTGAAAGGCAATTCTGCCTGGAAAATGACACTTTAACAGGGTTTAACATGTAACCATCAACAGTCGTGACACGGCTGATCGGCCTGTAACAGTTACAGCAATAAAACAAATGCAGGGATCGGATGAGACGACACGACGCTAGAAAACTGAGCTCCGCTGGAATCCTTCTGTCAAAACGTAGGCCACAAGATTTTTATTTCATTGTGAAGCGTTAAAAGCAGAGTTTACTTTAGGTTTTTCTGCTTTTCCTCGACACATCGTTGGGTAAGAGATTTCCAGATTTGTGCCACATCTGTGGTACAAACGGCAGTTTCATTAGAAGACCCTGGAGATAACCAGGGGCTCCACCAGAGAATAATTCAACACACACACACACAAATGATGTCTAATCCCTGACATGTTCCAGGGCCCCTGAGCAGCTCTGGGCCCCCTGATTCTTTCAGGATTTTATCCCTTAATGGCGCTGCTGGAGATAACCACAAAGACGTGAATTCTCTGGTATCTGTAGACGTTCGGTCACTGTATTAAACTCCACAGAGTGACATAAGACCAAACGCATTTCTCTTTTACCCAAAGACCACCTAGAGCCACCTCCAGGCCCCCTTGTGGTTCCCAAACTCCACATCGGCCACCACGCATTCAGAAATCATTCCTGGATTCTGCAGTAACGCCTCACACGAGTTTTTCCTCAACGACGTTAAAGGAGAGATGGGAGGGGCTTGGACCAAACGTCACTTGCTGCCTCCAGCGGTCCCGGAGGGGCGGCGCGCCGAAATCTGATCTCCCTCCCCCCGCGGCGGCGAGGAGCCCGGCAGAGGCGGCCAGGAGGCATCCCGAACCGCGGTGGGACTGGAGAGGAGTCCGCAACACACACACACACACACACACACACACACACACACACACACAATGAAACACATGTGACGGCTCAGCCTTCAAAATAAAAGTCTTTTTGTGTAGTTGCGTGGCAGAATGGGATTCATTTGATGGCTTAATTGTGATCCCCATGAATCACTTGTAGGCTTACTTACTTACTAAACGTGGGCTGCTGAACTGACTCATGTTCACTCACCTGCTGTCATGTTTCTTATTGGCTTTTATTTAAATCATTATTTCACAGCACATTTTAAAAAAAAAAACAGAGAAATTGCTTTTAAAAATATATTAAAATGTTCATAAAATACATTGATGTAAGTTACAAAAACAAGGAAGCAAACGATGCAATGGTGAATTACGCTGAATAAAAAACATATTAATTAATTAAGGACATGATGTGTTTTGGTTTTGTTCCACTCTTTATCATTTAAAAACGACTAAACCATTTCAAAGGATAAAACAGGAGTTTTACAGGATACCAGGCTTCGTTTTAAGTTGAAAAAAAAAAGGTTTTATTGCATATTCCACTTCAGATATACAGCACTGGATAAAGCGTTTAGAAAAGCATTGCGTCACTGGGTAGTCAGCTAAGATTTTAATTTGAAGGTGCAAACGGAAGCAGCTCCCGTCTCCCCGCCGGTCTCTCTTGACGGCAGCACCGTGCGGCTCCTACTTCACAGGCAGCCAGCGGAGGAGAGCCACCACTCCGAGTTGGTTGATCCGAGGCGACGAGACACACCGACTGGCATCCGCGAAGAGCCGCGTCCAGAGCCGCGTCCAGGACCGCGTCCAGAGCCGCGTCCAGAACCGCGTCCAGTCCGCCTCCTGCTCTCTGCCCCGCGCACGACACGATGAACGCGCTCTGGAGCTTTGGACACTTTGGGCAGCAGCGCGCAGCGGAAAACAGGATTTAGTGGAGAAGTTGGCTCTCCCAGCGGCGGAGCCCGAGCAGAGGACTCTCGCTGTCAAGTCGCGAGGCGGATTTCTTTTTTCCCACTGTGGCCAAACTGCTCCCCGAAGCGCGAGGACTTACGGATTCTAAAGTAGTTTTGTGGGTTTTTGTGAAGTTTACAGGAGAATACCGACAGTTCTTCTTCTTTTGAATGCTTGGTGACATCTGAAAGGCTGAGATTTGGGATACTTTGGGTAAGTAGCCGATTATATTATCGTTCTTATTATTACTCTTTGCAGCCTCGGAGTCATGCGAGAAATAGCTTCACTTCCTTGTAGATGAGAGTCGGACAGGTTGAGCTCTCCAGTCTCTCGGCGTGAAGCAGCCGTGTTGCACTAGAGTGTGTACAGTGTGTGGGTGTGTGTGTGTGGGTGGGTGTGGGTGTGAAGCGTGGAGCTGCAGGACCAGACCCACGGCCGTGCCATCGCACAGGTGCCGCAGTAGGAACGACTCGCCAGTCCCCGGTCTGTGCGTAATTGGCTCATCTCTGCCGGTGCCAGCGGAGTAAGGGCGCTCTCTGTGCGTATTCATACAGATAAGGTTACCTTGGTTTGGAGAAAGCGCACCGGGGTCTCTGTTTCTCAGCTTATTAATTAAAGCAGGCTGCACTATCTGCGGGGCAGGTTACTGCACGCTGCGGGGCGGAGAATGGCACCTTTCCCTTGAACTGGCAGTTGGTTGATCCCATTCCCGCGTTCCCTTGAAATCAACTTGCTTAAAGAATTTTTCTCAGCATAGTGACCCGCCTCATTCCGTCCAGTTTTAGAATATTGACACTTTGGTTTCCAGAAAATGACGGAAAATATGTGAAAGCGAGCGGCAGAATATTAAGAAAAAGCAGATGAAGGGTGGAATTACGCGCGTTCACCTGTCCGTCGGGGTGGGCTGAGGATGCCCACCAGGTGCGTGTGATCTGAGTTTCTTTTACATTTATCATCAGTCGTTTCCGTGAATAATTTCACTGTCAGAAAGTAAAAGATGGACTTTCGTCGCCTCCTACGGACGAACACGCCTTTTCTCCTCGCTGCAACAGTGACGTCTTCTCCAGTCAGGAGCAGAAATATGAATTACACATCAGCCTCCCTAATGTCTCGGATCATCTCTGAAGTTTCTCCAGAAAGACAGACTTTCTTCCCTCCCTTTGAATGAACGACCCGTGCGGTTCTCTCCCCTCAGCAGCACATCAGTCACCCCCTCTTCAAACACACGCGCTTCAATAGGATTCAGATGGAGATTCTGGCCACTCAGCTCAGCTTTGACTCCCCCCGTGTCAAGTCATCACCGGAGAAAACGACGGGATTATAGCGTCCTCTGAGAGGGGGGGCTGAAATGAGATGTGGGACTTGTATTGCATTAGCCTATTACATGTCGGAGCCATAACACAAGCGTGCGCGTGATAATGTTTGCAAATTAATTGTCTCTATTGACCCGAGAAATAGCGCATGCCTGTTCGCAGCGTTTTCAATCAGAGGCGAGCCTCAGACACATTTCGGTTCCAAATGAGACTCTGATTGCCTCTTTTCATTGCCGAAATTGGCCCGAGACCATCAGTGCTGCGTGCCTTTTTATTTTCTCTTCCACTCTTTTACAAACAGCATTAATTGGCTCCAACTTGTCTAATGTTGGAAGAAAAACTGACCTTCTTCATGCACTAACATCACTTCACTCTCATATTCCGACAATAAAAACCTTACGTGTCGCAGCAGTGACCTTTTTTTAGCAGATTTACATCTTAATTGTGTCTCTTAGAATGTGTCTTAGTCCCGTGTTCCTTCATCCTGCACCTCCAGCAGTTAAAGTAAAGTTTACAGTGGCACTATAGCACTTGATGGCACTTCCCTATAGCTTCACTGTAATATCCCTGCAAGGTCTTATAATCAGACACTGACTGTATTAAGCTTTATGACATTTAAATTTCCCACAGTATCTGTTGTAATGTTCACCATACAGAGTTATCTGTGTCTTAAGCACCTGGTCAGTTTCTATACTGTGGTTTCTTACAGTATTTATCTTCCCAGAGGGACTAAAGTGTTCCTCTGAACAGGTATCGTAGTCTTTCACACATGACAGCCTGCAGCGTTTTCCACCTGGAGTCACACTTCACCTCTGACAGCTTTAAAATGCAGAGCTCTCTCTCTCTCTGCCTCTCAGCTGATCAATATCTCTTCTCACCTGAGGGTGCCTTTGAGCGAGCTTTAAAAAGAGGGTGGTGATGTGATAAAGGCAGGGAGGAGTAGCGAGGGGACAAGATAAAGGGAGACAAGGTGAGGAGCAGAGAGGCGGGAAGAAATGGGAGAAATTTTAAAGACGGAGCAGAAGAAGAAAGAGGCGCTGATGTGGAAGATTACCCACTTGAATGTCTGTCTGTCTGTCTCTCCTCCACCCGTCTGCCCTCTGCCTGGCTGCTGTTTGCACTTGTGCTCTTCCAAAAAAAAACCTCTAATCCCCTTTTCCCAAAATGACAAAGTCGATCCGGCCCGGCTGTTGATTTTCCGGCTTAATTATTAAAGATTACTGACACTCCGGAGAGGTGTGACTAGCATGTGACCGCCTGGCATTGATCCTCACAGAGGGGAGAGGGATGACAGGGATTTGAACCGGTTAAAGCATTTTTCTGCCTGCGAGCGATTACAATGTGAAGATAGTTCTGCATGATTAATGTTCATGTATTATTCACCGCGGTGGCTGTGTTTCCCTTTCATACTTAAAGAAAATATTACCATGAAAACACTTTGGAGGCTTTGAACTCCTCGCTGGGTCGTTGGGATCCATACCGCCTCCTTTTCTTCTTCTTCTCTGTTTCTCGAGGTTGTTAAGTCAAATCAAAGTGTTTTTAGTTGAAGAGCTCATTTCCAATGTTCAGCTTGTCCATTTTGGTGTAAAAAAAAAAAAAAAAAGTTCTTAGCCGAGTTTCATCACACAAAAAATAGAAGATATAAGGTTCCCTTTTTGTCAAGGAAGGGTACATATTACCTGCTGCTCTCACACAGGATTTAATTCGTTTCAGTTTCACGCTATCCATCATGTTGCAACACTTGGCAGCTCCCCACATTCAAGGACTCACTTTGTTAACGGGGCAGTCTTGACTATTACCTGTCTCCGAGTCAGTCAAGCCCAAAGCCTGTATTGTTTCTACAGTTCCTCCTCCCGTGGCACATGTCATTCCACTTGTCTCAACAGATCTGCACGTTGACACGAACCAACTCCGAAAAACTTTGTCAGCTCTCGAGGTGTAGTGCCCCGTAAAAAGCTGAGATTTTTTTCACGTGTGTGTGTGTGTGTGTCTGCCAGAGAAAACAAAAGTTTCAAATCGGAGAGGCCTGCAATCAGCTACCTCCACGCCTGGAGAGCGAAGGCCTTATCGTGCTGTATAAACAAACCGCAGCAGCATGTAGGCTTGTGTTGTAATAAGGTGAGGATGAGCTGAGAGCCTATAGAGGACATGAAAGGCTGCAGTATGTTGAAGCATGAAAGGTGCTGCGGCAGTGTTTAAATTAGGTGTGTGTGTGTGTGTGTGTGTGTGTGTGTGTGTGCTGCTTTATCTATTCATGTGTGTCTTGTGAAGTTTCCCCAGTTGGTGTTTTCTGTGTTGAGGAGTGATAATGTGCAAACAGAGCCTCGCTGAGCCGGCTTCAGTTTGTGCTGAGCAAGGAGTGGGTCACAGGTCCTCTAGGAGAAAGAAAAACAGTGCTGTTAAGACTTAAGACAACACAACCTTTCTCTGGACTGAGTGTGTGTGTGTGTGTGTGTGCACAATACACCTCTGTGTGTGCAAGCAAAGCCCACTCTGAAATGTTTGCGTGTGCGTTGGCCAAACCTGTGCGTGTGTTGTTGTCGGGGTGGACGTCTCACAGCCAAGGCTACTCTGAAACTGGAGAGCCGCTGAAGTTTAAACTAACAGTTGTTGTGTGTGTGTGTGTGTGTGTGTGTGTGTGTGTGTGTGTGTGTGCATGTGGGGGGGTTTGTGCTTTGCTTTTCTGGGCACCTCGCTCAGAGCTTTCTCCGTGAACCTCAGTGCATTCCAGCTTCTCCCTGCTTAAGCAAACAGAGGCAGAGCACTCTGCCGTCGCTCGCCATAGCCGTCACGCTCCTCCTCCTCCTCCTCCTCCTCCTCTTCCTCCTGCAAGCCGTCGGGCACGTTGGGCAACTGATACTGTAGACTTCGGCATTCCTCATCCTGCAGGAAGATTAGTGAATCCGTGTCAATCGGTTGCTAAACCATGCAGAAGAGTTTCTCAAGCAGAAATGAGTCCCGTGGAAGGAATGACAGGCTGTTTAGATCTGAAATAATGTGATTTTTCTCTCTCCGCAACTAATCCTGTTGCAGCAAAGTCAATCGATTGGTTAATGAACTTGTATTCTAGGCTGGGGGTATGGCGCTGAAGGTTTCTTGAGCTGTTCCAATATCGGAGCTCCTATCCACCCATCTTAACGATCAGGTGCTCTGAGAAAGTTTCTGAGAAAAACTGCGAAGAGGGATTTCCACCCTAATCCTTGAAATCTGTGTGGAATGTCAGGTCAAAATATGGTAGCATGTGTGCAGACCCCAAGGCGCTTCTTTGTACTGTGTTCAATTTGCAGTCTTACTTTTCATATTTCAGAGTTTATTGATTTTTTTCCTGATTGCATGTCCTGCCTTAGTCAAATCTGGGCCTGAATGTCATGACGAACATCCAGACGACTGATTTTTCCTCCTGTTTGTTGTTGTTTTCCAGGTCAGTTGTCGGATAGTTTCTTGCGGCGTTGGAGGCCGCCGTTCTGCTGGACAGCATGCGAACGGAGGATGTCGTCTGAGTCTGAGTCGGGCCTCGCTGCTCTGCGTCTCACCTCGTCGTCCAGAGGAATGACGGCTCTGTGGTGCTCACTCTGGCTGTCCTTCCTCCTGCCTCTCTGCGTCGCTCCGGCCAGGCTGCCCACTGCTCAGCCCACAGGTAGGATACAATATCAAACCCCAGCATATTTCTACGTACTGCTGAAACTACACCAGTAACCGTCTTCAAGGGAATCCAAGGATAAGTCCACAGACACCAGAACATTTTGAAGCGTACTTTTTCTGTCCCCATCACAGCCAAAATCAGTAGAACGTGTTCATGAAGGCTTCATGGCTGTTATACTACAATGATGTCAAATATTGACTGGTTCCAGCTTCTGAAATCTGTCTTATATCACTCTGACATGAACATCTTCTGTTAGTCAGACAGAACGAGTGTCTTTGCTCTCACGTGACGAGAGAAAATAAAACTTAAAGCGACATTTTTCTTGCTGCACAACAACAAAACGCAGCTCAGAAGAGTTCTCCTCAAGTCGGTTTTACACTCAATAAAAGACGCCAGAAAGGGAGCTTGTCCAAAAACAAGAAAGACAATGTTTAGCTGCTCATACACATTCGCTTCTCTTCCTCAATTGTTCCTTGCTTCATTTTCCACGCTAATATGACATCTGCTTAGAACCATGTTCATCACTTCAAATAGGGGCATTTCAAAAGGAACATTTATTGTTTATACGAATGTGGTCTTTTTTTTCTTTCTTTTTTATACGAGGAGGATTTAATTGGACTCTTCTTGGTTCGCTGAGCTTAGCACGATTTTCCCTCTTTGTTCTGGAGGCAGAGAAATACCCAAAGATCAATCCAAAGTAAACGTCGACTGTGTTTGCTTTAATCTCTCCATATTGCGCAGAAAAACTAACACAGCAGAGTAATCTCTTTCTGAGGCGTTAGCCAAGTGTTGTCCCCCCTTTTTCTTTTTATGTGAGTTATTTAAAATGAGTCTTTGACACACTTTACACGCTACAGTGCATTAAGAAAGACGAGGAGGCGGGCGCCTTCTGGAGAGGACCCAGCGTCTCATGTTTGCTTATATTGTGTATACCAGGGCTGTCTTCTTGGCACTTGACTTGGACTTCACTGCTGTTACACTTGACTTACTTTAGACTTAACTACCTGAAGACTTGACTTGAGGCGAGAAAGCAAGTTTTTACCTGGAACAATAAAAAGTCGACCATGTACGCTTCAGTTTTAGGCCTCTGCGTTGAAAGAATTTGGTCTCAACTATGCAAAAAGACAGCTTTGGAAGGAAAATGTTCAAATGTTATGTAATCCAAAGCATTCAGAGACTTGAAAGACTTTGCATTCGGACTCCAGCTGACATGAAATTGCCCCATAAGATTTAAACAGCTCTGCGTCAGGCTGATCTGACAGCCCCTCCACCTGTGAGTGAATTCCACTCTTCATAGCCAACAATTCCCTCTCCTCTCCTCTTTCTGCCCCCCTGCCCTCTCTCATGTAAAACCCCAATGTTACAATAGACGTGTTGTGATACTGTCCGCCTGATTGCCTTCCCTGCTGGGAGCCATCACAGCCTATCACGCTTGGCCTCATCCAAAAAGCAGTGTGCTTTTCTAACCCCCTCAGGGTGGCTGACGCTCAGGCTGTGATCTCCGTGTACCTGCGCGGCGTGCAGACACGGCCGAGTACAGCCGCGGCACATACTTCTGAAGAGGATATTGTTTCAAGTTACTAATGTTTGTCGTGTTAGGGTGCGATGATTAATCTGATGCGAAGTGGATGGCGGTCAGGTGTTAACATGCAACATGTGCAGCCATGTTTCCATCAGAGACATTTCCTGGTGAGATGGAAAGTTTTTTAGGATGAAAATCTCATCTTGTCAGACTAATGTACTGGTGAGTTTTGATGTCCCACTATGGTCTAGAGGTTAGTTTCAGTGTGCAGATATAGGCTCAGTTTCAGTCACAGGAGAATAGATACGTTAATCCCTTCAGTAACACGCAGAGCACTTTATGTGCAGAAATGTTATTAATTGCTGTATATGAATGGACAAAAATGAGGAGAGCTTGACGCACAAATGATTCAGCACATCGCCGTGTGGCCAGAGAGTGCAGAGGTCAAAGGTTAAATCCCATGAGAAGCTTCTCTTCGCTGTAAACACATCCCCTGTTGCACCTTTTGAGTGAAAATATTAAGGAAATTGGTAAAAGAAGAACACCACAATGCAAAAATGTTATGTATAAAAAATAAATGTCTAAAATGAAGGTTGCAATAATTTATTGTCTTTTCTCATCTTGAGCTCATCATCTACTGCCTCTGATGATCTGTGAACGTAATCAGTTAATTAAGTAGATCTTGAAATCATGCAGTCTTGGAAAACTCAGATATTGAACCTCATAGTCAGACTAGTCATCCTTGACGGTTGCTTATCTTATCAGGACCCACTGTATCCTCTTGCATCCACCGGTAGTGAATCTCACACATTTTTCTATATAATAAGGAGGTAAAGAAGGCTGTGAAGTTCACATACAGCGGCCTATGTGTCTGATACTGCCTGTCTCCCCCGTCTCCCCCGTGGCCCCCTGGCCTCCAGCGGAGTTCCCCACGTCCACAGATGGACGAGCAGTAGGGATAAAATGACTCGTCGTTTACTGGCAGATGGCACAATTTCCCCTCAGCCGCCACAGCGCTGGGCAAAGTTGTCACTTAGGTTTGTGTTTTCTGTGTGTAATGCTCTGTGTTTGCATGTGTGTTTGTGTGACTGTGGGTGTGTGTGGGGGGGGGGGGGGGCTGCGGATTAATGTGTGTGTCTGAGTCAGGGTCAGAAACTAGCAGGGTGCTGAGGACAAAAATGCCCTTGAAAGTTTACAGCACGCCTATAAATTTAAAGTAATTGCAATTTGGACAGCCATATTAATATTTCACAATTGTCTACTTGTGTTGGTCGAGCCGTCATAGATGACCCCTGTGGGCCACCGTAGGTGTATTTTTTGGGACGAAAAAATAGCTTTCTATCACGAAAAACAGCTTTTATTGGTCAGAAAACAACACAGTATGCTTGAGAAGCTGCTTAAAATACAAAAACTAATTGTGTTTCAGTTTATCTGAGAGTTTATCTCCCAGAATGCCTCACAAACTGATCATTTAATGGTTTCATAAAATGCCCTAAACTCATCCTGCGGTCTGTATTTATGAATGTGTGACGTAAGGAGACACTGTGGTGTGTGTGTGTGTGTGTGTGTGTGTGTGACAGCAGGCCTATGTGGAGTCTGCAGTTAAGTGAATGTTATGTCTGTATGAGCAGAGGCGGATTATGAAAGGGAGGCAGTAAAAGAAGATGAAAAGAGAGAAACATAAAAATTAAAGGATAGCAGAGAGAGTGTGTGTGTGTGTGTGTGTGTGTGTGTGTGTGTGTGTGTGTGTGTGTGTGTGTGAGAGAGAGAGAGAGAGAGAGCGACAGCGTGGGTGTGTGGTCAGTATGCCCTTCAACCAGAGAAAGAAAGCAAATATGTGTGTCATTTTTAGAGACAGAAAACGACAGTGTGTGTGGGTGTGTTCCTGTTTGTGTTTGTGTGTGTGTGTGTGTGTGGGGGTGGGGTGGGGGGGTGAGGTCTCTGACCCCCCCTTCCTCCCCCCTGGCAAGGACTGTAAATGTCAGCAGGGGTTGTTTGGGTCGTTAGGAGACTCGTTAAAACCACGCCATCCTCAGATTTACGCTCAGGCTCTACAATTCACACACACACATGAACACACACACACACACACACACACACACACACACACACACACACAATGTCACTCTCTGTCATTTTCTCTCTCCTTGTTTCTTTGCCTCTGCTATATTTCATTTTTCTTCCTTAACACACACACACACACTTCTTTTGAAAACCTGTCCTGTGCTCTGTGAGTCTTTGATTGTGGCAGTGTTGTCCTGAAGGCAGCGTGTGTGTGTGTGTGTGTGTGTGCGTGTGTGTGTGTGTGCGTGTGTGTGTGTGTGTGTATACACTGTAGTCCAGCATATAAAAATGTTCAGCCAGCAGCTTCAGTGCAGAACTTCAGTGAAAACACACTGCGTTTACAACCAGCTGTGGGCTCAACTGTTGGAAAGATTTCAGTGCAGGAAACAAACACAGAATGTCAGCGCAGAGAAAACCGTCTCGTTCCTACTAACAGAAACACTTTGGATTCATCTCATCCATCTCGACTTAACCAGGATGTGAAATCTGTTTCATGGTTTGTTTGTTTTTCTCAGTCCAACTAGGGCCCTTCATGTCTGCTAAAATCCTTTTATTGTAACCCCAAATGATACCCTCCTGGTCAGCCCAAGTGTCTCTGTAGTCCACCAG